>NC_053152.1:40908736-41215570 GCF_016808335.1 Panicum virgatum
TTTGATATGTTGGTCGTTTAGTACATTTATTATCTATGTGTTAAACAATTTCAAGTTATGAGTCGGTATTATAGTGGTTAGTTTTCTAACAGATTCCCTACATATTGCTTCTATCTCTTTGCATAGTAATCTTAATGATATCTAGATGCCTTAAGATGTTGAAAGCATTTATCATACTTGCAAAGAAAAGAAGAAAAACAGTAATTTTCGCATTCTTTAACCAGGCACTCTTAGTTCACAGAGCGCACATTTGCATTTTGAATTCAGAGCAAAGCGCACTTGAGCTGTGCTTCCTTTCGGTTGTGCGTGTTTGTGTCTTGAGTTGTTGCCGCCTAGCTTGCTGGTTTCCTCGATCTATTTTACAGGTCAAATTATATGAATGATTGGATCCAACTTCTGGTCTAACCAATTTGTCTAAGTTGTCTAGAATACATATTGTATAAGCAACCACAGTCACCAGTGCCATGTCATTATATGTATGTATGTTCAGATTTTGGTACATGTATGCAAGGGCAAGGCAGCATGTGTGAATGCTATGTGGAAAAGAAAAAACAGATGATTTTGGAAACTAATTGTCATTGTTGTCTTCATGTCATTATGAAATACCCAATTCTAACATCCAGTCCAATAGGTTTGCAGTAATTTTGATGTTTCAAAAGAAAATACAGTAGTATGTTTTCACGAGAATTTGGTGAGTGCCCTGATCTAACAGAATAATGAAGCAATATGTTGGGTATGTCAGTGAGATGGCCTAGAGCATAGTACACTGCCGCAATAGGGTGCTAACAGATAGTTGTCCATCAGTGATGGGTTTATTTTCTCATCTCTGCACATAAAAAATCCATTACTTTTCCTGCTCTATTGTGTGATAATTCTGAATTGAATTATTCTATTAAATTGCTTGACTTATGCATAGGTTCACGACATCGCTTCGTCCTCCCGCGGCGAGAAGCAGCGTGAGAGGCGGCGCCGGCCTGTTGCAAGGTCATGCTTGCTGGATTTCTTGGTTTTGCTCTTGAGTACACTTATCTGATATTGCTCTTGTTGGTTTTGCAGCCGATAAAAATTCTCGATGATTAGATGAAATTTGTGAGGGCATGTTGCAGGTTTTCTCTGAATTGAAGCCACCTTGTTTCTACCATGAGGATATCCAAAGAGTCCACATCACACCTTTGATGGAAGCCAAAAGTAAGTGCTGTTCTTTACTTTATTTCCCTTTTTTTGTAAGTTTGTGTATGTGGACAAATGGTGCTTTTATATTTGTATTTTGTTTTTCCGGTCAAAAGATGTGTTCTATGGTTAATCATAATATGTGAAACAATACAGATTTTAGATTACAGTATGCTAATGAATTTCTAGATAGCACCGTCTATTTACCTTGAGAGGGGTTTGTGTAGGACCTTTGAGAAGACCAGGGCACCGTCTATTTAGCTTTAGAGTGGTTTGTGTAGGACCTTGCTAAACTTCTTTTCATATGAACAGAAATTTATTTCGTTCATATTTCATTAAAACTGCAATTGATGGTTGTTTTGAAATATATTGACTACTCAAAAGAATCGGAGAAAGTGATGATGAAAATGATTATTTGTTTTGCAAGTTTGAATCCTAAAAATGTGAGATCATTTTCATGGCATGCATGTTCCCCTGAAGTTAGATTTTGTACTTATTTTGTACGTTTTAAATTTGATACGCTCATATTTATATTTGTAGATTGCATTTTTTTGTAATAAAACGACATGCAATATTAAAGTAATTGTGTTGTTAAATTCTATAGGATAAATCTATATCTATATTAAAAGGACCGAAAGCTGAAAAAATCAATCCGAACTTATAATTTTTTTTGCCTCCCTTACATAATGTAAATGATATATAGTCTCGTAATAATGATTGAAAGCATACTAATAAATCGCACAGAACTAATAAATTACATTTTGTCCCTTACATCATGCATCATGCACATGATATGTAATCTAGTAATATTTTTCATCTCCAGTAGACGATATCCTTCTGAGAATTCGGCGAATATCCTCGGGAATGTTGTCTTCTGCTTCGTTGAACCTATATTTTAATAGCTCGATCAGGAAGCATCTTCTGAGGACTTGTGAATCCTAAAACATTTGAATGTGTCAGTGTCAAATATATATTTTGCACAATTAATAAGTAATTCTATTATATATTCAAGAAGAACTCACCATTCGTAGACGTGAGCATATGTTCTCTCCATCCCACAGATTCAAGTAATTGACGACTAAATACCCTGACAAGTTCCTGATTTTTAAAATTGCATAAGTTTCTGAATTTAAAAATTGAATAAATCATTTGCTTGTACATTAAGCTAAAATATCTCCCTCAAAAAGGTCTGAATGGCATAGACTATTTTTATGGTTACAGAATCTAATTACTGATTAACATTAATTTAGCTCACCTGTTATTTGTTTTTTCAACACCACTTGGTAGATTTCGTATCCAATCGTACAGATCATCATTCCAGGAGGGGTCGATCTCTTCCATTGCAATGTCATACACTTTACTAATTTTTTGCAGCCTGTTAAGATAGAATCTTGATGTATCCTCTTTATTGACGTGTGCTGGTATTGACATTGGATCAATTACAGATACAGCTCTACGTGTCTTGTCAAAAGAGAATAAACTATAGACACCGGCATGAAAGAATGGTACAATAATCTACAAAACCATATAAAATAATGTAGTTAATATATAATATGTCCAGTGATTTAAAAAAAACCATTAAATGTTATGATGATAAATGCAATAATGAATTACCAGCTGAGATTTTGATGCTTCAACTTCAACATTAGGCCAACCCTCAAACATGCGTGCCACAATATTCCGAATAGGCCTAACACGATGCTTGTAGTACCGTTGGAAATTACAATAGTCCTGCCAATTGTTAATAATCAACTATATAGGTAGCTGATGGACATATTTTAATAAAATAGCTAGGAGCATTTATAAAACATACAAAAAACTGAAGGTCCAGAAAGTGTGGAAAGGGTTCTCTACAAAACATGGTGTCGTCACATGCAATCATACGAACTGCCATGTTAAAACAATCTTTGTCCATGCCTTTATTCAGTGGTAGTATCTCTTGCAAATGCTTTAAAGTAATTGCTATAGGCTGTGGCTTTGTGCTCCGTATCCATTCTTGACTGAAACACAGGAATAACTATTAATGATTTTTAAACATTCCTGATCAATTACATACAGAACTTAATTTGAAGAATGACTAACCTCAAAGCAACCTTGTCATTAATAGATATAATATATTTGCAGATTCCTATAGAAGTTTCTCTTGCATCAAATAGAGTTGGTTGAGACAGTAAATCAATGGCAATCTCCTCTGATTGTGTTAATGTGATTCTATCGTCTAAGTCGGATAATTGTTGAACACTGTTCTCCGCAACATGTTTTGTAGACATTATAGTGTTCAACGGTGAGTCAACCAATATAGCTAGTAACTTCATCCTGAAATGCGACATGTATGTCTGCATGCAGTGTATATATAAATTATATCCTTGTTTAAATTATATTGAAGTGTGTTTATTTAATTATATAAGTTACCTGTGATATATTGTCACTTAGTGCGTCTCCATTTCAATATTCCATGAAGTTTAGCAAAAAAAAAGGCCACATGAGCAACTGTATTTAGTGAGCAGGCATGAGAACAAAATATTAATTAGCAAACAATAATTTTCAATTACCAATAAATTAAAACATAAATATTTATATAAATATAATTAAACTAATAAGATATACCCGTCGGTTTGCAAACGTTCCATGAAGATTTCATTCTTTGGCCAGTCATGAACCATCAAATCAGGCCACTTCATTTCGTTGGCATCTATGTCCTTTTGTACGGCATCGATTTGTATTTTAAGCCCTTGAAGCTATTGCATAGATTATGTATAGAGACTTTTATTAATACAAAATACGTTATCAGTTCACATAATAACATTAATAATTAATTAATAATATTTTTTAACTTATGACCAGCAAAATCAGTCACTAACCACGTCAGTTAGCTCTGAGCGTCCAAAAATGTCTGAAAGAGAATCAAGAATTTGTATTTGACGTTTTGTAGCGTTAATGACAATAAGGTACCAGTGAATGTTCCTAATATTGACAGGGATAAATACCTGCAGCAAATTAATTTAATTTTTAGAACCAACGCATTTCTTTTTATATAAAAGAAAATATACTTTGAGAAATTAACATATTCATACCAAGTGATGGTTGATGTAAGTAGTCACTCTTTCAAGTACTACGTCGGTCTTTTTATCAGGTTTGTGATTCATCGGATACTTGCCATATCAGTACATAAGGTCTGATATTAAGGTATTTTCAAGAAATACTGATTGACCTTCCCTCACGCTAAGATTGTCTTGAGCACGTATGCAATTAATATAGGGATTTATGACCTGTAAAAAGTAAAGTACCAATATTATTACCTGTATAGAGATATATAGTTGAAAAATGTTTGTAAATGTTTGCAAATATGAGAATGAACTTACATCGCTCCACAAGTAAGCATTTGGATCCAAAAGGCATTGCAAATGAACCCCTCACAACCCACGCATCATCTATTCTAATGATCTTCTTTTTCGCAGGAACATCTACAACTGACTGGATGATAGCAATATCCTCCTCATCACATATGTAATCTGGAACAAAAATCTATATTCAACTGATGACATATTATAAATTTAGAATTTATCTATAAAAAGATACGTACCTTCTGCAGTAATGGATGTGACGTGTGCTTTCTTGGGCTTGTTATGTCTAATAGCATGCAGAAAATCATTAGCTTGTGACTGATCTGAATCGTTTGATGAGTCTTTCACCTCTACCAATACAGATTCATTTTGTACATCAACTTGACATGATCCCTTATCTTCATCTGAGGGAGTCGTAGTGTCCATATCAGAATTTTCTTGGACATTTGTTGAATCAACGGAACCCAACTCGTCCGTCATTAGTGCATCGTCTTTGGTTGTACCCATTATCTGCATAGAATTTGTGTTACACTACAACGTATTTGGAGTTTTCTGAAAGTTTGAAAAGTCTAACGGACGACAGCACATGCACATCTTGCAAACACTCACCAGGAACTGTGGCGGTGGCGTGTTGTCGGTGCAGTCCGGCGAAAGATTGGACTGCGGCAGCTAGGTTCGTCCCGGCAGCAGCTCCGCCGAGGAGTCCTGCAGGCGGACGGCTGTTGGCAGATCCGTGTACGACCGCTGTGATGCAGTCAGGCGGGAGGAGTTAGCGTGTAGATCATGACATGGTCCTTCTATCTATATATATGGTCGTAAATATTAGGAATTTTTGGTAATTAAGGAAATAAGCAATATGATCATTTTTTTTTACGGTAAGGGAATCAGCAATTGACCCTGATGATTTTATGTTTTAAAGATGGCAAAATGTAGACCATGACATGCTCCTGCTATGTATATGTATATGCTCGTATATATTAGGCAAGATGAAAAAAGGATAGTATATGTTGGGAAGAAATATACTTGCGCGTAGATAATATTTCCTTTTAAATTGATCTGCTATGAAATCTTACCTTAAACAGCAAATAAGGAAAAAATTGAGTGCAAATTGCATGGTCAAGGCATGCATGTGACGTCAAATATACGTATAGATGACGTGAGTAGGTGCATATTGGCCGGAAATTAATTAAACGTTTTTACTAAGGGTGTGTTTAGTTGGTTAAAAAGTTTGGGTTTTGGTACTGTAGCACATTTTGTTTTTACTTGTCAAATAATATCCAACTATGAACTAATTAGGCTTAAAAGATTAATCGTGTGCTAATCAGTTAAATGGTGTAATTAGTTATTTTTTAACTATATTTAATACTTCATACATGTGTAAAATCAGATCCGCGGCGATGGATTTGTCGCCGGCCGTGGGTCTTTCCAGGCAGGGCTTCGCCGTCGTGGCCGCCGCGCCGGTGATCGACCACGCGGACTCGGGGCTTTCCATGAAGCGCTCGCTGCAGCAGTTCGAGCAGAAGCGCAAGGCGAGGACGGCCGGTGACATTGCGATATATTTTATCAAATCATATTTATGTAAATTAAAAATAGATGATCAAAAAGTTTTTTGCACATTGCGAAATAATTTTATTATTGAACGTTCCAGAATGACATGATATATTGATAATGTAGACCAATGGAAGTACATTGCGGCTAAATAATTAAACTGCTACATGATTGAGTGATAATGTAGATCACGATCCGCACGGGCCACCAAATCACATTAAAGATGTTTCCTCTGGAAGTTGTTCGATGTCGTAGCGATCACCATTAATCATGTGATCATATGCATCAGTCATAGATGGGTTCTCAAATATTCTACGCGTCTGAATACCCCAGTTTCGAATCTGTACTGCCCGCGCGTCAGCTGAAACCTTGATGGCATCACGGAAAATTGCGTTTAATCGTAGTTCAGCCCTAACTTCTGTATTGGAAAATGAGAAAGTACTGTCAATGGAAGAGTTATATATAGATAGTATAAATTACTTAACCTTAACACAGAGGTTGACACACCACCTTCAAGTGCTGTCACTGCTGGAGAAAGGCACATCAGTGCCGGTCACAGGACGGCTTAGTGCCGGTCCCTGTGGCCGGCACTAAATGGCCGGCACTAACGTGACAGACGTTAGTGCCGGCTACTCTGACCGGCACTAACGTGCGTACGTTAGTGCCGGCCCGAAATACTAGCCGGCACTAACGTGCCCGACACCGCCGGCGCCTGGCAGCAAGGTTAGTGCCGGCTGGTATAACTGGCCGGCACTAAACATTTTTTTCTTCTTTATGTTTTCTTTTCTTTTTCGTTTTTATATGTATGGCTATGCGTATTTCTACCGTATGTGATTACGTAGTCGTACTCTTTGCATTGCACATTTATATTAGGACCGCATATCACACTAATATTATATATATATATTCGTAATGTATGGAACACTTCGGAGTTCAAAAATACTTGAGATATTACAAATTATTAAGCATCAACTATAGTAATGTATCAGCTTCCTCGTCGTCGGATCTTGATCTTCTTTGGCGACGCTTGTACGGAGATTGCCATGAAATAATTTTTTTTCAGTATGATCCCACAACGAAATCTGCCAAACAGAATAATTTCCACATTAGCATGGAACCAACAGCTCCTGAACACGAATAATTCTGCTAAATTCACAGTACTTCGACCATTTCAAATAAACATAAATGTTTATACTATTTTCAGGATGAGGTCATGGTAACAGAACAAAGGATTTACCAAGTGTCTGATCAAAATTTTAGATATCAATTTAACTTGGGGAAAGGAGTTCTACATATTATAGTGTCATAAGAAATACATTTTTTTAATATATGACCCGTCATATATTTATAAATGTAAGAACACAGTGACATGCTCTTCTACCTTTCTCATATTTATACCCTTAACTTCACTATGCTTCTTATTTGCAATACATGCACCCTGCCGCCAAACAAATAATTCAGAGAACAAAATGGAACTAAGAATGCATAGATGAATGGCCCGCCATCTCTATAACCTTGTTCAGTTTGTTAGTATTATAGTAAGTAAAGAGGCATCCTCTGTAAATTGATTAAGCATCCTTTTTGTGTTATAGGCGCACAAACTTGACTCTGCATCATCTGTACTATGATTTAGCTCAAATATATAGGGGTAGCTTAGAAACAAAACAGGATATGGATTCCAGCTTTGCTTGCAGGCACAAAATTAGAACAGTACAAAGAGTAAAATGTCAAATTATTTTGGAGATTCAAAAAACCACATCTTAGAGACCAGTCACAGATCCAATCAGTTGATGGGCTGATGGCCCCAATTGCTGCATCAAGAGGTTTCATGGTCATATGTGTGTATAGTAGGCCTGACAGAAGTGTGTGTCAAGAACACCGATATCTAACAAATTACAAACAAATTCAGAGGTGAAACTGAAGAGCACACAAGTTGATGTCTGCACTAATGTGATGTTGGATTGATGCAGGATTCAAGCATGTAGAGTTAGGCTTCTTGTTCATGTAAATTATTGTGACGTAGAGCTATGACACAAACTGTTGTTTAAATTGCTGGCAGATAATCTGATATCCTTACTGCATAATGCACAGAACAACTGGGGACCTATTCAGAAAGCTGCACCTCTGAATAGTAAGCGTGAACACATCTGATTTATCCACTGAACAAGGATTATAATAGTAAGACATTATCTTATTTTTCCAGACTAAGATCAACCTAAGGTCACATGCACATCCAGAATAATTCAACGTGGGCGCACATCAGGCTATCAATATTTACAAAAGATTTATTTTGAACAGATCACAATATGGAATTCAAGGACAGCCTACCTCCTAGTCTCCTGGAACAGCTATTCTAAAGTCATAATTCCAATTAACAGGGTAATGATCATGTACCAGGTATGCTGATAAAACGGATTATAAGTAGTGGCACACCCTGTGAAGCCAGATTTCACATGTGACCCAAGCCATGCCCATGTAGATAAGCTGAAACTTGTAGTGTCAAATATGACACTGATTCGTACATCAGTCAGGCTAACTTAGGCAGCATACAACTGATTTTACCCAAATTAAAATCTAGCAAGAAGGAAAAAGAAGATGAGGAGAAGGGGAAGGGCATGAGACATGCCAGAAGAGATGGGGGCGAGTCGCAGGGGATCCGGAGACGCAAATCAAAACCTAGCAAGGAGTGCAATCAGTACATAGCAATTGCTTGCAGAGCTTAAGCAGGCAACCGCTCCGCCTCGTTCCAATTTTGTCCTAATGAACCAACTAATTGCACTCGGGAGGAGCCGAGCTGATGAATTTAGTGCACGAACTGCATCAGGAACTCACCTACTCGGCGAGGAGGCACGTCGGGGACGCCACAGTGGTGCGCAGTGACGCCTGAGCGGAGCGGCGTGATGGCGTCGTTCTCATTGAGCCGCGGCGTCGAACCGCGGCGACGGCGGGGGCCCAAGGACGGCGAGGTCGAGGCGGCGCGGGTCAGCTGGCCGGCCGGCGACGGTGGCGACGAGGTCGGAGCCGCGGCAAGGGCAGGCGTCGCGTCGGGGAGGCCGCGCCGGGGACGAGGCGCCGGGACGGCGGACGATCGGGGCGGCGCGGGCGCGCGAGGACGAGGACGAGGGCACGCGAGGTCGGGACGGCGGCCGGGACGGCGGATGACCGGGGCGGCGCGGGCTCGCGAGGATGAGGAGACGACAGCGCGCGATGTCAGGCCGGCCGGGACGGCGGGCGACGGTCGGGACGGCGGGGGACGACCCGGGCGGCGCCGGCGCATGAGGACGAGGACGAGGGGGACGACCGGCGGCGGCGGCAAGGACGAGCCGAGGGCGGCGGCGGCGCTCGAGGCACATCGATCTGAAGAATGAACCATGTGTGGGCGCCGATCTCTGTTTTGGGGCAGAGCAGCACATTAGTACCGGCTAACCTGCCCTCCTGACGTCAGGTGGCCGGTATTAACTTGCTTCAGTTAGTGCCGGCTAGGTTTAACAGCCGGCACTAACATATCCCATCTGGCGGGAAGCCAAAATTGGCCGCGGCAATTCTTTTGTACCCTAAATTTTTAATATTTAATATAATATAACAAAAATTTATTCATAATAAGTTTAATATTTACAATAATATAACAAAAATTTATTCATAGTAGGCTTAATAATTACAATAATATAACAAAAAAAATTTAGTAGATTGTTAATTATATCTACACACTAATAATAGTAATCGAAGTAGAATATCCAACACAAATAAATATCTCAACATCCAACACAAATTATCCAAAGAAACTAGAATATGCAAACTATCGGCGAAACTTATTTTTTGTGGAACTTATGTACAAATTAAATAAATCAAGAGCTGAAAGTTTATAAGACGATGAAAGTGACAACTCGATCAAAATGTTTTCTTTTACATAAACAAAGCATAGAAATTTCTGCGACAACAAGCAAGTGAGAACCATTTCTAAAATTTTTCATTTCTTGTTTCAAAAGAATAATATATTCTAATTCAAAAGACAATCATCACTTTTAATGCTCGTTTGATTATAACTTAATATTTAGGATTTCTTTTGGATCATTACTTTTATAAAAAAATATTAAATCAACTTTAGATTTTAGGTGCACTATACCAAAGAAAAATATGTTTCTAGTTAATTATGAAACATCTGGAACATAGACACGCATTGAGACCCTTAAGGGCTGTCAAACCTAACTCTAGTCAACATTATCACCACAATCAAATGTAGATGAAAAAATAAATTAGAAGTCCACCCCTAGGAAGTTAACTGCTGCTGGAGCAGAGATATGATTGACATGTATAGTCTATTTCATTTTAATTCAGCTTATTGCAACAGAGTGAAATTGTAATTTTCACTGACTTGCTTTCTAATACTAGAAAATTCCTAGTCTTCCTGATTTTCATAAGGCACAGGCGAAGTTAAACTCATGATCTCAATGTCATGGATATACTTAACCTAGACTTATTCATATAGCTCTAAACACTGTATTTCAATATCTTAGGTGCCGTCAGTATACACTGTAGCAGAAGTTTGTACGGAAATTAGGAGAGTCAAGTTGACAAAGAAATGCCTTCTACTTTTATAATTGAGGTTTTTTACGGTGTACAATACCACCATTTAGTCGTATATTGTATAGAGAAGATCTAACCCTTTGTTAGTAAGGGTAATCTAGTAATTAATACCTAATTATAATTGAGAGACAATTCTACTATAAATGTGTCCCCGTGAAATAATTCAAAAAAATTACTCTAAATGTGTTATAGTCAAACTATCTAGTAAATCTTCTCTAAAAAGTAACAAATCAATTCTACTTTGCTCAAATTAATGAACAAATCAAAAAATTATGCTCATTTTTTCTCAACCTTAAAATCACTATTTTCTTTATCTAGAATGCATGAAACGAAAAAATAAACACCGTGAAAAAAAAGTGGAAGAAATTACTAACCTTTGGTGCACTTGAATGGTTGAAATCCACAAAATTTTAGGGAAAATGAGCACCAACTCCCCTCTAAAACGCCATGGGAGAGAGGAGGAGGTTGGCCAAAATGGTTTGGTCGGGCTGGGGGAAGAAGACGCGCAGATATATACAGGGCAACTTAGTGCCGGCTAATGGTTCTAGCCGGCACAAAGTGGCGCCGTTTAGTGCCGGCTAGACCCATTGACCGGCACTAAGTTGCCCCGAGCCAAGTTAGTGCCGGCTAGAATTCCCGGCCGGCACTAACCTGGCTTCTGAATGTTGTGGTTGATGTGTTGACCGTTGGGCGATGGCACGTTAGTGCCGGCTGGGATGTCTAGCCGGCACTAACGTGCCCGTCGGGTCCTGTTCAGGCACGTTAGTGCCGGCTCCTTGTTGACCGGCACTAATATGCTGGTACCAATGTGGTTTTCTCTAGTAGTGTGTAAAGATCGGATAACATCCGCTGTCAATAAACATAATTGCACTATATTGGGAACAATCCAAACAACCTGTTAATATTTTTGAAACATTGACCTGCGATAAAGACGAATATGATGATTGAAAAATGCATATATACACTGTTGCAGAAAGGCACATCAGTGCCGGTCACAGGACGGCTTAGTGCCGGTCCCTGTGGCCGGCACTAAATGGCCGGCACTAACGTGACAGACGTTAGTGCCGGCTACTCTGACCGGCACTAACGTGCGCATGTTAGTGCCGGTCCGTAATACCAGCCGGCACTAACGTGCCCGACCCCGCCCACCTCCCATCAGCAAGGTTAGTGCCGGCTGGTATAACTGGCCGGAACTAAATGTTTTTTCTTCTTTATGTTTTTTTTCTTTTTTCTTTTTATACGTATGGCTATGCGTATTTCTACCGTATGTGACTACATAGTCGTACTCTTTGCATTGCACAGTAATATTGGGACATATTACACTAATATTATATATATATATATATTTGTCATGTATGGAACACTTAGGAGTTCAAAAGTACATGAGATATTACAAATTATTGCGCACATCAACTATAATAACGTATCAGCTTCCTCGTCGTCGGATCTTCTTGGGCGACGCTTAGACGGAGATCGCCATGAAATTCGCCCTTAGGATTTATGACTTCATCGAGTAGAAATCCGCATATAGCTTCTTGAATTGCCCTGATCCGAGCGATTTCAATGAGTTCTTCTTTCATCCACCAACGCTGTCACATTTTTCGATAAAAACATGAGAATAAAAAATAATGAATTAAAATAATGAGCAGATGTGGTTGTGCTCACGTACATTGAATGCCTCCACTGTCATTTGCCCTTTTTCACTTGCAAAAGAGTTGATCCACTCGCATACGTAGTATCCACATAAGTTGTTTCCTTGGCCCTGTCTCCAACACTATGGACAAATGTGGGTTACGATATAGAATTTTTCTGATGTTTATTGCGAATGACATTAGTAGTGAGAGTATATTCATACCGGAAAATCAGTCACCCAATGAAGAGGCTCGATTTCACCTATGGGCAAGCCTATATGTTTGTGGAGGTAGCGACTCCATGCAGTATTTACTGTCTCGATGATATCTTGGTACTTTGATTTATCTTGCCTTAACGAGTCGTACACCAAGACCTTGTGCTCCTCAATCCGAATACAAAGCAATATCCAATGAAAGCTGTGCATATACATACGCATAACCAATTAATGTTGATTATAATAGTTATTAAATAGTATTATTAATACGAAGGGATTGAAAAAAAAGTCTAACAAAGAACGACTCACTGATGGTTGTATGGCAAGAGAATGAAGGGACACATGCTATTTTTACGCAACCCCCTGTATATAACATTGACTACGTCTCCAGGATTTAGTGCTAGCGATTTCTCGTGTATAATATCGGGGTCGAAGAACCCGACGTTATGGAAGTTCTTCTTTCGGCAAATTTGAATTTTTGACCTACGGGACACAAGAAAAACGGGGATCAGTCAACACACAAGGCTAAAATAATGAAACGAGAGACAATACTTACATGCACCATACACTCATGAGGGACTTGTGAAGGGCATCTTGATGGTATAAATCGTAAAGTGCTGCAAACTCGATATATACATCATCTGCCCCCCGCCAGAAATGCTCATCTTTAATCCGAGCTGGGAACATCTCTAATTGATTAGCTTTAGATTGCACGGCATACCATTTGTGTAACTCGGCCATTCTCGTTGGTAGGAATGGTAGCAACTCTGGCCATATCAAAGGTTCACCAAGTACAAACTTTTTCTTGCCGCGGGCATTCTGTAGGGCCTCCCCAAGCAATTGAGCCCTTGTTAGATCAGTTTGCAATATCATCCCAGCCATGGTCAACGGATCTCTTGATTCATCGGGACATTCTTCACGCGGCACTATCAACGGAGGGATCGATTGTTTGGACTGCTCTCCGAGCTGGGGAACGGTCTTTGCATTAATCCGCCGATTCTTGGGGTTGCTGTAGCACTTTCTGATCTGCCGATCATAATCCGACTCTCTTTCTTTCTCCTTGGTGGGATCTTTAATGAAGTGTTTAATGAAGTGTGACTTTGCAACCGGATCTATTTCTGGCTTCTTGTTCGCAGCCTCCCTCAGTAGCTTGCGCTTCAGCAAGAAGGTTTGAAACGATTCTTCTGCCTCTTCCTCTTCTGGAGCCTTTGCTTTCTTCTTTCTTTGCTGCTTATGAGATGGCTGGACCGAAGGTACCGTGTATGACTTCTGTCGCTGACTCTGATTCTGTTGTGCGGCTGGTGATGATGCCGGAATTGGCTCGCTTTGTGCGGCTGGTGATGGCGGATCCATGCTGGGGTCCCGTGCAGGCGGTGGAGAAGGTGGGCCAACACTAGGATTCCTGTCAGCTGGCGTTGGTGATCTTTGCCTTGAGCACCGAGCGGAATCTGTGTCTGCTTGCACCAATCTTATGTCGCGCTTTGGCCACGCGATCCATGTGTGTACGGCATGTTGTAGTTCTGTTTCTTCAGGACTTATAGGGATCGGGAGGTCCATGTCTTCCCAACGTTCTTCAGTAATTCGGTCAACAAAGACTCTGGCGAATCCTTCAGGAATCGGCTGGCAATGTATTGTCCCGCCCTCTTCTTGGACTTCCGCATAACCCTCAGCACAAACTTTGAGCTTTTTCCCATAAAGAACCAGAAGCTCACATTGGGTCCTAACGGTGATGTCGTCAATGGGGTCCCTCGGCCTGTCGGCACCCAAATTAGGGTGCTCCGTGGAAGCAACACTGCTACGACGCTGAGAAGAGGGGCTGATCTCCATATTGGCAGCTGGTTGGTCCGAGCGTTGCCCAACTGCTGCCTCAAGTGACATTATCCGGTTTTCTAGGCTATGGATCTTCTCAGCCACTACTGCCTTGCTTCTGCATCGGCTTCGGTAGGTTTCGAGATCTCCGGAAAAGCCAAATTTCCATGGAACTACTCCCACGCCTCGGGTCCGTCCAGTGTGTTCCGCATTCCCAAGAGCGTAAGTCAGCTCGTCATTCTCTCTGTTGGGCTGGAAGGTTCCTTCTTCGGTACGCCTCATTGCGTCCTCGAGTCTTTGGGCAGCCTCTCTTAGTACGTCGCTAGTCACAAACATTCCAGTGTCGGGGTCTAGTGTGCCTCCATGAGCATAGAAGTAATACCTTGCTCGTTTGGACCAACTCAAGGTTTGCGGTACGATTCCTTTTACAATTAAATTATTTTCCATCTTTTCCCATTTCGGAATGGCAACCTTATAACCTCCGGGCCCAAGTCTATGGAAGTTTTTCTTTTTGCTAGCATTCATTTTGCCTTGAATCGAGGCTGCCATGCTGTCAGCACTGTGCTTGTAATTCACGAATTCATTCCACCACTCTCGTTGCTTCTTCCAGACTTTATCAAAATCTGGTGTGAGGCCCTTGTTGACAAAGTTTGCCACCAATTTTTTCTTGAACGAGGCGAACTGAATTGCCATCTTCTTAAATGCCCATCCCTTTATTTTGTCAGCTTTGCCTGGGGGAAAGTTGAAGTGTAACGACACCTCTTTCCATAACAAATCTTTCTCTGAATCTGGCACGATATCTTCAGGTCGATCAGAGGCTTTATTTCTCTTCCAAAGCTTATATTTTATGGGGACGGATTCCCTAACAAGATATCCCAATTGATTTACAAATGTTGTCTTAATTTGACCAGGAGCTAGTGGCTCGCCGGTTGCTTCGTTGATCTCCGTGATGGTCGTAAATCCTACCATCTTCCTCTTGGAGCCACGTTTCCGTTTAGGCTTCGTCGATCCTGATGCCTGAAAGAATCGCAAATTTATCAAGCGGGTTGCTAGCAACTAGTGGACGTCGCGGCATGTATGCGTAACCTGCATAACCCGCAAGCAAGGGTTCCAGATCGAAAATTATCATGATATTAGGTAACTTATTGACTGAAACATTCATAAGAATTTTTAGCTGGAGCACGACTCCTTACATAAAGACTAAAATCATCAACAAAGCTAGCAACATAATACAAATAGTTCGCAGCTGGGCCGCATGTGTCACAAACAATATCTTGCTCCTAACATATATATTGAGAAAATGTTTATCCTGATGCCTGAAAGAATCACTAAACTTTTATACCTCGGCTTCCTCGACATTTCCTTCTTCCTCCCCACTAATATCTTGGTCCTCGTCGCCATGATAATGCAAGTTTAAAAATTGGCTGCCATCGTTCTGGTCCTCATCAAACTCTGGAGCTACATACGCAGTACTATCACGAATGAGGTCGTGCATTAACTCGTCTTGGTTGTCCGTAGGATCCATTTCCACTACCTGAAACAATAAAAAAACAGCAAGCCACATAATATATGAGGTTACAAAGCATCTATTAAAGCCACATACTATATCATACTGCCTAGACTGAACAATCTACAAATTATGATACCTTACAGATTTGAGGAGTTTCTTGAGGATCTAGTGTTCTTGGTGGAGACAGGGGAGATACCTATGTCTCGGATTGATGATGCGGTCGAGCGGATTCTGGTAAAAGACTTCAAAATGCCTTATGCCTAGTTATGAAATTATGGGTAATAAAAATCATGTATGTGAAGTCTCGAGTACTGTAAATACTCAGTAACCTGTACTCTAAGAATGCATATCTTGTCTGATCAATACAGAGATTACTTGGATTATGAAATTACTTGGATTAAGAAACGTAAAAAACTAACCTTATGCCTAGTTTAGATGTCAACCAAATACGAGAATTTTCAGTACCTGTTGAGAAACAAAATAATATGATTGTAATACATGTGTAAGGTGTAAGCGTATACTAAACTTTATTGGGTAAATACACAGTTCAAATTAGATAAATGTTAAATATCGTCCACAAAGGCTAGATGCTAAAGTTCTCAAAGTTACATATAAGAGAGGAGAGCATGGTCTATATAACTTTAAATTTTGAAGAACAGACTCAAAATGCATGTACCAGATGCAAAAGGGGGGAAACAGTATAGCAGTGCATCACACTGTTTAGGAAGGAATTGTGAAGTCTAAAAAATGTTATTTTGTTTTTTTATCCTGCAGATATGATTGTGCTTCAGAACTGACCCAAAACGTTAAGATCAAGTTAAAATGCTCATTAACTACCACATGTGCAATCAAAACTACTACTACCCTATTGATAGTGCTACTTTGAGCTATACCTATTATGTTAATCAAAAGGGCATAGGGCAAATGGAAGATAACAACAAGATCAGCATATCGAATCCTATATAATTCAGAAATTTGGAATTTGTAATGGTAAATCTGGAGAAGACGACACTTGCAGATGGCACAAGAAATCATAGCATAAATTTTCACCAAGTTTTATGCGTGCAGGTTTCAATGTTTAAGAAAAATTACGATCATCTCCCAAAGGATACATACTTTGGCCTATACAAAGAAGCAACACGTGGTAATCCAAATTACTTCCTCACTTATGGTAATGGAAAATCAGCTGCAAGGGTTCAGGAGCATTTGCGTCCCAATGGTGCTCATAGATGGCATAATTACATGAAAACCCCAAAGTAAGACATCTGAATATGCTGACATTTTTCTAAAACAAATCTGCACTCAACAAATTTCTGTCTGTTTCAACCAGATAGTTTATTCACCTATTTCTTTTTCTTTTATTTTTTTTGTAGCGAAATCAAATTGGAGGAGGCTGCTATCCTGCATTACACCTACACAAAATTCTCGGACCTAACCTCAAGGAGGGATAGGTGTGGCTGCAAGCCAACTAAAGAAGATGTGAAGCGATGCTTTATCTTGGAATTTGACCGTTTAGTGAACATGCACTCCGCATTACCGCATAGATCATGTATTTCAATAGTAGCCAGGTGATACAACATCAGTTAAGATTAAGAAGTACAAAATTGATCTCAAAGAAAATTTTAGCTAGTACAAAAAAATAAAATGTATATGAAACAAAACTGAGCCTGCAAAACTGATGTCCTAGAAACTTTGACACTAGCCAATACATGACCAGACAAATGAGTGTTAAATTTTGAATTAAATTAAATTACTATCATGTAGAAGTTTAGTAGATTAATATATCACCTTGCAGGGCGCGGCCGGGAAGTTGACGGGGACGAGGAGGGGCGGCAGCGCGGACCGGGCGCGGCGAGGGGCGGCAGCGCGGACCGGGCGCGGCGAGGGGCGGCGCGGGCCCAAGGACGGCGAAGCCGAGGCGGCGCGGGGGCAGCTGGCCGGCCGGGGACGGTGGCGACGAGCGAGGTTGGGGCCGGGCGGCGGCCGGGGCAGAGCGTCGAGGCGGCCGCCGAGGACGAGGCGCCGGCGCGGCAGGGGACGCGAGGACGACCTCAAGGATCCGGGGCGGCGGGGGCAGGCGTCGCGTCGGGGCCGCCGGGGACGAGGCGCTGGCGCAGCGCACGCGGGGGACGCAAGGACGATGAGGCGTGCGGCACCGCGGGGCACGATGAAGACGCGACGCGCGGCAGAGCTCGTTGGGCGAGGGCCGGCCGGGGACCAACGCGCGGCCGGGGACGGCGGTGGCAGCGGCGCAGGCGGGCGAGCGCGGGAGCAGGGGCACACCCACGACGTCGATCTGAAATTGGAGGCGTTGGAGAGAAGGAAGGGGAATAGTGGGGGGCTGTGGTAAGGTTAGTGCCGGCTGGCAAGGCCAGCCGGCACTAATGTGCCCTCGATGACGTCAGCAGTACAGGTTAGTGCCGGCTGGTAAAGCCAGCCGGTACTAACGTGCAAAGTTAGTACCGGCTCGTTTTACCAGCCGGCACTAACGTGCTCCATCCGGCGGGAACAAAAAATTTGCCCTATCAATTCTCTTTTACAATAAACTTTTAATATTGATTAATTTATTCGTAATAGGCTTAAAAATTAGAATAATATAGAAAAAAAATATATCTTAATTTTTTTTAGCATATTATTAATTATATCAACACAATAAATTGAAAACATTTCGTTTTGAAGTAAATACACGAATATGAAACCATTATCAATTATGTGTAGCTTATAGGGTTTATATATGTATATGTTTCTATTATTCGTAATAAATCAAAAAAATTTCAGATTGATCCATGCAAAAATATTCAAAAGTCTTTTCAGTAATAGCCTATACAATGATGTAATCAATTCGCAAATTACTTGATTATTTGTTTGTAATTTAATGTTTCAACACTCCTAGTAATGCAAAATTAGCGAAAGTAAATAATATTTATACCATGCAAAAATATAATATTATCTGAAGATGATATTGTGTCCTAATTGGACGAATAGTATCGAGAATTGAGACAAATACGACGCGGTGCGTTACATTACATCACTTAATGAGAAAATACAATATATAATTTATATAAAAGTACTACTCATCATCATTATCTACTGGAACATTGATAATCTTCCTTTTGATGAAAGTGCCTTGGATGTGATCACGGCGTAAGTAATGGCGTGTCCTCTTTGGATAAGAGGATGCTGGGGTCAACGTCAACTGAGAATGGAGGAAGGTCATCAATCTGGTCATAATCTTCCGAATTGTCCGAAATATTCTCGACTCCAACAACTTTTCTTTTACCTGGAAGAACTATGTGCCGTTTCGGCTGCCGTGCATCCATTGCCATTGCCGCCTTGAGAAAAGAATCTAAACCCTGAATCCACGCCGAGGTGCTCCGGCTGCCGTGCATCCATTGCCGGTCCATCTGTAATTAATTACCGTATAAAAACAAAAATCAATTCTACATATATCAAAACAAGTTACTATGAAGTATTTCGAAAACAAATTGTAAATGTGTCATAGGCCACCTATCTAGTAAACCTAAAGTAAATAGCAAAATAAATTGACACAATAATATATACACATGTCACCATGAAATAATTCGAAAAAATCATTCTAAATATGTGATAGTCAAACTATATAGTTAACTTTCTCTAAAAAAACAACAAATAATTCTACCTTGCTCAAATTAATGAACAAATTGATAAATCATGTTCATTTTCCCTCATCCTTAAAATTTTGCATAATAACATATAGACATGTCCCCATGAAATAATTCAAAAAAAATAATCTAAATGTGTCATACTCAAACTATATAGTAATCCTTCTCTAAAACACAATAAATCAATTCTATTTTATTCAAATTAATGAACAAATTGAAAAATTATGCTCATTGTTCCTCAACCTTAAAATCACTATTTTCTTTACCTAGAAAGCATGAAACAAAAGAATAAACACTGTGAAAGAAGAGTGGAAGAAGCTGCTAACCTTTAATGCACTTGGATGGGCGAAATCCTCACAAATTTTGAAGAAAATGGGCAGCACCTCCCCTCTAACACGCCATGGTTGAGAGGAGAAGCTCGGCCAAATGGATGGGTCGGGCTGGGGAAGAAGTGGGGGGCAGTATATACGGGGCAACTTAGTGCCGGCCAGTTATTTCAGCCGGCACAAACTGTAGACAGTTAGTGCCGGCTGGACCTTTAAGCCGGCACTAACCTGCACCATGCCAAGTTAGTGCCGGCTGGAGGCTCCAGCCGGCACTAAATTGGCTCTGACCGTTAGGGGGCAGGCTGTTGACCGTTGGGGGTGACACTTTAGTGCCGGCTGTAGAGAATAGCCGGTACTAAAGTGACTGTGGTGTACTGTAGATACACGTTAGTGCCGGCTCCCTTGTGACCGGCACTAACGTGCTGGTACCGATAAGCGTTTCTCCAACAGTGATAGCGCCGGTATGTGAAAAAGATTATAGTAGATACATTTGTCCCTATTGACACGAACTCTCGTAGCCATCACAAAGTGATTCTTAACATCTGCATCAACGAACTGTGCAGAATTTCAGTCTCGATAATCACATAAAACACGTAGGAAAGCAATTCGGCTACAAAAAAACACGTTGTTTAGTCATCCAGATTTAATACTATTGAAAATATTAGGACAACAATATAAAAATTATGAATGACGAGAACAAACTAATGCAAATTCCTAACCTTGTATCCTTCAAGCATATTTCCCGTATTCAACAAAAATCCATGGACCTACAGAGGCTACAAGCCTACAACAGCAATGACGCCAATCTCAGTGCCATGGGGGTAAGTCATGGCAACGTCTAAAGAGACGAAGGATGCCGACGAGATCATCCTGTTTAGAATGTTGTGGTCGTTTGAACGTTGTACAACGGTCAAGCATGATTTGCATTGTGCATTCTCATTTATATATAGGCCATACTATGACGTAACTTGTCAATACATTTGTAAAGAGATTTGTCCGGTTTTAAATTAGAAAGTAATTTTTTTGGTCAACATTTAATATTATTGTCATGATTAGGTAGGTTTTCTGCCATTATATTTAAGGAAATTTGAAAACTTCTAATATCTCACGACCGTGAGATAGTGTGCCATCAAGGAAAGTATTTATTTATTTAATCAAGAAAACTACTGTTCCAGCCTTTCTTTAAAGATATTTCAAAATTATTTATTTAATCAAGGAAACGATCGTGAGACACTTTTAAAGAGATTCCAAAAATATTTTGCTATATACGTACGCTTTGGCCTTGCGCACGCAGCCAGCGACGTATGGGCATACGACGTTCCGCTATGCATGCGTCGCCGCGTCCGCGAAGCTAACTGGGCCGGACTGGGTTGGCATCCGTGGCCCGTTACTCAGGAGTAATGCGCGCAGTAGTGTTGGATGTGGGAATTATCCCACCTCGCCAACACAAGGTTCCTTGTACATGCTTATCTACCATATTCTCTATTTCTGTATACCAAAACTCTTCCCTCAGCCAGCCACGTCGCCTGTTTTGCTTAGCCCTTCGATCCCGCATCCACGGTGTGCAGATCGCCGCCTCCAACGAAACTTCCACGATGTCCGTGACCCATCCAGTCCCCGCCCCCTATACGGCAAAACAAAAAATCCCTCGGGCCCTCCGCAAAAAACGCGACCCACAACCCCGTGCTGCCCTTCCGCTTCCGCCGCCATCGCAGCAGCCCCGTCTAGCGCGGCACGAGGCGCGCATCCGCCGCCATCTGCTTCCCCTGCCTCTCTCCCTCGCGCCCCATGCCTGCTCCGCCTCTCCCTCGCGCCGCAACTGCTTCCGCTCGGTGTCGTGTCTGTCCAAGGTCAGGCGGCGCACCGGCGCCGACGCCCTCCCCCCCTCGCGGCGCCATGGAGGCCTCTGCCGTTGCTGCAACCTCGGCCGTCTGCGACGCCGGACGCGCGGCGCGGCACCGCCCTGACGCCTCAGGGCCACGTTGCATCGGTGCCTTCGCCCCTGCTTTGTCGCCCCTTCCCCTCCCCTGGTCCTGGTCAGCGATGTACTCGCCGACCGGCCGTGCTGGCGGATCTGCTCGGTGCACCATCTCTCCATCTCCACGCGGCTCTGCTCCACGGCACGGCCAGCCTTCCCAGCGTCTGGCTCAACTGGCGGCTCGTCTTGCCTCTTCCTCTCCCCACCGGTAATTTGGACTGCCACTAAATACTATTAAATACTATTATTATGATGCATGCATCCAACTTGAAAATCACATTGTCTTCAGTGTCGAGCATGTAAAAACCTTTTTCGTCCATGCTCAGTGCTGGCGGATCTGCTCGGTGCACCATCTCTCCATCTCCACGCGGCTCTGCTCCACGGCACGGCCAGCCTTCCCAGCGTCTGGCTCAACTGGCGGCTCGTCTTGCCTCTTCCTCTCCCCACCGGTAATTTGGACTGCCACTAAATACTATTAAATACTATTATTATGATGCATGCATCCAACTTGAAAATCACATTGTCTTCAGTGTTGTCGAGCATGTAAAAACCTTTTTCGTCCATGCACCATGTATTGATGTGCCAAACAAAGCATCCAAATTGCGAACCAATGATTGCAGATATTATTTCTTATGTATAATAGAATGGTTTTCATACTGTCTTCTCTTCTAATTGGCACTACTCCACACAGGTGCTCAGCCTACGAAATGCAAGGGCATTTTCATATTATTTTGGTACGTTTTTATATACACCACATACTTATCTCTGAACCAAGTCAACAATGATCCTGCCTGCATACCACATACTTATCTCTGTTCTCTGAACCAAGTAACAATTGGTATATAAATGTTGTCTCTAGTAACAGCTATTTTTGCCTTTCCTATGATTGGATGCTACTCATTTGTTGGTGTGCTATATTTCCGTACTTCTACAATGGAAGCTGTTATGAAAAATATCCTATTTTAGCTTCTAACTGTACGATATTACTTTGTTTTTCATTTATATTTTTAGAGTGCAGTGAAACTTTTTAGTTGACGAAGTAACTGTATGTGCCCTTCATTCTGAATTTTTATGATCTCTATTCCATACATACATTTATTATTTTCAAACTGAACTCAATTCTAAACATGCGAAACAGACCATCTTGATTGGCTGAGTCATTATTCTGGGTTCTGACATGCTCAGCTTCACATAGCCCTTCTTCGACACTGAAGTTTGTATTTTGGATGTAAAGTTACGATGTAAAGTAATATGTATTCCTGCAATATTAGAGTTCATCTACAATTGTTACATATATGACCTTACCTGACTACAACAAAGCATCTCTTCTCATTTGCAGATATAGTGCTAACTAAAAAAATACTTTTCGGTCAATGCTTAAGCATCTCTTTACATTTGCAGCTATAGTGTTATCTAGAAGAAAAACTTCTTGCTCAATGCTTCAGTAGCGTGTAATGTATCCTAATGCTCCTATGGATGGACTTATGTGTTATACCTTGCTATTGCCGCTCAATGCATTTAGATACAGTAAGTTCCAATATCCTCCACAATGTCAGTTTTATATCTCCAAGTATTTTGTTTAGTGCATTTTGACTTTTCCTTAACTTTCGATGCTATAGGTATGTTGATAAACTGACTTATCCTTCTCTCTAGCTATCTCATATGATCTTGGACATTCCTACACATCTTTCAATTAGTAAGTCGTGTGGTATTTATGAGACTACAATATGTTTCTGTTTTTTGGGTTCCCTCGCAGTACAGCTTACCTTCTACACATTTGTACTCCTACAAATCTGAGGATGATTTAATCATATCAGCAGGCCTGGAGCAGCAGTATATAAATTTATAATGCCTCTGACCCCCCCCCCCCCTCCCCCACACACACACTCTTAAAACTGTTTACACATTGAACACTGTCCCAATGCTTGAGGTATTTTCTGCAAGCTCTTTATTTTGCCCGTGCAGTCTAAAATACTATAGGTAGTGTGACCATTCCTACATTTCAATAAGGTGTCCGTATAATTTCATTGTTCTTTAAATACAGAATGTTCAACCTCTTACTATAAGGCTTCTAATTCCAAATAACTTTTGTTGCTGTCCTTTAAATAAATTAACTTTTGTTCTTGAAACATACAACCCATTGATTATTTTCTTTTCCATATACAGAGATTACGTGCAGGAGTACAACCACACGTATGGGTTGTATTCTGGCTTCAACAGTCACATAGACAAAACTAAGCATGTGGTTTCTACATCTTTCTGCACTTCATTTTTCTTTCCGTTACTCCATAACATAACAATGCCATGGAACTACTTTCTCCAAACTGACTCTGGACATTACACGGTCCTTCTACTGGCATATGTATATATGTAGCCTTATATCTTTTTAATGTATCTATTCCGAAAAGATGCAGCCACTATAGAATCCAGTTATTTTTTATGTATTCTTTCATTGCTTCCATCTATAATCATATAATGCGCTATATTTCCAGCTTGGTGCCCCGTGCGAAGCACGGGGGTACCTGCTAGTAATCTCTGATGCTGAATGCTGTTTCGAAATTCCCAAACTTGCTAACTTGTCACTGTCCATCCGTGCCTTCTGGTGTTGGGCTGTGGGTTTTGGGCTCGCCTGGCTCCATCCAGAATTGAGGCTGATTTGCCCTTACCCCACCCAAAGGCTTTTTTTTTTGTAGTCATGGTGATTTAATTTATTTAAATTAAAGTAAACAATGTGAAGTAGACATGCTGGATCAGTTGCGTTTCCCAAATTCCATCAATGACTAATTGGGTCAAAACAAAGTAAATGATCAATGATTGAGGTATTATGTGTGCGTATATGATTAGCTGTAAAAAAAAATGATGCAGGTGCAATTACATTTATTGAACTAACCATCAAAATATGAACAAAATGACATAGGTTAGTATCTCTTAAGCCTGGAGAGAAACATTGAAGTTGCAAATGATATTGTTTGAAATATTGAAGTTGGAAAGGAGTTGAGACGATGTGTCATCAACTAAAATTTCAGCAACGTTTGAAGAGCTCTACATTTACTGAGTCCTGAGAGAGATGAGAATAATGCAGGAACCCGTCGTTTTCACAACACCATCCTCTTCAACTGCCAGCACGAGCACAGTTCGTAAATACCGTCTTTGCTTCCTTGTACAGGCAATCACCTGTCCAGTGCTCTAAAGATTGATCTGTATTGGTATACAGAGAGAGGTAGTCGACTGCAATCACTGCAGGTCCGCAGTTGCTTTTAGCATTCAAACTGAAAATGATGTGGGGATGGGGATCCTATACGTTGGATCTGGCAATGAAATTAGCAGAGGCCGCGAATTGAATGAACACAGGGACCATTTTGCTGTTTTATACGTACAGTTTCCTTGGTTACACGATCAATCTGCTGAGACAATTCTTTCTATCGCATTAATTTTTCGTCTGTAATTCAGGATGGTCTGAAACCCTGAATTTGCTTTTGCTAAGCAATTGACTGAAAACCTCTGGAGCTGAAGGTGGCTTGCTTTGAAATGAAGTAATCTGAAACAGTTGTTCAGAAAGAAAAATGGAACTGAATCACGGCTTCGAATATGCAAGATCCATATGCAACATTCTGAAGATGAAAACAACTGTTAGCTAACAGGCAAGTGGGCTCATCAAACAGTATGAATTTCACAGTTAGTTTTCTGTTGCAGCATCAGAAAAGGAATAAAGCCCATCATCTTGGGTCCCCCATGGGTTGAGCCTGATTGGCCCTTGCCCCTCCCAAAGGCATTTTTTCGTAGTCATGGTGATTTAATTTATTTAACTTAAAGTAAACAATGTTGTTTTTTTGGTCGTGAATGTATGCTAATTGCACAGTACAACATTTAGTTTAAAAAATAAATTGTATTAATTCAATAGCTATATGAAAATAAAAATAGTAACACTATGTGTTGATTTGTCAAATTTAGGCGCATGTAAAGGAGCAGTAAACACATTAAACTTTATTACAAAATAAATTGTTTGTATAAGTAGCAATGCACGTTGACCCTTCCAAAGCATTCGGCTGGTCATTATGGCAATGTAACGTTTGCTTTTACCGTGCTTCTAACACATCCCTATATACAATATTTTTGTCCTTTTACCAGATGGGTCAACTTCATTGTTAGGTCAAAACAATGGCGGACCCAGGAATCAAGCGGAGCCTGGGACAAGTCTACACCCACGCACCAGCTAATTTGACTTGCCTCTCTCGTGGTGGTCAACGCACAGCAATTCTCTTCCAACCCACACACGGACTCTCTGGTGGTATGGCGAGTTGGCGACAGGAGCCCGGGCACGTGCCCAGGGTCGCCAGGGCCCTGGGTCCGCCCCTAGGTCTAAACAAAATCCATGTCGTCTGCCTGGACACACCTCTTGAAAGGGCAACATATAACTGTCCATGTGCAAATACAGGCTCTGGTAGATAGATACCCACAATTGGAATTGTGTGCTTTGTTAATAGTCATAGCAAAACTCAGCCTGATTGGAAATTGCTTCTGTTTGAACTTGAAGGGCAGGTTTCTTGGAATGAAAACCCTCTTTCCATGATGCTGTCCATTGACGATTTCAGCATCTATTGCATTATCTTCAAAAGCCCTTCCTACTAACCGTGTACCATTACAAAGACCATTGTGAGGATCAAGATTTCGAAGTAGTATAATAGGACAATTCTTCTTGACCTTTAACTCGTGTGGAGGCAAGCCATTAGGCGTTATGGAGTTCAGAAAATCAAGTGGGTAATTGTTATTTGAATCATCATCAATAGAATCAAAACTATAAAATATCTTCTCCTTACCTGGAAAAACAGAAATCATACGTGAATTCAGAGCATCTACATGCTCATTCCTTGTAGATAGGATTGCTCGTTCACTCATGTAATCACGAGAAGTATAGAATTTGGTAATATTTGGAAATACACACTCAATTAGTCTGTCAAGAGATTCCTCTGATTTGTACTCGATGATGATGTAATCTGGGAGCTGGACATAGTCATTTTGACAAGATACTTTCGTGCCATTCCCAATCCGTAACAAGAACTCAGAATACCATATATCATTTTGAGCTCTCATATTTTTAATGAGGTATATCTTGTGTATTTTTCCCATAGATATGAGTGTTGTAGGGTGGCGTCAGTGATCTGAGCTCTGGTCCCCCTCGGGACAACTGGTAGAACCTGCCTAAAATCTCCTCCAAAAACCATGACCTTTCCACCAAAGGGTGAGCACGAACCCATTATATCTTGAAGTGTTCTATCTAGTGTCTCGACTGCTTCTCTCCTTGTCATGCCAACTTCATCCCAAATAATCAAAGATGCAGCACACATTAAAGCAGCAGTACCACTTTGTTTCGTAAAATTACACACTGCGTTATCAGAAATCTTGATTGGGATCTTAAATCTCGAGTGAGCCGTGCGACCACCATGCATTATAGAAGCTGCAATCCCAGATGTGGCAGTTGCAACCGCGATCAGATCCATAGATCGCACCTTGGCGAGCAATACAACAACAACAACAATAACATAGCCTTTTTTTCCCAAGCAAGTTGGGGTAGGCTAGAGATGAAACCCGAAAGAAATAAGTTCAAAGTTCAGGCACATTGATAGCTAGTCTCCAAGCGCTCATATCCAAAGCTATCTCTTTAGAGATATTCCAATCCTTAAGGCCTCTCTTAACCGACTCATCCCACATCAGTTTAGGTCTACCTCTACCCCTCTTTACATTATCGACCCGCTCAAGAACCCCATTACGCACCGGCGCCTCAGGAGGCCTTCGTTGGACATGTCCAAACCATCTCAGCCGATGCTGGATAAGTTTCTCCTCAATTGGTGCCACCCCGACCCTATCCCGAATAACTTCGTTTTGGACTCTATCCCTCCTTGTGTGCTCGCAAAACCACCGCAACATCCGCATCTCTGCTACACTCAGTTGCTGGACATGTCGCCTTTTTGTAGGCCAACATTCAGCACCGCATAACATCGCCGGATGAATTGTTGTCCTATAGAATTTACCTTTTAGCTTTTGTGGCACCCTCTTGTCACAAAGGATGCCAGAAGCTTGTCGCCATTTCAACCAGCCAGCTGAAATTCTATGCCTAACATCTTCATCAATGTCGCCATCCTTTTGTAGCACCGATCCTAAATACCGAAAAGTATCATTCTGGATCACCACTTGCCCATCTAGACTAACGTCCCCCCCTCATGCCTAGTCGCGCTGAAATCGCACATCATGTACTCGGTCTTGGTCCTACTAAGTCTGAACCCTTTCGACTCTAACGTGCGTCTCCACAGCTCTAACTTCCTATTAACCCCTGCCCTACTCTCGTCAACTAGCACCACATCATCAGCAAAGAGCATACACCAAGGGATCTCACCTTGTATATCCCTTGTGACCTCATCCATCACTAAAACAAATAAATAAGGGCTCAATGCTGACCCCTGGTGTAGGCCTATGTTAATAGGAAAGTCAGTGGTGTTGCCATCACATGTCCGGACAAACGTCGTCGCATCCTTGTACATATCCTTAATGAGGGTAATGTACTTAGTTGGGACTTTGTGCTTCTCCAAAGCCCACCACATGACATTTCTCAGTACTTTGTCATATGCCTTCTCAAGGTCAATGAAGACCATGTGCAAGTCCTTCTTCTGCTCCCTATATCTCTCCATCAATTGTCGTATTAAGAAAATCGCCTCCATGGTTGACCTTCCAGGCATGAACCCAAATTGGTTTTGGGTCACACTTGTCACTCTTCTTAGGCGATGCTCGATAACCCTCTCCCAAAGCTTCATCATATGGCTCATCAGCTTAATCCCACGATAGTTAGTACAACTTTGAACATCGCCCTTGTTTTTGAAGATATGTACTAATATACTTCTCCTCCATTCTTCCGGCATCTTGTTTGACCGAAAAATGAGATTAAAAAGCTTAGTTAACCATATTATTGCTCTATCTCCTAGGCATCTCCACACCTCAATGGGAATACCATCAGGGCCCATCGCTTTACCTCCCTTCATCCTCTTCAAAGCCTCCCCGATCTCTACCTCCTGAATTCTCCTCACAAAACATCTATTGGTATCGTCAAAAGAGTCATCTAACTCAAGGGTAGGGCTCTCACTCTCCCCATTAAACAACTTGTCGAAGTACACTCTCCATCTATCCATGATCTCCTCATCTTTCACTAGCAGTCGATCTGTCCCATCCTTATTACATTTGATTTGGTTGATGTCCCTTGTCTTCCGCTCGCGGATCCTAGCCATCCTATAAATGTCCTTCTCCCCTTCTTTCGTGCCTAGTTGCTGATACAGGTCATCATACGCCTTACCCTTTGCTACACTCACAGCTCGCTTTGCAACTCTCTTCGCTAATTTATAGCCCTCGATGTTGGCTGCACTCTTGTCAAGGTGGAGACGCTTGAAACACTCCTTCTTCTCCTTAATAGCCCTTTGCACCTCGTCGTTCCACCACCAGGTGTCTTTCCCCTCCTGTTTGCCTCCCCTACTCACGCCAAACACCTCTGAGGCCACCTTCCAAACACATGCTGCCATCTTTAGCCACATGTCATCTGCGTCTTCTCCTTCTTCCCAAGGCCCCTCACCTAGCATCCTTTCCTTAAACGCTTGTGCCGCTTTCCCTCTAAGCTTCCACCACTTTGTTCTCGCAATCTTGGCACGTTTGTCCCGGTGGACACGTACCCGAAGACGAAAGTCCGCCACCACAAGCTTGTGTTGAGGGACAACACACTCCCCAGGTATCACCTTACAATCTAAGCAATCACGTCTATCCTCCCTCCTAGCAAGGATAAAGTCGATCTGGCTCGAGTGTTGTCCACTACGAAACGTCACAAGATGGGATTCCCTCTTCTTAAACACAGTATTCGCTATCAACAAGTCGTAGGCTAACGCGAAGTTCAACACATCCTCTCCCTCTTGACTCCTGCTACCATACCCAAAACCCCCGTGCACTCGCTCGAACCCTACATTAGTCGCACACATATGGCCGTTGAGATTTCCTCCTATGAAGAGTTTCTCGCTGATAGGCACGGTACTAACCATGCTATCTAGATCTTCCCAGAACTGCATCTTGGTGTTCTCACTAAGGCCTACCTGAGGGGCATAGGCACTGATCACATTCAAATCCGAATCTCCAACTACCAACCGGATTAGGATAATCCGGTCGCCTTGCCTTCTAACCTCTACGACTCCATCCTTAAGGCTCCTATCAATCAAGATGCCTACACCATTCCTACCCGGAGTTGCTCCCGTGTACCAAAGCTTGAAGCCAGTATCCTCAACCTCCTTCGCCTTCTGGCCCTTCCATTTAGTCTCCTGAACGCATAGAATATTTACACGCCTCCTAATTGCTGCATCAACTAGCTCTCACAACTTACCCGTTAGGGACCCTACGTTCCAGCTACCTATACGAATCCTAGTTGGCTCGGCTGGCTTCCTTACCCTTCACACCCATCGAGAGAAGTGCGAAGACCCTTGCTCATTTTTCACTACACCCGGGCGTAGATGTAGCGCGCCATTCAGGTGACGACCCTACCCTTGCTCACTTATCATCGTACCCAGGTCACGATACGACGCGCCCTTGGGGGGATGGCGACCCGGCCCTTGCTCATTTATCACCACACCCGGGTTCCGATGTAGCGCGTCACTAAGAGGGTTACGCTCCAATGAGTTTCTTGTGGGTTTCAAATCCATTAGAGTAGCTATTTTTTATGCTGGTTTGCCAAAACCTAACGCAACCCTCCTCCTTTATCCGGGCTTGGGACCGGCTATGCTGAGACGACTCAGGAGAAGAGAGTCTTCCAGTCAGCTTGGCGAGCAATGCTTTATATAAATATGTTTTATCGGTGCCACCAGGACCATCCACAAAAAAAAACATTGCCTTTCCCACTAAGAACGTGTGATAGTATCATATCAAAACCGGACCTTTGTTCTTTATTCAGCGCTGGAATAATTTCCAAGTCCATGGGATCAAATCCAATTTTCCTTTCCTCATTAAGTTCTCTGAAGTAGTCTCTAGATATTTCATCTACAGAAAAGCAACAGTTTAGTTACATTGACATGATCCCATTAGTATAGATGTGTACTGACAATCCAACAAGAAACATAGCATCAATTTCAATTGTTTACCTGTTGATACATGCAACTCTGGAAGTCCGTAGCTTCGGATATCTTTACCCATAGATGAGACGATATCAGAGACATCTCTGAGAACCAACTGCTCAACATTTGTTGAAGACCCATTGCCACGACGATAATCTTCCGCCATAGCTTCAAAATGCTTATCCCATAGAGCTCGAATATTAGTATACTCACAGAAAACAATAATAGTAGCAAACAACCTTTGCAGAGCGTATGGCATCTTAAAAGTTGTAGCTTCAGTCAATGCATCATCCAAACTTTTATCAGTTTCAACAAGTCCCATGACCTCACATGCCTCTCTGAAAGCTGAACACAACAGGCCCCGAACTTTACGGAGAGATTCATATGAAGTTGCACCCCTCACGTGATTTAGAAGTACTCGAAGATAATACCTTTCGCCTTCTGCCGGGTGGGCATACACCAGCCTGCCAATCTGAAATCTTCTTTTTCTTTTTTGCCACCGCTTTTTTTGAACTGTTCCATGTGTAGTGTTCTGGGAACTCCCTGTATAGAAACTTGTGTGCATTCGGGTCATCACGATTTGTGCAAAAATATTCAGTAAGCATAGACCTTTGGGAACTCGAACATTTGACAACGTCCTCCAAATTTTCATTTTCCTTAAATGGAACCATGTGCATACCAGGCATATGGACCTGCTTTTGCAGGACAGGTGGGTTCATTGAGTATATAGGAAACCGATATAATCTGTAAACTGCTTCTATTGCAGTAATGCATCTAGCTTTCCGATACTGCTTGATCTCATTTACATCTAAATCAGAGTTACCACCAGGACCAACACTGAAAGAAGCACAACCACTCCCTTTATAGATGTACTTATACAAATATTTGACACCTTTGATACTGTAGCACACCTCAACATTAATATGACAGTTGTATCACATGAGTAACGTGGGATTATATGGCACTACCCATCTGTTATCTAGCCACTTGTTCCTGATACGAACCTGGTTACCGTCCTGATGTCTCCTATAAATAGGGTATGCATCTTTGCCCTGCTGGGTAGCTTCGCAAAACTCACGGGGGTAGTTGAATCGGCACTGTCCATCAACCATGCAAGGACATTTAGGATTGAGAATACCACATGGTCCGTGCATCATATGCTTACATACAAGACGATGCAGCAAAGGATAATTCTTCTCATCAGGAAGCTCTGCAGATATATATTTATCAAATGCATCATGACCACTAAGCTTGGCACTGCTGTCCATAATCAGCAAAAAATGTTCATGTGGTAGACCTCTTTTTTGAAACTCAGTAACATGTGCCCAAGCTGCAACCTTCCCAAAGAACTCTTTTGTTATCAGAAAATCTTGTAGATCAATCAGTTTTGCGTGATAAACCCTAGCGACAATGTCAGGTCTATCTTGTGGTGTTTGACTAGGTAATAGCTGTTCAATAATTTCAGGCCATTGCGGGTTGCATGTCATGGTAACAAAGTAATCTGGTTTTCCATACCGTGCGACCAATGCCATTGCATCCATAAACCTACAGGACACATCACGATCACTTCCTGGAAAACTTTTAGATAACACCACTCTCTTTCCTGCATAGGCTGCGTTCACTTCTCCAGCAGCAAGTGTATCCACAATACCCTGTGTTATCAATCACCACGTTGTTAGTCATTTGAAAAACAGATGACCCGCATGTCAGAAAATTTTTCGTCGCCCTCAGGCTCAACAGCGCCTATCAGCGATAAAAACGAATGAATCCCAAGAATAACTTTTTTTTTTGGACGGAGGGAGTAGATGTCAACCAGAATAAATCATTTTTCACCACAAACAATTTTTTGCTTGCTAGGGGCCACAATAATCATGTCGACTTTTTAAAGTCAGCCATTTTAAAAACTGTTCAGATATAATTTGGGTTGGGTTGGATTTGGGGAGGGGGTGGGTGGGATCGGGGTCCAGATCCACAAAATTCAGTTCCAAATTGAAATTGATCGAGCAACAACCCATTCCAAAAGCCAAACGCTTCCCAAGGCCCAAGCCGTTGATGAGAGTCCATCTTTTCATCACAAAAGCCTATACGTCACGATCACAAGGCTAAACAAGGACTGCTTATTGCTTTATTTTTCTGTAAGCACTGTAAACCACTATATGTTGGTTTGCATCAGCCTAAGGACCAAAGAAGAGCAATGCTAACGGTATGTGACTGTGTGCCGACCTTTTCTTTCCTTTTATTTTTCTTTTTTGCAAGTGACATTTATCACATTTAGGATTGGTGTTTATTCTTCCTACAATACTCACTTCTCTAGCATGACCATACGTGTATTTGTTTCTAAATCTTTGAGTTTCCCCTTTATGAACATTTTTAGGAAGTGATTACTAACCTGGTAAAGGTCAGCGTGTATAATAGCTTGATTCTCCGGGCGTGCATGCCAATCAAGGCGCATAGATTCCACCTTGATGTACATGTCAACTAACCACGGCTGAAAAAGTCGCCCACCGTAGAAAAATATGACAAACACCCCATCACGTATTTGCAACATATAACAGTAGTACTCCCGTGCGCTAACATGAAAACGTGAACCCCTTCGTTCTGAAAAAACAATTATAATGGTGAGGCAGCAGGAATTCGAGAAGATTTGAAAATATCAGAAGATGAGGCTACACAGAACACCTCCGTCACCACCACCAGCATCATCCATGCAACCACCATCATCACTGTCACATCTGGCGTCATGAAGAGAAGCTGCAACATGATTAATGGTTTAACAATTTAGGAAATATCTTTAAATCACGTGACATACATAGACTCTGATCAAAAGTGATCGAAGCTCACCTCCTGCTTCCAGATCATCACCAAGTACGTTGTTTCCCGTTGTTGGTCTCAACTCTCTAACGACTAAGATACATATAAAATCAAAAGTAAGCATGTGTAATGTAAGTTTCAAAATCAAGGATGAAAGGCAGCAGGTTTATGTCCATTAAGCATGTATAATGTAAGTTTCAAAATAAAGGATGAAAAGCAGCGGGTTTATGTCCATTATGAACCTGTTTTTTTCTGTCTAGTGTAATTTCTCTTCTTTCGCGGAAAACGCTTCATCGGCGCAAACTCTAATAATATTTTTTTTAACTTCCCATCCTGTTTCACCAGCTGGGTAAAATACTGGGTACGCTAGAGGATCATAGCATCCATGGTATGCTCTTATATAATGCGATCGTCCTTCATTTCCATAGATTAATATGCTCTGTTCAAAACAACGTTGTTGGTCACTGCCCTCCACCCATATTGCAGCAACCTGATTTTCAGCTGGGGCATTATATCTCCTTTGATCTACCGATATGCTTGTATTTAGTTCAATGCAATAGTCTGGTAAACTTCCAATGTCCTCCAAACGCTTGAATAAATGGACATACGGATTATGGGTCCGCAGAATACCCAACACCTTTCTGATTACATTTGCATTGCATCAAGATGTGGTGAACGCTTGATTCTATGTGTCATATTTTCGTCTGTATCATAAAAATAAAGCTGCATATGTCGTGGACCATTACCACCAGGAACCAATGGTAAATTTGACCATGGACTTTGAAAGCATAAACACCAGTTCCTGTGAAGATAATAAATATTTCCACGTTACATAATCCTACTAAAAAAAGTGGTATATATAATGAGATCAGTCATGTATGTATACCTGATGCTGTGGCAAGGTGTCGGTCAACACTTGCTCCAAAACTTGTAAATGCAAAGTGTGAGTTGAAATATCTGATGTTGTTTCTAAAATATAGGGCATCCTTGTCTGTTTGACTTGTGAACAGTATACGAAGTTCGTTAGGTATATCCGAGATACATATATTGACCTTCCCTTGCTTGCCTGCAACAAAAACCGGGGCCTTCCCCAGGAAATTTAAAAGCTCCACAATACTCGCAATTATGTACTTTGCGAAGAACATGATGTTTCTTTGGCACATCACGATAAAGTTGCTCATACTGGTCACGTGTATTCCGGCTTTGATCAGAGTCTTTTCGAGTAAGGAAATATTCATCTGCATTTCAAATAATAATTAATAAATTCATTATTTTTTAATTAAAAAACAGTACACAAATATGACTTAAATTTGCACACCTTTATCATTATAAAGTATATTTTCCTGATCCTCATGCATTGACCGAATATCACCATACTGGACATCAGGTTCAAAGCACTCCAGGTCTTCCGGATCTATATATGCAGCAGGAAAATAGACATTTATATGGAACAAAAATGGATTAATTAATAATTAAAAGTGATCAAAACAAACACCTTGAAAAGCTATGTCGGGTTCATCTGGTTCCCATATTCCAGCTCGATTTGCTTCGCCATTGAATGGAGGGTCTACAACAAAAATGTTATTTAAACCATAACAAATCACGTGGATTGTTTTTAAAATAACAATTTATGCCACAAACATATGCATATAGATTACATATGTTGAATAACAATAGTTTAACTAATACCTCTTGAACGTGTTTGAATATGTGTAACTCTACTTTGCAATGAAGGTTGATCCACATGCTTCATAGGCGTGTTAACTATAAAATTATACACAAATTAACACGTGGCCATGGTATATAGAAATACTTTTTGTATAAACCAAGGTACTAATACTGTACCTTCAATTAATGTATTATTAATACTATTTTTCTTCAAACGGGCTTCAACTATCTTGGAAATCTTATGTTGTTTGGCCAAAGTAGATAAGTTGTTGTATCTGTTCCTCTCTCTTTGCCTTTTAACAGCTTCCGGGGTTAGTTCATCCAATATTTCTGATTGACTAAGCATGATACAAGGCAATTTAGTAACAATATTAAGACCTTCAAGTGTTTCTTCGTCCATTACTCCTGGATATAAAAATACATTTGATCATGGGGCAAACTGATTTAAAAACAATATCCTAATTTTTTGCATTTAACTTAATTTTTTACCTGAGTTATTAACAATTGAATTATTATTTTCTGCTAATCTCTCGCCTTGCAGACAATGGTAGTTTTTTCTCTTCCTAGTGTTGATAGCTTCCTTACGGTTTTTGTCCATGCGCGAATACCTTTCCCGTGCTTTTTCCCGCCTACGGTCCAAGCGCTCTTGCTCTGGATCATTAGATGGAACAAATGATATAGTTCACACGTAAAACATATGCTAATATCTGAAAGTATGTCAAACAAGCTAACCATTAACTAACCTGTTGGTGTCAAGATGGTGTTTGTCGTTGAATTTTGCACCGGATTATTACAGAATGTAGGAGTAGATAACGGCATGACACCCATGGGTGAAACGTCTGCTCATTAGCAAAACCATAAACAAAATCAACATCCTTTAAGTGCAGGTAATAAGCCATAAGGAAATTGTAACATTGATACCTGATGCCGCAAGTTGTTCGGCCTTCTTACGATGGTAGTTTTCCCTGCGTTTGGCGTTAAGCGCGGCTCTTTTGTCTTCAGACATGGAAGCATATTTTTGTCTAGACTTTGACCTCTTTGCAAATTTTGAGATCTTTTGGTGATGATTTGAATGAGTAATCTTTGAAATCACCTCGAGTTCGTAGGCTGGAACTCTGCTCTGGACAGAGGCGGTCTGACCGGTCGAAGAAACCGGTCTGACCAGTCTAGAACATCAACTCCGGCCCGACCGGTCTGACCTTGTCGGAGCGAGCGGTCTGACCGGTCAGATCCAGCGACACTGCTGTTTGGGTGTTTCTCGTTATTGCTTCCGCTTAGCTTCCTAGGGCGTTTTGCAAAGAGATAGCTAGTCCATAGCTACTCTCTCATATCCTAGGTTTGAGGGCTTGTGATGATTTTCGGGATATAGGCCGACTGTCACACCCCAAAATTTCAATTTTGGGTTGTGAATATATTTTCGAATATAATTATCCATCTTCTGAATATTTCAAGAATTTTCCAGAGTTTTCTGGCATTTATTCTCACTTTTTCCTAAGAGCTGAATCCATTTAATGGAAAGTTCTAAAATATTCTTTTATGGGATTCAAATATTTTATTTGGACTCCTCGTGTCTCAAAATATCTTCAGGATTTTTCTTGGCATTTTTGAGATTTTTAGGATATATTTTTCTGAATTAAAAGATTTATCTAGACTTTTCTAGATTTATTATAAGCCTGAAAATATATTCTGAGCGATCGAAATTCTTTTATCTTTTATTTCCGGACTGTATTCAACTTGGTTTGCCCATCGAGTTTTCAATTCTCTAATCTTTCACCTTGATCAAATCATGCTCGAAACAAAGTCTTATCTCGATTTCGGCGTTTTTCGATGATATTTCACTGTCATCACCGTCAATTTCGACGACCAGCACCGTCGCTCTGAAATACTAGTTCCATCTGATCCCCCTCATCCACCACAGCCTGCTGAGGCCGAGCGCCGCCGGCTGTTGGCTGTCCGATTCACCGACTCCTCCGCCCGCCCTCCAAATCCAAGACTTCCTAGAGTATCATCGCGACGTGCCGCAGCCTCACCACCAGTAGCCGCTCTCGATTCGTCGCTGAGAAGCTCCGTCGTCGCGAAAACCTGAACCATGGCCGCTTTGTTGCAGCATGGGAGAGCACCTTCACGTATTTCCCTTGCTCTCTTTCTCTTGTTATTAAATCGTGGGGCCAGCTAGCCAGTCCCATCTCGTTGATTTCTCTCGTGCTCAACTAAAACTCAAACGGAGTCAAAGTCTTACCCACCAACATTCTGGTTGTACACAGCACGTGAGGCCTGGTTCACTTGGCCTTATAGAAGAAACAAACAAAAAAAGAGAAGGCCGAGCCTCCCTGCGATCTGCTCTTGCTCCGCCGGCCCAAGCCTACACGAGGCCCTGCTACCCCGAACGGCAGCCGTCCCAGTCGAGTCTGGCCTAGGCACGAGCCATCGCCGTTCCTGGCGTGCACGCCACGCCCGGCCAGGGTGTTGCGCCATATAAATCCCGAGGCCAAATCCCCTGTGACCTGCCGTAGCATCGCCGGCCCTAGGCCATCGCGATCCCCTCGGCCACGCACCTCCCTGCTGCTCGCATCTCTCCGTGCTCCCTGTCTTCTCGAGCACAGCGCCGCCGCCAGAAAGCCGAGCGCCCAAGTCTTCCCGGCAGACCCCCCATCGCGCATCCCCTCCCAGCCAGTGCTACTGCGTGTTGGAGCCGAGAGCCCAGGCCTCCAGCGATCTGGCCTCCTGCTAGAGCCCTACACCTCGCCTTCTGTCAAGGCCCTGGGAAATCACGAGCACAAGGGCCCTGCACGTAACATCTTGTCTCACTCGTTCCCGGCCATCGGTGAGTACGTCCAGAGCTTCCCCTTGATTTCCTTTTTCTCTCGCTTGTCTGTTCTCGTGCCCTCCCTGCACCCCAAGCATCATCACCAGAAGCCATGGTTATGTGCAGATCACCGCTGCCGTCTCCGAGCAGACCATGGGCGTCTCTTCCTGACCAGATTCCAGGCACTACGATGCATTGGAGTAAGTTATAAAACGGAATTCCCTCATCGTCCTCTTTCTTCTCCCCCAAATTCCAAGTCCTCTCATGCCTTAAATCATCGTTAATTTGACCAGCAGCGAGCTTCTGTCCGCCAGCCACAGAGGAGCCCGAGTTTTGCAGATTGACCCCTGAAATCTGCAGTTAATAGCAAGTAGGTCCATGCAGCCTTGTTTCTTCCATAGTTTCCACGTTTTAACTCTGTTTTAGTTTGTTCTTGTTGCGTTAGCTTTGTTTCAGTATAAGCTATCGTTTAGTAGTGTTGTTGTTCCGTAGTTCTGGTTTTATAATTAAAATTTAGAATTAATTTAATCAATGACTTTTGAAACTAGTTTTTCTTATTAAAAGTAAATTAGAGCTCTACATCGATTTTCATAATTAATGTTAATATGATTAAATATTCACTTAAATGTGTTTCTAAATGATTTGTTTAGTTCAAACCACGGATCATAAAGTTCTACGCTAGATGTTCTCACCTGTCTTTAATTTTCTAGTTAAATAGTTAACTGGTCTAACTTATATTGAAATTTGATAAATAAAATATGACTAAGTTTATCTCATCTTTACAAATATAATTCAATATGATTTAGTTAATCTGGATATTTCTTTTAAATATCCCTTACTTGTGTTTTTCCTAATTAAAATAAATCTAGCTTATAGTTTTTTTTCTTTTATAATATAAATCTTTCGATAGCTGTTTCTTTTCAACCCTAGCTCCGTTTTCGCGTTCTTGCGCTCTCGTAACCGTAGCAGTGAGCCTTGTCCTTTAGTACGCTCTTTTAAAGCCTTTCTTGTTTTGGTGTATTGTTCTTAGTTGGATTTCTTGTTTGTTTGTTTGCTCGATGATTGCTCCGAGTAGAAGGATCGCTGTTTGAAGATTGAAGATCAAGAGTTCCAAGTGAGCAAAAGCTGAAGAGCAGTAAGAGTAGCTTTTCGTTGGAGAAAGGCAAGTGACCCTAACCATACTTCTATCTATACTTTATTTACAAGATGATATGATTTAATTGGAACATGGAGAACCACCCAAGAAAACCGTACAACCACAATACTATATGGCTCTGGTCTTGGCTAAGTAATTAGATGAACTATATGTTGTGTTGGGGTTGTTTTGCTTGGTGGTTATGAGTTTGTGTTGTGGAGCGGGTGAAGGAAGCTGTGTCTTCTGAGAGACCGCAAAGGCAGGGACCAACACATATATATAGGAATTCTTAAGAAAGGCCTCGTAGCGTCCCTATGCAATCACACCTCGGAAGTGTGGTATTGTGCCTAGCTAGCACATTGCGTGGTTGGGTTCAAAGTTCTTCGGAACTTTTACGTGAAGTTGTGGTGAAAGTGTACAACCTCTGCGGAGTTAAAACTAACCGGTTAGCCGTGCTCACAGTCAAGAGCGGCTTGGACCCTCACATGATTAATAAACTTAAAGATGGATATAAATCACATTCTGGTTATTTCTTGTGGCCTTGCTGAGTACCAACCGTGTACTCACCCTTGCTTACTGCTGCTCAGAAGGAGAAGGTTTATGAAGTTTTCTGAAGATGTTGCTGAGTTCTAGGCGTACGCAACCCCCAGTCGATTGCCTGTGAAGTTGAAGCCATCGTTTCCAGGATAAGCTGTATAACTCTGATAATCTTTTAATTATTGCTTTTACGTGATACTATTACTGATTATTCACTTATAATGTCTCTATATGTATGAAACTTGATCCTGGCATACATATAGTTATGCATTCGGTTTTCTTTTAAGAACCGGGTGTGACACCGACGGATCAATTTCGAGAGAAATTTTGATCGGCTCCCATTCACCCCCCTCTGGTCGTCAGTTACGGTCCCTCCTCCTAAGCTCATTGGGGGCATGGAGTGTTCTCAACGTCAAACGACACACCTGTATGGAACAGTTGATTTTATCCAAATTAAAACGATCTCACATGAACAGAGCAAGTTACCTTGTGATCCAGGATCTGCGTTCATATCATCATGTAACCCAGCATCAGTTCTTGATCTCTTTCGGACACCACGAGTAGCGATCGGGGGGGGGGGGGGGGGGGGCAGTTAGGTCAGACAATGGATGAAGACTATCCATCACCGGTGAGCAGAATCAGAACCTGCCTGGCCGCCGCTATGGTCCCGTCGTGCTCATTCTTTCATATGGTAACAACATTTCATATGGTGTAAAAAATATTTTGACACTCCAAAGTACATATTTATAGCACATAATTGAGTACCGACTCATAACTTGAAATTGTTTAACACATAGATAATAAATGTACTAAACAGCCAACATATAAAATTGGTAAAATCTGAAATAAATAGAGGATAAAATTCTAGCAAGTATTCAAGTTTCAAAAAAAAATTTCTCACTGAATTGCTGCTAATTTTTCACAAATAATGACATATTTTCACCTAATCACCTTGGTTCACTTCTCAGGCTGGCATCTTTCTGCCCTGGGCGTGGTGGCCCTGTGCAGCACGGCACCCTGCACCTGCGCGGCAGCGCCCCAGCCCCCTGCGCCGCTGCGCCTGCTCGGCCCGCGCGGCAGGCGTCCGAAGTCTGGCCGTTGCGCGTGCGCGAGCCGCGAGCGCAGCGCAGCGCAGCGCGGCGCGGCGCGGCCTGCGCGATGGGGGGCAGGCGACGAGCGCCGAGCGGCCGGGCGCTGGCCGTTGGCAGCTGCAGGCGACGGCAAATGGCAGCTGGGGGCGCAAGGCGGCGGCCGGCAGCCTGCGGCAGCTAAGGCAGACGGCGATTCGGCGAGGCGCGGTGGAATCGGGGTGACGCCGGGTCTGCAGGAAGCCAGGGACAGGCGCGACGTACAGGCGGCGACTACTTTGGAAAGCACAGAACGGCGCGGGCTAGAGTTTGGAAACGAAGCAATCAAAGGAGGCAACGCTACGGCAGGTAACTCCCCGTTCCGGTGAGAAAAGAAAAAAAAATCGGCAGAAACAATCTGCAGTCAGTGTTTTTCACGTGGTCTGCCTGTCGTGCATCTGACCAACCAAAAAAATTCTGAAAAGTGGGCCTGCTGTGAGAGGTGGGTGGGAATTTTCTAGGTGAAAGTGTATTTCAATTGTTTTGGATTCTTATAGTATAGAAGATTAATTAACTCAGGTGAAACTTGAATAGAACCACGCCAGGAAAAACCTTCATCGCAATAGATAAGATGCCATAACTGTGCAGAAATCATGATATGTAACTATCGAAAGCATTACCATGTTATGTAAAGTTTTTGGAGGATCTGGCAAAGTGGGTATAGCTTACTCAGTACGTAAGGGTTGTATGTAGTGGCCAACTAGCCATCGTCCTGTCCACCTAATTGATGCTCACCTTTTCCCTGGAGAACTGCAGACGTGGAAGATCGCATCTGATCCTAAAGAAACCGACCACATTGTACGGGTCAAGTCAATTTAATCCAATTTATGTACTCTCTTCGTTCCAAGATGTACAATTTTTTAGATGTACACCATATATATATAGTAGATATGATGTACTATACGTTCATATCTTTTTAGATGTCATTTCAGACCAAATAACTGTGCTTAAATGAACTTAAAATTTTGTGTTCTCACGACACCTAAAAAGATATAGAGAGAGGGAGTATCTGAAAAACCAAAACGACCTACAATTTGAATCTGCTTAAGTACTTCTACCTTTGTCAGATCACATTACAACATCATCTTTACATCCAAGGCTTATGTACTTCACTAGTTCACGAATCACTATATAACCATATGTAAGCAGCCTAGAATAACTGCATATATGAGCAACAGCTACTAGTAGCCTGGGTCGAGAAGCACGACAGTGCTGTATTATTAGCTTGGCACAAAACTCAGCATGGCTCCCGGCTCATCTTGCCTGTGCTGCGACGACATCGCCCACCTCCGGTCCTGCTGTGCCAAGCCAACCAATTCCGAGCCGCGCTTCTGCTTCAGCTGCTTGGGCGGCGGTGGAGTCAAGGATGACGAGGACTATCACCCAACGGCGGTGGTGACTCATCATTCTCCTCCTCCTCCGGTTGTGGATGGCGAGCCGATGCCGTGGAGGCCAACGTACCATGCAACGCCGTCGCCGTCCTGGGAGCAGCAGAACCACCTGGCCCCGGGGCCGTCTTGCCGCCCGTCGTCGCTTGCCCCGTCTGCAGCTGCAGCTCGTTCCGGAGACGGGCCTCAGCCGCCGCCGCCGCCGCCGTCACCAACTACACAGCCTCCTGGTGGGTCCGGGTATTCCCGCAGCGGTAGTGATCATCAACTCTTGGGCGCCACCGTCTCTCAAGATACAACGCCGCGTCGCCGCCTGGCGGCGGCGGCGGTGGGGGGATGGCAGGCGAACGATGGCGCAGCAGCCCCGGGGTAGTACAGGGCGACTCTCTGTCAGTGGTGCAGTCGCTGCCGCGGTTGTCATCGTCCCCAGCGGAGCAGCCGCCGGAAGTTAATGTGGCCGACGGCATGACGGAGCGCGGCGACGGTCAGCAGTTAACTTGGAATTATTAGAGGCCATGTTGTATTTGGACCAGTAATAATTAGCCTACTTTCTAGTTTCATTTTTTTTCTTAGATACATACTAGTATATAATTGTATCATTTCGTGCCATTACCAGTCCCGTTGCTTTACATTATCACAGTGGTCGTTATGCTCGACTACTTTTACATTCCAAAAGCTATTTGAATATATAGTTTTACTTTTAAAATAAAATATACTGCTTGAGATACATGCATATTCCTTGTTTGCATATCTTACCTACCAGCTGTACTTGACCCAGAGTGGATGGGTGGATATGTTCATCAACTCCAATCAGGCGGTGTCAATATGGAGCGCAGCGCACGCACAAAACGGGCTAATGATAATAAGAACAGATCACCAATGGAATGGAACCAAACTATGCGTCTCAATTCTGAAAGCAAAGTTACTGTTTTGTCGCTGAGCTGGAGTTCACTAGTGCTCCAGGTAGCATCTAATGCTTCGAAGAGAGAGCTTGTGACAATGTAAGAGCATCCAGATTGCACACCACTGATACCCGGATGTGTTAGGTTTAAGACCGTCCACAGCGGCCAGAGCAAATGAAGGAGCAAATGCACTGTTTGGCACTGTAGATGCACTGTTTGGCACTGCAGACAGTGGAGGCACGGGGAACGAGGAGGGGAAGGAGCATTTTGCTCCACCGGATGCTCCGGCCGCTGTGGACGGTCTAATTCCACATTGAAAATTGACGGTGGAGGAGCACAAAGGTTTATTTCCACATCAAAAATTAACCATGGAGGAGCACAACATATAAGCACCTATTCGACTAGTCTTTTTGCGTCCACGGGTGTGGTGGGCTGGGCAGGACCGCTACGCACTCTAAGGCCAGGGTCGGACTCGGAGAAGTTAACTTGGTGGGGATGCACCCGCAGGGCGGTGGTCCTGAACCTGTTGAAGTGGCGCGTTGACTTGGTGGTGGTGTACCCGCAGGGCAGTGGTCCTGAACGTGTCGTCATGGCCGTGCTTCTGCCAAAAGTGCTCGCACCTATGCTTGGACAACACACACAATACCTCATTGGCGTCGAAGTCCTTATCCTCTGCCACACTGGTGCCCATCAACCACTATAATCTGTAGTCGAAGAACTTGTAACTTGTACTCCGAGATCGTAGTTGACCTCCTCTTTGAAGGGAGGAGGAACAGTCTAAGTGGGGTGCAATTTCATTGGCCTAGCTCCTGCCCAAAGTTCTCGCACCAGTGCTGGACAACGCTCACAACGTCTCATCGGAGTCGAAGTCCTTATCCTCCGCCATACCGAGGCCCATCGACCACTGGAATTTGCGGCTGAAGAACTTGTAACTTGTGCTCCAAGATCGTGGTTGACCTCCTCCTTGCAGGGAGGAGGAATGAATCGAAGTGGTGCACCATCCCATCATAGCTGCACTCTTTCCCAAACTGCTTGCACCAGTGCTCGAAAAATGCCCACAACGCCTTGTTGTAGTCGAAGTCCTTATCCTTTGCCACACCAGTACCCAACGACCACTGGATTTTACGGTCGAAGAACTTGTAGCTTGTGCTCTGATATCATGGTTGACCTCCTTGCAGGGAGGAGGTGGGGTTCTGTGTGGGGAGCTCACATCAATGGAGCGGGGGTTGGCACAGGCGAGCCGCGTGGGGGAAAGAAAGGGAATTCGTGGGTTAAAGCGTGGAGGAGAGGAATGGGGTGGCGAGTGGATAAGGACGACCACCGGAATTCACGGTCGAAGAACCTGTAACTTGTACTCCGATCAAGATTGTGGTTGACCTTCTCCTTGCAAGGAGGAGACGGGGTTCTGTGCGGGGAGCACCAGTCAGTGGAGCGGGGTTGCCGCGGGGGGTGGCGAGTGGATAAGGATGGCCACCGGAATTCGCGGTTCGAGGAACTTGTGCTCTGAGAACGATAATCGCTAGTCTGTGGGGGTTGGCGCGGGGAGCCACGTGGGGGAGAGGAAGGGGGTGGCGACTGGAGAAGGACGCCGTGTGAGAGAGGAAGGGAGTTCCACCGTATAGAAAACGAAAAGGGAAAAGAAAGAAAGAGAAAAGGGGCAATTTAGACATCTAACCTTCTCCATCCAATATTTACAAATGTTTTCAAAAACAACTCAGCTTCATTTAAAAAAAAACACACTTTGCCAGAGAAGGCACAATCAGAGCTGTTTCTAAATCGTTCTAAATCAATATCTGTTTCACCACACATTTTTTAGATTGAGTTATATTCCTGATTCTAGTTGTGATGTGTTGGCTTCTTTTCTTTATAATAGTAATAGTATAATTGTGCACAATAAAATTTATGCGATGATGTTTGACAAGCTTGAGGGTCTTGGCACGTAGCAACGCACAGGTATTTTTCTAGTTCAAACTTATGTCTGGGATTGTTGGTCCAGTACTATGTATATCTTGAGCCCCGTGCAGTTTTTCGTGGATCCGCCGTCGTGGACGTGGAAAACCGAATCTGATTCTAAGACACTAGACACCGACCATATTGTACGGGTCAAGTCAATTAATCATTACTAATCTAGTGTAAATCCATCAGACCGCACAAGATCATCGTCCTTGCATTCATGGCTTCGATATAGACATAATTCCTATACTGGACTAGCTCAGGTTGCGACTTGCTTTGCGCAAATGCGTCGGAGGCCTAAAACGACTTGCTTTCCCGTTACGGAGAGAGTACTGGACAGTCCCAATACATGTATATGTGTTGAGGTAGTGTCTTAGCTAGTTAATCAGTAGAGGTTAAATAGCGATGTAGCAGGTTATTTATGGAGGAAAGGGAGAGACATCTTGTCTTATGCAATCAAGGCACAAGACACCACATGGTTTGGCATTGAGGCACTAGATCGACACCGTGTCTTATCTTTCTTGGAAAACATCTAAATAGTCATTAATTAGTGTACTCTTTCTCTGCCAAGACACCACCTTAAAATACTAGTATGCATTAGAAATGTGTTAAAATTATTCTCTTTCCTCAAGATACCATCTTAGTAAGATACTGTGCATTGGAAATGACTAAAGCATCTTTAAACTGCCTATAACTATGTGTGCAGGCTACTAGTAAACTATATCAAGAACTAAGAAGCAAGCTACTACTGTATTAATTAGCTCAGCAAAAAATCCAGCATGCCTCCATGTTCATCATGTAGCCCGTGCTGCGATTGTAGCCTATGCTTCGACGACATCTGCGGACCTCGACTCCGTTCTGTGAAGCAGGGCGGGAGCGCAGGCAAAAATCCTCGTGATAAGCCCCGCGCCGTGGAAGGCCTTCCCCAGACTGCGGCGGTGTCTCCTAAGGTTATGCTTCGACCCCCGACGCCGGTGAGGGCGCCGGAGTACCCGGCGCTGCTGCCTTCCCCGGAGCAGGAGAGCCCCCTTGCCTGGGGAGCGCAGCCTCCTCCCCGCAAGTCGTCGCCTGCGGTGGCTGCCACCGGCGCCGCCGAAGGTCTTCCCACGGCGCCCCTGACGCCGACGAGGGCGCCAAGGGACCCAGCTGCTACGTCGCTTCTGGCGGTGGCGGCCGCGTCCGCACCTCGCCTCTGAGATCCACCGCCCGTTCAGACGCCGGCGGCGTGGCTTCCTGGCTCTGGGTCGTCATCTCTCCGCAGCAGCACCAGTCCACGTTTGGGCGCGGCCACCGATCATGGTACGACACAGCGCAGCGGCCTCGGGCCACGACAGGGTGGCTACCCTTTGTCACCGGAGCAGTCGTCGCCGCCGTCGTGGCTAGCGGAGCAGCTTCGTCCCGGTGCGGGGTATCCACAAACCAGTGTGGCCGACGGCACGACGGCGCACGGGCGCCGCGGCGGCGCGTTCCCGGCGGCGCACGAATATGTGTCCGATCAAGCAACTGATGAGATCGGACAGGGACAATGGCACTGGCAACAATAGGCAAACTCATGCCGGTGAGCAATTAAGCTTGAATCATTAGGGACCATGTTGTATTTCTTTTTTTTTGGGAACGGACCATGTTGTATTTCGGTCAGTAATTATTAGTCTATTTTCTTTGTTTCATTTTCTAAGATTGTTCTCCAATTTAATTGTATCCTTATGTGCCATTACCTTTCCCGTTATTTAGATTCTTGCGCTCGTCGACTCGATCTTTACATTGCAAAAACTATTTGAATAGTTTTAAAAAAATTTAAAAATTATTTGAGATACATGCATGTTTCTTTGTTTGCATTATCTTACCTACTAGTAAGGTGCCCGTGCTAACGCCACAGAAAAATTTCAGACATACACTAAACAATACATGGGCTGTGTTTGGTAAAGAGTCACATCAAGATTTCACAAAAAGACAAACTTCCGCATGGAGTACTAAATGTAGTCTATTTGCAAAACCTTTTCAGGGACGGATGTAACTTTTTGAGATGAATCTAATGACGGTAATTAAAGGACGATTTGCTACAGTGATGCTACAGTACCATCCTCTAATCACGCGGTCAAAGGCCTCATTAGATTCGTCTCGCGATTTACACGGGGGTTGTGGAGGTGGTTTTGTAATTAGACTTCATTTGATACTCTAAATTAGTGGTCAAAGGTCCAAAAAGTTTTCGCGAATTTTTTTTCCGCCTTAACCAAACACGGCCATGATTCATAATTCAAATTGAAAAATATTTAATTCACACAAAAGATAAAGTTATTTTGTTGAGCACACAACCACATATAGAGTAAAAGCACAACTTTATGGGATCATACATTGAATTTTGATGGATCATCTTAAGAAATGCTAGACAAAGACCATAAACCATCTAAGAACGATAGGCTCAAGGCTGCCGTTTCCCCTAATTTTTGCAAACTAATCGGAGCTTGAAATTGGTATTAGTAGTTCAGGACAGGATAGGCTAATATGCAATCCCATATCTTGTTCTCTCTCCCCACTCCCTCTCTCTGCCACCTAATCAAAAATCTTATGTGGACTTGCAGAGTTTTCTTGATGCTTTCAGAAACTAATGAATGAAACCCAATGAAAGCAACCTACAAAATTTACTCCCATTTTCAGCTTCTGCCTTTCTCCCTCCACTTCGGCAAACTGCATGCTGAGTTCTGAGTACCTCCTACCCTGCATTTCCTTTAGCTCACTTTCTACTGCTACCTGCCTTCTTTTCAACTTAATCATGCCACTTCATCATTGTGCTGCTTTAAGAATGACCTAAGAAGAAAAATGAAGAAATTAATTGACTTGATTTACTAAAACCTACATTTATGGTATTTGCTGGAAACTGCAGTCTGAATCTGCTGGATTTGGTTGTTTCACTGTTTTAACTGGTGAAATTGGTAGCTGCTAGCCGTCCCAGCTTCTATTCTGTTAATTTGGTGGGACTAACTTATTTTAATCTTCCTGTAAAAGCACAGCTGAAACCTATACTCCAAAAATGCTAAAAGCTGTGGACCATAATTCATCAGATAATCGATGCAGATGTCTAAAATTATTTTGTGTTCGTGTATAGAGATGCATCATATCAGTAAAAGCCATAAAATGCTAAGAACTATGTGTAAATGAAGGAACTCAGAATGGCGAGAAGCATGTTACCAACGGATCAAATCAGCTTGTTTCCAGTGATCCAATAACAACATGACTTCATTCTTTGCCTCCAAAATTTTACACACAATTGATAGGAGTTAGTTTGATGTCAATCTTGGAAATAAATGAATCTGATTTGTCTGATTCGCACCTGTAGCATGAGGAATAGAGTGATAATTAACAAGATGCAGATGCAGGGCTGAAGAAAAAGTGGAAATGTAAACAATTGCAGAGTAAATATAGGGCACCTAACAGCTCTCCCTGAGAATGCGAACACAGCAATTGCAGCAGCTTTTACTTTAATAGCAGAGCTATATCATAACATGTTCATTGATTGCAGAAAGAACAAGATATAGATATTCATCGTTTGTCATAACATGTAAATTAAGCCAACCCTAGATAAAGTTTGTCATCATGGATGAATATCAAAAGACACAGTATCAGTGCATCGCTTCATTTTTTTTCCTGGTCTACTCTTTTGACTGACAGTGCAGTTCCTACATTTTGCAAATATCATTTTATTTCTGTTATGTGACAACTACTGGAATCCAAGGGTTCTATTCATCGCAGAAAAGAAAAATGATGGATCAAGTCAGAAGCTTGCACTACTACAGAAAGGCTAATTTGTCCCGGTTGGGAAACCTTTGTTGTCCCGGTTTCCCAACCGGGAATCCTTTTGTCCCGGGTCTGGCAACCGGGACAAAAGGCTATCTTTTGTCCCGGGTCTGGCAACCGGTACAAAAGGCTATCTTTTGTCAACACCAACCGGGACAAAAGGCACCCTTTTGTCCCGGTTGGTGTTACCAACCGGGACAAAATGTCTCTTTTTTTTTCTTTCTGTTTTCCTTTTCTCAATTCTTTTTCTATTTCAATTATACTTTTGCATTTCAATTAAACTTATGTATTGGAATTCAGTGTGTATGATCTCCACTAATATATACATATATATATATAGTTACTTATATAATATTTGTCCTAGATAGATTTCATATATAAATCAATTCACTTATATATATGTATACACATATCTATACATGTGAATTCCTTTTACATATGAAAATGTCTAGGTCCAATATTATATAAATATATATATACACATATATATTATTGGAATGCTTATATATATAATACATACTCATAAATAGAAATTTAATACATACACACACATATATATTTACATATGTATATTCGTTCTTAATTACATATATACGCGTATATTATCATATTTGCTGCGATTGTCAATATTAGATAGTCCATCATAGTAGAATTCGTCTTTTGGATCGAGGACTTGCTCAACAATAAATCCGGACAATTGTTCTTGAATCGCCATAATCTTTTCATCTGGTATGAGTTTATCGCGCATCTCCTCGGCCTATGAAAAAAGGGGATAATTAATTTCGACTAATTAAAATACGAGTTCAAATATTAACAAGTTTTTTACTTACTTCCTCCTCCCAATCTGTCCAGCCCTTTGGATGACCTACCAGACCATGGATGTTCTCGCATACATAGTATGCACATAAATTAGTGCCTTGTTTCTGCCTCATACACTTTAAGAGAGAAGAAATTATCAGGTATTTACATGAATATATAATAAAACTAATGAATCGTGCAACGAATCATCCAAGTGCGTACCGCAAAATCTGTGTTGATCTTCAATTCCTTGTCAAATTTGCCTGGATGATTTTTAGCGAATTCTTTCCAAATCTTGTGCATGATTAGAACAATTATAGTCAAGTAACAAAGTGATTCAAATTATCGGTCATCGACGGAGTAGTGGTAGAATTACTTTTTCATCATGTTAAGAAGATTTTCATTTTGTTCTGGAGGTCTCCTCAATGAGTCCATAACCACGAGTAGGCTCTTCTCGGGAATTATGACAATTAGGACCCAGTGTTCACTGCAAGATTATACAGAGGCAGTTCTTGGTAGTTAAGGTTTAAACAATTCGATTACAGAATAGAAAGAGTTAGACGGAAGGAATCACTCACGCAAAGTTGTAAGGAAACAATATCATTTGCTTGCTGTGATGAACGCTTATGTACGTGAACAAGTTTTGGTATAGCTCATCGGCAGTGTCGCGTAGAATCCTCCAATTACAAGTAATTGGGTCGATGAAGCCGAGGTGAGAGTATCCCTTTCTCCTGCAAGTTTGTATCTCCATTCTACATGATATCGAATAAATCAAGGGATCAGTATGTTGAGATTATGCAAAACAATATGTAAGGAGAGTAAAATACTTACAGAACCCACAAGCCAACCATAGAGATATTGAGGGCCTCCTGATGGAATAGTTGGTAAATTTCTTCCCAGTTTATCCATATAATGGCCTCCCCCCGTAAGAAATCGTCATCTTTAATCTTTGCGCCCTGCATGAAGATGCAATCGGCCATCGCACGCATGTAGTGCTGGTGCAGCTTATACATTTGCGTTGGAAGCACGGACACTACTTCGGGGGGTACAAGAGTTTTGCCGATCTCATACGTCCATTTGACGACCACATCGGCCTTTGGAATATCTTCTCCCCCTGCAATCTGAGCCGCTGTCAGGTTTGATTCTTTCAAAAATGTAACAAAGTCTTGTTGTTGCGTCGTCTGTCCCACTACGAGAGGCTCTATTGATTGTTTCTTTTGGGCTCCGAGCTTTGGAACATCGGACGACGACGACTTTGATTGTCTCTTCTTTTTCTTAATAGTTTTGATAATTGTGCGTTTGTAGTCTGAAGGGGGATCTCTCGGAATGAATTTTCTCTTATTTGCTTCGCACATTCCCTTAAAAAATTTCAAATCTATCGGATTTATCACTTTCTCGGGCTCCGACTTCGGCTTTGGCTTGAAGTGCTCTTTAACTCTTTCTTGAGTTATCCGATCGCATTCTTCAAGGCTCATGTCCCAGGGTTTAATAGGAGCCTCCTTGGTTTTCTTCTCCTTTTCCTTCTTCTTTGGAGGCTCCTTAGCCGGTGCAGCTACCTTCTTTGCCAGCCGCTGTTTCTGCTTCTTTGCCGGCGGCGGAGGGGGTGACCATGGAGGCGACGGTGACGCTTGAGTGTTCATCGGCGCATGAGATGATGGTGATGGAGAATGTGCCGGTGAACCTTGCCGAGACAGTGCTGCCCTTGGGGAATTTTGCGGAGATGCCGGCCTTGGAGAGGCATGCTGAGATGCCGGTCTTGGTGTTTGATCATCCGACTTTAGGACAATGTAGCGCTTATCCCATAGGATGTAGCCATGAATGGCTTCTACTAGTGTCCTCTCCCCATACCCTCTAGGAATATCAAGCTCGAGCGTCTCCCAACCCTAGCACACCTGCTCCATGCCAACTCTTGTGTATCCTGGCGGAATTTGCTGCCCGTGGTACACGTCGCCTGGTTGGGTTGGCATGGCGGTACCGTATGCAACAGTGAATATTAAGTTCTTAAGGGCAGTCTGCAGGTCACAAGGTGTCCGCTGGGTGATCTCATCCACTGGAAATCGCTGTGGGGCCGTCGCTTCAACTGTGGCCTGGATCCCCGTTGGCTCGGCGACGGCGACGTCTGTGGAAGCGCAGCTGCTTTTCCGCTGAGACAGATGATCGGCTACGACATTAGGCTCTGGAGGCACCGTTTGCGCTTGCTGTTGCTGGCTCATTGCTATGGCCACTTGGCGTTGAACCTCTTCCTCCAGTATTTGATCGTGTGACATGAGCCGTTCCTCTAGCCTTCGCAAGTGTTCCCGCTCATCATTCTTTCTTCTTTGCCGGTTTCTATGTGATTCAATGTAATCCCTGAACCCATACTTCCACGGAACCACGCCTTTGCCTCTTGTGCGGCCCGGATGCTCTGGATTCCCAAGGGCGTAAGTCAGCTCGTCCCTCTCTCTATCTGGCTGGAATGTTCTCTCGGCCGCTGCTTGTATGGCATCCTGTAGTCTCTGTGCTGCTCGCTGGATGTTTGGCCCATAGATGCAGTCACCAGTCAATGGGTTCAAGCTTCCCCCGTGACCAGAAAACCAGGTCCTTGACCTTTCAGGCCAGTTCATGGTCGCAGGTTGGATGCCTTTGTCAAGCAGATCCTACTCCATCTTCTCCCATTTGGGTATTGCAAGCTTGTAGCCTCCTTGGCCTAGAGTGTAATGGTACACTTTCTTCGATGTGTTGTCTTTGGCCTTCTGCACCTTCTGAAGCCCAAGCTCTGAAGACTTGTATTCCACAAATGCATCCCAGTGACCCCTGAGCTTTTCGAGCTCGCTGGTAAATACGGGTGTGGTCCCGGTCTTGATATATTTCTTCGTCAAAATTTTCTTGAATGATTGCAGCTGTTCGGCCATCTTACTCAGGGTCCAGCACTTGCATATCTCTTCGGATTCAGCTGGAACCGTGAAGTTTTTCTTAAGCTCCCGCCAGCACCATTCTTTTTCTCTTTCAGGTACCGCATCTCGTTCCTCTCTTGGATTGGAAGCTTTCCAGAGCCTGAAGCTGATCGGGATGTGGTCCCTGACAATACATCCAGATTGTCTTATGAATTTTTTGGCGGTAGCTTCTGGAGCGATCGGTTCGCCATCTGGACCAACTTCCGTTATAATGAACCGCCCTTCCAGTTTTTTTGTAGGGCCTCGCTTCGTCTTTTTCTGCTGCAACGATGATCCAGACGGCTATAAAAAAACATTCATAGTATTCATATAGATTCAGATGAAAATATGATTATCACTACAAATAAGTATAGTTGTGATATGTATATTAGCACTTTGTTCAGCAGCAGCGTCATCCTGAATAGTTGGTGGCTCAATTCCATCACCGGACATATTCAAATATATGTCAGTATTGCTGCCATCATCAGCTTGTTCAGCGACATCTTCTTGACCTTCGCCAATCATATTCAACAGGAACTATTCATCTTCCGCGTCTGTGTGTCGCGGATCCATCGTAACTAAAATATGAATACAAATAAAACCCTTAAAAAATTCTCTAAATAATTCACATCAATATTGACTAAGTAATTCCAAGTATGTCACTAAGTAATTCAATAAAATATTCACTAAATAATTCCCATATTATGACTATACTGAATAGATCTAGTCACAAGGATTCCAAAAAGTCCTTATTTGCCCCGATCGAGGAGACTATGTTTGGATCGGACTTCGTTTAGCTGGACGTTTCTTTGGATCGTCGTACGTTTAGATAGACGGGTATTGGATGGGACGACAACGTTTACATGGACGAGGATTGGATCGGCCCACGTTTAGATGGACGAGGATCAAATCGGCGTACGTTTAGCTGGATGAGGATTGGATCGGCGTACGTACACACATACACACATATACATACACATTCATATATTTACAAATTAAATATAATTTCACTATACATTAACTCATTAAACAAATTAACACCTAATTTACATCAAATTAAATACCATAATTTACAATTTAAGAAATTCACACAAAAAATTAACACATTAAACAAATTAAATTTACTAAAATTCATTATCAACTAATTTCATACTACATCAAATTAAATACCCTAATTTACCATTTACAAATTAACACATTAAACAAATTTCATATCCTCAAATTTGTAAATTAACACATTAAACACATTAAGCAAATTAACACCTAATTTACATCAAATTATGGTTTTAATTTACACAAAATTCACTAAAATTTGGTCATAAATCACTAAAATTTGAGCCTAATTCACAAAAAATGTAGGGTTTGCGGGCGGGGTGGCGTCGGCCCACAGCCGGCCTGCTCACGTATGGCGGCGAGGTCGCGGCGGCGCACAGGCGCGGCGACGGCTGGGCTCAGCGGCGGCGCACGGGCGAGGCGGAGGTCGGGGACGACGAGGCCGTGCAGCGCGTCGATCCTCTGGGCGCGGTGCTCGGGGAGGCGGTCCTTTGGGCGGGGAAGTCCTCCGGGCGGCGCTCGGGGAGGACGACGGCGGCGCACTAGGCGGGGACGTCCTCCGGGCGGTGGTCGGGGCCACGACGCGGCGGCGCGGAGCTCTCGGGGCGGCGGTGCAGAGCTCTCGGTCGGGGCGGTCCGGAGTTCGAGACGACGGCAGCGAGGAGGATCGACGGCGCAGAAGTGGCTAAGTGTTGGAAAAGGGGGCGAGGGGAAGAAATATATGGGGGGGCCTTTTGTCCCGGGTGGTGGATTCACCCGGGACAAAAGGACAAAAGGAACCTTTTTTCCCGGGTCGTGGCTCCACCCGGGACAAAAGGGGCCCGTTTTCCCTCGTTCCCGTCAAATCTTATGTTTGTTTTTGTTTGTTTTTACTTCTCTTTTAAAATAGGCTTTCATTTGTTAATTCAGTTAATAAATTTTGATTCCAAAAATTATGGAACAAAATTTCTTATCTATGTATAAACTTGATACACGCAACAAAAATAATTAATTTTTATTCAAGTGATTAGGTCAACGAAATAACTAACTTTTTTGAAATCATATTTGTTATTTTGACCATGCAAAAATATATTAGGTGAACAATTTTTTTCAAACTGTTGCTTTTCGACAGAAAGTGGATTCTATCACGATATTAATGTTTAAAAAGTGAATTTTACATAAAATTAAGTAATTTCATGATATTAATGAGTAGTGTGTGAGTTTGAGAGATAGTGTGTGTGTTAGTGAGATTGTGTGTGTTAGTGAGATTGTGTGTTAGTGAGAGAGTATAGTGTGTTAATGTGAATGTAATTTCATGAAATAAATAAAATTATAATTGAGTCTGGTAATTAAGTGTAAAATATAAAAAATGATATATATAACACATAAAGTATAATTGTACAATACATATATAATAAAAGTATTCGAATTGCGATTAGGTTTTTATACAATAATATAAAATGATTCAAGTACATGAAGGATTAGCGGTAAAATACTTTCTCTTCACAAATGTCCCTTGATTATGATCACGGCGCAAGTATGGAGCATCATCATTGGCTAGCAGGATGCTTGGATCAGCATTTACTTCGAAAGGTGGAATGGCAACAAAATTATTATATTCTTCTGACAAGTCTGTCTTGTCCTCCACTCCAACGATGTTTCTCTTTCCTAATAGAACTATGTGTCGCTTAGGCTCATCCTTTTGCTTGTTTATCCCCTTCTTTGGCTTGCTGGACATGTCCTTAATGTAGAAAACCTGAGCGACATCCTGGGCTAGGACAAATGGCTCGTCTCTATACCCAAGATTGTTGAGATCAACTATTGCCATCCCATACTCATCTTTTGTTACCCCTCCTCCAGATAGCTTAACCCATTGGCAACGAAATAGAGGCATCTTGAAATTGGGACCGTAATCCAGCTCCCATATCTCTTCAATGTAGCCGTAATATGTGTCCTTTTTTCCATTATTGTCCGTGGCATCCATACGAACACCGCTGTTTTGGTTGGTACTCTTTTTATCTTGGGCTATCGTATAAAATGTGTTTCCATTTATCTCGTACCCTTGGTATGTTAAGATATTCCAAGATGGCCCCCTAGCCAATAAGAACAGTTGTTCACTTATATCCATGTTATGCATTAGATGCTTTCACAACCAGCTGCAGAAAGTGTTCATGTGCTCACATGTAATCCATGCCTCAGACTTTTCCGGGAAATTGGAGAGCAGAATTTTCTTGTGTTCCTCGATATATGGGTCAACCAAGGATGATCGTTGAAGAACCGTATAATGCGCTTTATTGAATGAGAAATCATCTGTGCAGACATAAGATTTCTTTCATAATATACCCTTTACAGTTAGTCTCCCCTCATATTGCGATTCAGGGACTCCAATCGGTTTAAGGTCATCAATAAAGTCAACACAAAAGTCAATGACCTCCTCAGTTTCGTAGGCACTGGCGATGCTTCCTTCTGGATGAGCTCGATTATGAACACATTTCTTAAGTACCCCCATGAACCTTTCGAATGGGAACATGTTGTGTAGAAATACTGGTCCAAGGATATCAATCTCTTTCACAAAGTGCACTAGAAGATGTGTCATGATGTTGAAGAAAGATGGTGAAAATATCAGCTCAAAGCCAACAAGACATTGCACCACATCGTTTTGCAGCTTTATCAAATTCTCCGGGTCAATTATCTTCTGAGAAACTGCGTTGAGGAAGGCACATATCTTCACGATGGTTAACCAGACGTTATCAGGCAGAATCCCCCGCAGCACAACCGGAAGAAGTTCGGTCATAAGCACATGGCAGTCATGGGATTTGAGATTTGTAAATTTCTTCTCTGCCAAATTTAAGATTCCTTTTATATTGGATGAGTATCCAGATGGAACCTTTATACTTCTCAAGCAGTCAAACATTGTTTCTTTCTCTTCCTTGCTAAGAGTATAGCTGGCAGGACTTAAGTATTGTCGTCCATAATCTCGCTGTTGTGGATGTAAGGCATCTCGTTCTTCCATACGTTGCAATTCTTGACGTGCTTCTACTGTATCTTTTGTCTTTCCGTACACTCCCAAGAATGCTATCAGGTTGACGCAAAAATTCTTCGTAAGGTGCATCACATCAATTGCATGACGAACGTCTAAGACTTCCCAATATGGTAGCTCCCAAAATATAGATTTCTTCTTCCACATGGGCGCCATTCCGTTTTCGTTCGGAACAGGTTGGCTACCAGATCCCTTTCCAAAAATAACTTCTAGATCTTTTACCATGTTGAAGACGTCTTTACCACTACGGTGCATCGGTTTTATTCGGCGGTCCGCTTGGCCTTTGAAATGCTTGCCCTTCTTTCGTACTACATGCCTGATGGGAAGAAATCGACGATGACCCATGTATACAACCTTCTTACAGTGAGTCAACCATATATTATCGGTATCATCTAAACAGTGTGTGCATGCTTTGTATCCTTTGTTCGAATGTCCTGACAAGTTACTAAGAGCAGGCCAGTCATTGATCGTTACGAACAACAATGCTCGTAGGTTGAAGTTTTCCTGTTTGTATTCATCCCACATCCGTACACCTTCATCGCCCTATAGCAATAAGAGTTCTTCGACCAATGGTCTTAGGTACACATCAATGTCATTTCCGGGCTGCTTTGGACCCGGGATAAGCACTGGCATCATGATGAACTTTCGTTTCATGCAGAGCCATGGTGGAAGATTGTACATACAAAGAGTCACAGGCTAAGTGCTATGACCACTGCTCATCTCACCAAAAGGATTCATGCCATCCGTACTCAAACCGAACCTTATGTTTCTCGCATCCAAATCAAATTCAGGGTACGTTCTATCTATTTTTCTCCACTGTGACCCATCAGCGGGGTGTCTCAACATCGAGTCTTTCTTGCGTTCCTCTTTGTGCCATTGTATCAACTTAGCATTATCTTTATTTCTAAACATACGCTTCAAATGTGGTATTATAGGCGAATACCACATGACCTTCGCAGGAACTCTCTTCCGGGGAGGCTCATCTTTTCTAATCTTGTAACGAATGCACTGCATACGGGACATGCATCCAAATTCTCGTACTCGCCTCGGTAGAGGATGCAGTCGTTGGGGCATGCATGTATCTTTTGCACTTCCAATCCTAAAGGGCAAACAAGTTGTTTGGCTTCATACATTGTGGCAGACAATTCGTTATCCTTAGGAAGCATTTTTTTAACAAGTTTGAGTAATTCACCAAATCCCTTGTCGGATACACCATTTGTCGCCTTCCATTGCAGCAACTCCAAGGTGGTGCCAAGTTTCTTCAATCCATTTTGACAATCTGGGTACAACAACTTACGGTGGTCCTCTAACAACTTCTGGAACTTCAACCTCTCCGTTTCACTCTCACAGTCTGCCTACACATTGTGCAATGCCTGCCCCAGATCATCGCTGGGATCATTTTCTGCTACATCTACTTCGGGCTCTTCAATGGGAATATCGTCATCGAATGCACCGATTCCAGCATTCCCAGGAAAGTGGTCGTCAAAATCTTCTTCTTCATTGTCTTCCATGGTAACCCCCTGTTCTCCGTGCTTTGTCCAACAAACATACTTCTCCATGAAACCATTTGAGAAAATGTGGCTGTATAGGATTCTTGAAGATGAGTAATCCTTGTTATTGTTGCAATGAACACACGGGCAGCACATAAAACCATTCTGCTTGTTAGCCTCAGCCACAGACAAAAAATAATGCAGTCCATCAATGAATTCTTTCGAACGTCGGTCAGCATTGTACATCCATTGCTGGTCCATCTGCATTTTAAATAAATCGATTTGAATTCTTTACACGTATCGAATAAATAAAATATATCAAACCTAAATTAAACTAAATGTAACATAACATGAATAATTAAAAGATATGCAATATCCATCATACATCTTGATTAATTAAAAGGAGTACTTAATCCATTACAGAACTTAACAAAGGAGTACTATACATGAAACTTAAAAATTCGGACAACAACACATAGGTTTTCAACCGTCCTTGCGTTGGAACGCAGAATGCTCTAACGGATTTCTTGCTGGCGCAGAAGAAGATGGCGGAGCTGAAACCTCCGAGTTTGGTGGTGACGAACCGTAACACCGCAATAAATCCTCAAGATCAAACGGAGGTTCCTCGCCCCTTGCCATTCATTCTCTATATTCTTTTTCCAAATAACAGAGCGCTGCCCTATGAAAAGCACTAGGTTTTTTTGGACCGACGACCTACTCGAGTTGTGCCCTTCTCTCCAAAAGGACAACAATCACCCCCACCGGCGCCACTCCCTCCAGCTGCTGAAGCCATATTTTACTGAAAATACCTTTATTTTCTACAAAATTATAAATTCTTTACCATTACAATGCAAAAATTATTTACTATTACAATTACAATGATCAGATTAATAACTCTTGCAAATAACAATGAAATCATATAAAAAAGACGAAATGTATCATTAATTGAAAGAAATCTCTAATTAATTGAAAGAAATCTCTATAACTTCTAATTACTTTGACACCCTTCAGTTCCAGGAGTACACTCTTTTTAATATCCAGAAACCCTCTAGAAGAAAAATAAACAGGAGTACACTCTTTTCAATATCCAGAAACCCTCTAGAAGAAAAATAAACCTTTATTTCTAAAAATGTATATGTCAGTAACCTCAACCCTGCGGTGATGACACTGCCTTTCGGGGGGACACTGTGCGGTACAAGGATGTCACCAATCGGCCAGTCGCAACACCAATATTTACGATTAATAGGCACAACATTTGGCACAGGCAGCGTGCTCGTTGATATGCTCTCAGTACAACAACGGCCATGCCGACTGCGTCAAATGCTGTCTTCTTATCAATCGGAAGTGCTGGTGATGCGACCAACCGATTCGCGATGTCCTTATAGCGCATCATGTATCCCCGAAAGGTAGTGCCATCACCGTTGGATGGAGATTAACGACGTATATTTGTTTCGAAATAAAGATTTTTTTAGCTTCTAGATGGTTTCAATGTGAGCCTGAATAAATACATCACTAGAGTGTCAAAATAATACATTCATAATACAAAAAATTCTAATATACTCATTTCATTAATTCATTCATGAATACAAAAATCAACTATCCACAATATGGTCATATATACAAGTACATCACATGAAGTGTCTACACTCATTCTAAAAATTTCTACTATCCACATACTCATCTAAATCTAAAAGAAAATCACACCTACATATGCAATCTAGCTAAATGTCCAAGAAATGAGCTAGCTACACATTTTCTCTATTTCTAAAGCATGAAATGAGCTATACAAGCCAAGGAAGAAGAGAAAAACAAGCCCCAAACCTTTAGCGCCGATGGATGGATGGGGAATCAAAGATCTTCACAAATGTGGTGAAGAAATGAGCAAGAACTCCTCTCTCCCGAGCCAAGAACAACAAGAAAGAAGTGAGCTGAATGGCTCGGGCAGGGGGAGAGGGAAGGGGATAAGGGGGCCAAGGCCTTTTGTCCCGGTTGGAGACACCAACCGGGACAAAAGGGGGGCCTTTTTTCCCGGTTGGTGGCTCCAACCGGGACAAAAGGCTGCGCGGGCCTTTTGTCCCGGTTGGTGCCTCCAACAGGGACAAAAGGCCCCTGTCCCCCCCGCTGGCCCGGCTAGCCGTTGGACCCGGGACAAAAGCCACCTATTGTCACGGGCCCAAAGGCTGCCGGGACAAATGGCCAGGAACAAAGGCCTGTTTTGTAGTAGTGTTGACTACAGAAGCTTGACTGTTGCAACACATTTTTTCCCCCAAAATTGGAACACAAGCTACCATAGAAGCTTGACTATTGCAAACACAGGAGAATATCATATGCAAATTACACAGATCGAAATGCATCAAGCACGCAATCAAAAGGCTGGGAGCCGGTAAAATGATTATGCACAGCTCGTTGAACACATCCTGAAGAATCTTGTAGTTCTGGATCATGTCATATTCAGTCTTCGCATCAAAGTTAACCTACAAACATGCACAAAATATAGTGGTTACAATCAACTGAACAACCAAACACTGTAAGGATCGGGTGCTCTAACCTAAGAGGGGGAGGGGGTGAATTAGGCACTATTCAAAGACCTAGACCTTTGGCTCCAACTAGTTTTCACAAAACTTAAACTAAAACAATCTATCTAGATGTGCAACTATGGTTGTTCTAGTGTGAAACCCCTATCCTAAAAGAGTTTAGCAACCTATAGCCTTTCCTATCAAGAAACTATTCTATGAAAGTAAAGGCACACAAATTGCTAGTATGAAATGTGGAAGCTTAACGAGCGGGATTGGAGATAGCAAACTCTTGATGCTGGTGTTTATCCCGTGGTTCGGTTAGCCACAAAGGCACAACTACATCCACGTTGTTGTAGCACTCACTAAGAGTATTGCTACTCGGCCACCAAGTCTCTTCTGTGAACACAATCACGGTCACCTCGGCCCCGGGTTCCACTAAGGAGCTTCTCCACAAAGGATGGAGGTCTCCACGTCCCCCGCACAAAGTGTCGTCGCCACTCCACACCAAGTCGGAGAGTCAATGACGTTGCCGGCGAGCCTTCAAAGCACCAAGGGGCCGGCGCACCAATCTCTTGTTTTGGTTCGCTAAAGAACCACAGCACAAAGGCTCAAGGCCTTGCAATCTCACTCACTTAGAGCTAGTCTAGCACTCACACTTTACAAGGCTAGTGCTAAAGGCTAAGGATATGATCAATGAGCTCTTGTATGGCTTGGAGATGATCTTGGGTGTGTGTATGACTTCTAGCAACTCCAGCTAACTCCAAATGGCCAGGGTGAGGCGTATATATAGGCCACCAACTCAAACTAGCCGTTTGTAGCTGTTAGTAGCTTTTCTGCGCAAGCATCGGAACATCCGACCATAGGGTGTCGGTTCTTCTGGTCACTCTGTGCTCTGAAGTAGCCGTTGGCAACTCTGACACTTCTGCAGCTGAGTTGGCCACCACCGGTTTAACCGATGACATAGTGTTGGTTCAACCGGTGCCTCTTGATCTCCATGTAGCTGTTGCCCTTGCTGACGTCATTGCTCCAATGCCTTGCTCCGATGCACCACCGGTTCAACCGGTGCTGAAAGCTTGGCTCTTGCAGGCTTGACATTGTCTCTGGAACATAGTACATCCAATGCACCGATGCCTAGGTTGTGGTCATCAGTTCATCCGGTGCTGTACTTCTTTCTTCACTTGATCTCCAGAGGCGCACAGGCTTGTGCCAAAGCCGGGGCATCGGATCATCCGGCAACCATCGGATGCACCGATGCTTGGGCCATCAGTTCTTCCGGTGCTACTGGTTTCAGTAGAACTCGTCTAATTCAACGTTTCTTTGAGTTCTTTCTTTGTGTTTTGCTTTACATGGCCTTTTCACTTCATCCCTGGGATTTAGAAATGTTCACTCAACAAAACCATTAGTCACATTGATTGCGTTGTCATTCGATCACCAAAATCACTCGAAATGACATAAATGGTGCCATGTTCCACAAGTGTGGACCCAAATACAGATCAATCAAGTTAGAAGCTGGTACGAAAAGGAAGGAAGCAGCATCAGTATCAAACCTTATGCATCTGTACCACTCCGGGATGAACCATATCCATCAGCTGGCACTGCACCGCCCCCGGAGCAGCCTGTGGCAAAGGGATAACAAACAACCAATCGGCACAAAATTCCGCACCGCGCCACACATCAAACAATTCCCAGACCACACAATCCTCTTGCGCGTGAACAAGACATCACGATACTCTCGGACAGATCAAACCCTAACCCTTAACCTGGCAAATTGAACCAAGCAAGCGTGGCCCAATAAATTGGGGATGAGAAAGGGGCCTGACCTCCTCGACCTGGGTGAGGGAGAGCTGGAGGGTGGCATTGATGCAGTGCAGGATCTCACCCTTCCCCACGAAGTAGGCGTTGTCCATGATCCCTATGCTCGAGTGCTCGACACCGCTGCCATCGCCTCCTTCCCCCTTAGTCACCAGCTGCAAAACAAACTTTTTGTTGCAATCATTGAAATCGAACAACTCCATGAAGTTGTCCGGGACGCCGTCGGCGGGTGGTGAACGAAGTCGGGGGCGGACTGCGGTGGCCGCGCACACCGGCCATGGAACCCCTTTCCTGAACCCTAACAGCAGGGAGGCCGCGGGTCACGCACGCGCAGGGCACGGCGCACGGCGAACGCCAGTCCCGGACTCCCGCTCCGCAGTGCGCCCACCAGCGGAGGCCCTGGAGCCGCCCTAGGCGGCGGCGGAGGCCCCTTATCTCACCCCTGCTGGCGGCGAGACCGGCCGGCGGATCCGCACCTGCCGGAGGCCGCAGCCGGCGCGCGTCCCGTCGGTGGCGCCCGAGCCCTACGTCGGCGCGCGTCCCCGGTGCACAGGCTTGGAAGCGGAAGGGCCGGCCCTAGCATGCCGCGAGTTCCGCTCGTCCTCTGCCACCGCCGCGAGTGCGTTTTGTTTTTAATCGGTATAGAGAAGGAAAAGGGGGCTTCCTGGGATTCAATCCCTGGCCACGAGGGCAGAATGGGAGGGGCGGACGGCAGTGGCGCTGCGGGAGGTGGTGGAACGTTGAAGCCGGGAGATCCATATAATATCCACCGTTGGATCACGTTGATGCCTTCCAAGAGAGATTGTGAGCCATAGATTTTAACAGAGATGAATTTCTGGGTACAAAAGCTTGTGTGCACCACCTTCAACCTCTCTCAGTGGGGGACGTATTCGTGGGTGGACATAGAAAAGTTTTAATCGGTGCTTTATTGGATGGACTAGTTTTACATGGTCCAGACAGGCCCGGCTCTAGGCCTAGGCAGGAGGGGAGACCGCCTAGGGCCCAGACATGAGGGGGGCCCAGCCGCATATATACGTACGCAGTGTAAGCGTCGCCAATGAAGCTTGACAGAGCACACCACAGAGAGGGTCGCGATAAAATGATAATCGATCAAACAAAGTAGCGAGTCGATTGGCTATTGTTGTCGTTGCCTGCTACCTTGCTGCGTTCGTCGTCGTCCGTTCTCTGACCAACTGACCAGACAGACCAGTCACCGGCATTCGGCAAGGAGACCATGAGTGATAGTGATAATTAATTCCATTTTCCATTGCTTACTACCAAAATATTGTACTACAACTGAAAAAATATTCTAAAAAATATTCATCTGATGATAATCTAAATAATTTTTATCTGAATTATAAGTATGTGTTACTATTAATGGAGTCGTCAGAGTTTGCTTTCATTAATAGAGGTAGTTGTACCAGTATGTCCCTAATTTTATCTTTTCAAAACACAGTCTCATTTCGGTCCTTTATTACTCTGTATTATTAAAGTTGTTACAAAAACTAAGTGCATGTTACTGTTACTACAGTATGATTTATCACTTAGAAACGTAAAAAACTTTTAGCATAGAGGGCCCATAATTCCCTGTTTGCTCTAGGGCCCTCGGAACCATAGAGCCGTGAGGAATGTGGAGTATTCTATTCTGCTTGTGATGAGTGAATTGTCAACCGTGCGGTGTGATCGTGCGCTTGGTCTTTGGATTGCAGGTACACGGGCGTCAAGTGTCGACGGAGAGCTGCCGTGGAGGTGTTGTGGCCGATGGACCGTGCGGTGGACGGCGGTGAAGGGCAGCCGGGACCGGAGCTCGTGCCGGGCGGTAGTAAGATGATGCGTCGGTTCAAACGGTGAGTAGGTTTATCAGCTGCTAGGGTTCTGCTGTTTGGCTCGTTGCACCGGCGTGTAGGCTTTTCTTAACGTAGGTTAAACCGGTGACCACTAAGTCTTTTTGTAGTCCCTCTGGACAACTGCAGCGGCAATTGGATTAGATTTTGTCGGATTATCCGGTGTGTGCTAACACCGGTTGAACCGACACCGTGTCAATCTCCACGCCGGATCAACCGGTGCTCGTTTCTCTCTGCTGCCGGCTCTGCTCATCGGTGGAACCAACGCTGTTCAAAACTGTGCGTCAGATCAACCGGTGAGTTATACCGTGCTGGTTCTTGTGCTATTTTTCGGTGTTTGCTTTCGCGTTGGATCTTGTTTGTTCTTAGGGCTTTCTTATTTTGGTGTAGCTCCACCATAGCTACTCCATACTGTGCCTAGGACTCTAGGGTTGGGCGTGTACTTCGGGACTAAGCCGATCTTTCTGATTGCGATAAATTTTAATCGGCACCCATTCACCCCACCCCTCTGGTCGCCTTTTCGGTCCCTCAATTGGTATCAGAGCTTGGTTGAGGTTTTCAGTACCTTAATCGGTTCGAAAACCACTTGGAGACCATGGCGAGTCTTGGTAGGATCCTAGTGTTTTCCGGCGAGGACTATGCATATTGGAAGGTTCGCATGCGTGCCTTCTTGCAAAGCATGGGAGCCGAGGTCTGGGATATCACCAAGAACCAGGCGTACAAGGTGCTTGCCGTTCGGACATCTCCTCTTCAGGTGTCCGAGCACGAGACTAACGCCAAGGCTGTCAATGCCTTGTTCGCTGGCGTTTCTCATGTGGAGTTCTCACGCATCTAGCCCCAAAGTCTAGACATGCCTTGAGAACTACCACGAGGGCACACCTCAGGTTAAGGCTAGACTGTTCGAGACTCACCGGCGTGAATATGAGAACTTCACACAGGGGCCGGGTGAGAGCATTGGCGACATGTTCAATCGGTTTCAATCGATCGTGAACAAAGTCAGTGCGAACAGATCTGCTGATGCCCTTGACTACATAGAGCATGAGAAGGCCCTCAAGTTGCTCTACGCACTTGACCGCTCTGTGTGGGATCTCAAGGTGAACACGATCATCGAGTCTGCAGGCTATGAGACTCTGACCGTGAATAAGCTTTTCAGTAAGCTCAAGGCCACGGAGGTGGATAACCAGACACGAGCCAAGCTCAATGGTGCCCCTCCTTCCAAGAGCATCGCTCTTGTGACTGGCCCAGGTGGATCGAGCTCTAACGCTAACTCTGCTCTTGGCTTTTCTCTTGCCTCTTTGCCTTCTGTTACATATGAGCAATTAGAGACGCTGGGCGACGACAACTTGTGCCTCCTCATCAACAAGTTCCAGCGTGTCTACCACAACAGGCAGAGGAAGAAGAACCCCGGGTGCTACCACTACGGCGATCCGAACCACTTCATCGCCGATTGCCCCAAGAAATCCGGCGGTGGCCAGAACAACAACCCCGACTTCTACCGCCACCGCCACCGCGACGAGGGAGGCTTCAACAAGGAGCGTCGGCGCCACAAGCACCGCAGTCGTGACTGGGGAGGACGCTTCAACAAGGAGTCACTCAAGAAGCACTTCCAGTACAAGGCCAAGAAGCAGGAGAAGGCTTTCCTGGCGCAGCTCAGCGACCTCGACAAGAGCTCTGACACCGACCGCTCTTCTTCACCGACATCCGACGACGATGACAAGAAGAAGAAGAAGCGGGACAAGGATGCCACCGGCTTCATCGTCCTGTACTTGGCGGCCGGTCGGCGCAAGGGTTTCTGCACCATGGCGGGAGAGGCCAATGGTGCTCGTGCGTCTCCAGGTGGACATGCTACACCGACGCACGACGACTCTTCTCCTGGATCGGAGAGTGATTCAGAGGTAAACTCCACAATTGACCTGCTTGATACTGAGGTTAGGGAGTTGTATGCCGCTCTCGACAACCAGAAGAGGCTGCTTAAGGAAGCAGCTAGAGAGCGTAGAAAGCTTAGGGCTGAGCTGGCTTGTGCTAGAGAGAAATATGGTGAGGATGAGTGCGCTGGCTGCATATCTCACATGAATGATATTGTTGCCCTCCGTGCCAAGCATGATGAGAGCGTTCCGAACTTGGATGCTGCCAAGACTTCGCTTGCTGACATGTCTCATGAGCTAGCTAAGGCCAAGCATGAGCTTGAACTGGCTAAGGACGCTCCCATTGTGAGTAATGTGCTTGAATGCGATGAGTGTCCCATTTTTAAGTCTGATCTAGCTTCTTTGCTGTCTAAGTTTGCCACTGTTGTTTGTGAGCTAGAGGAGCTTAGATCTAGGCCTGTTCTGCTTGGTGCCTGTAAGCTTTATCCCACGCTTAGGCCAGAGCTAGATGAGAAGAACGCCTTGATTAAGTCTTTAGGGAAGACTAAGGTCGGGGAGTCTAGCCCACCTATTGATTGTCATGTTTCTAGCAGTGAGCCGCAGTTGGGCATGATGATCAAGCAGTTTAAGCGAGGTGATGGTTTTGGGGTCAGTTACACATACACGAAGTCAAACTTTGACAAGCTGTATGGTGAGATCGGCAAGGCTGCTGGAGCTCCAAGTGCTCTAAACACTGCTAGCACAAGCACGCAGCCTTCGCTTGTTGACCCCATGGATGGTGTGCTGAAAGAACCACAAAAATCACCTCCACAGAAGCAGGTTTGGGTCCCAAAGCCCAATGAGCTGAGGAATCCCCTCGATACGCTCCCTGCTGCCACAGCCCAGGCTGCCCAAAAGAAGGGGGCTGCTCCTCCCCATCCGCAGGCGAGGCCTCCACCTCCCAAGAGAGAGGTGAGGTACCACTGCAAGTACTGTGACAGAGAGGGTCACCTAGAAGAGTTTTGCTTCAGAAGGTAGCGGGCTGTGAGGCGTGAGCAAGAGAGACGCAACCCGGACATGTACTCTGTTCGGGTGCATGGTCTCCCTCGGCGTGGTGCTAGGCAAGATGCTAGGGCGCACCGTGTAGGTGGAGGTCAGGGAGACGGTGGAGGTTACCGTGCACCAGCGGGTGGTCGCTTTGCTGGTCGTGCTCCAGGTCATCCTCAGTACGGCTATGGACCACAGGACCGAGGCTTTGGAGGAGGTTACGAGGCACCACGCTTTCCTCGCGGTGGTGGTCGTCAGCCTCGCAGTAGACGGGACGGGGGATACGCTTTTACTGACCTTGTTAACCCTTCTGTAGAGCAAATGGCTCGACACTGGTTTGCTTCACACTTTGCTAACCCCAGTGTTGAGACATTTGCTCACCCTTTGTCTCACTACTAATGTGCAGGTTGGAGGCTTGGAGAACAGGTGGATCATGGACTCCGGTTGTTCGCGCCATATGACCGGGAATGACAAATGGTTCTCCAGCCTCACCCCAACGTGCCACAAAGAATACATCATATTTGGGGATAATGGTAAGGGCAAGGTACGTGGTGTTGGCGCTGTTAGAGTTTTTGATCGCTTCACCCTGAGAAAGGTTGCTTTGGTTTCGAATCTTGGCTTTAATTTGCTCTGTGTTTCGCAACTTCTTGATGAGGGGTTTGAAGTTCGCTTCAAGGAAGGTTGTTCTCGTGTTTTGGATTCTAGAGGAGACTTGATTTGCCGGATTTTACCTCGCGATTGGGTTTTCTTGGTTGACTTCTCTGGAACTTCTCTTGGCCCTTCACGTTGCTTGTTGGCTGGTCCTTCTTCCAATCTGTGGAAGTGGCATAGGAGACTTGGACATTTGAGCTTCGACTTGTTGTCTAGACTTAGCTCACTTGGCCTGATCCGAGGATTGCCTAAATTGAAGTTTGAAAAGGACCATGTTTGCCATCCGTGTCACCACGGGAAGCTGATTGCTACTTCTCATCCTCCTATTAATCAGGTGATGACCACTCACCCTGGAGAGTTGCTACACATGGACAAAGTTGGTCCTTCTAGGGTGATGTCAGTTGGTGGGAAGTGGTACGTTCTTGTGATCGTGGATGATTTTTCTCGCTATTCTTGGGTCTTTTACATGAGAACCAAGGATGAGGCTTTTGAGTTTGTTTGAGACTTGATCTTGAGGTTGAAAAATGAGCTACCCCAGGCCATGAGAGCAATTCGCAGTGATAATGGCACATAATTCAAAAACGCTCATTTTGACACCTTTTGCAGTGATCAAGGTCTTGAACACCAGTACTCTTCTCCCTACACTCCATAGCAGAATGGAGTTGTAGAATGGAAGAATCGGACGCTCGTTGAGATGGCGAGGACAATGCTCGATGAGCATAGGACTCCTTGAAAGTACTGGGCTGAGGCGGTTAATATAGCTTGTTATGTATCCAACCACATTTTCTTACGTGCTTTCATGCACAAGACTTCTTATGAGTTGCGATTTGAACGCCAGCCCCGTGTTGACCATCTCAGAGTTTTCGGTTGCCGGTGTTTTGTGCTGAAAGAAGGAAATCTTGATAAGTTTGAGTCTCGCTCATCTGACGGAATTTTTCTCGGTTATGCATCTCATTCCAGAGCATACCGTGTGTTGCTTATTGATTCTAACATCGTCAGAGAGACTTGTGAAGTCACTTTCGACGAGACTGCACCGTGCAATGCTTCTGTCTTTGAAGTTGCAGGAGAGGATGAGCTCGGCACCTCCATCTTTGAAGATGAGGAGGAAGAAGCTGCAGAGGGTGATGCTGAGGCTACCACGCGTGCTGTGGACCCAGCCGCCTCCGCCATGAGCTCGGATGATGTTGACGGCCCCGATCCTACTACGTCTACTTCCCGGGGGCTGGTCGAGCAGATGACTCAGCCGTCACCAGCTGCACCTGAGGAGACATCAGCTTTGGCTGAGGAGGAGGCGACTTTGACAAGGGAAGCACCGCGACACATTCAGCGTCGTCATCCACCTCAACAGATGCTAGGTGACCTCAACGAGCGAGTCACATGTTCCAAGGTAACAAGTATTGCTGGTTTTGCTCATTCAGCATTTGTTGCCTCTTTTGAGCCCAAGGATATTGGACACGCTCTTTCTGATTCTAATTGGGTCAATGCCATGCATGAGGAACTCGAAAATTTTGAAAGAAACCAAGTTTGGGTTTTAGTCGAGCCTCCACCTGCTTGTAATCCCATCGGAACGAAGTGGGTTTTCAAAAACAAGCAGGGTGAGGATGGGTTGGTTGTTCGAAACAAGGCTCGTCTTGTTTCCCAGGGGTTTTGCCAAAAAGAAGGGATTGATTTTGAGGAAACTTTTGCCCCTGTTGCTCGTTTGGAAGCGATCCGGATTTTTCTTGCATTTGCTGCTTCTAAGGGTTTAAAAGTTTTCCAAATGGACGTAAAATCTGCCTTCTTAAATGGTTTTATCGAAGAAGAGGTTTGTTGACGCTCCTTAGCGCCCCCGATTTATATACCGCAAGCGCATGGTTTCGTGTAGCTTTTTCCTCAGATATTCCCCCAAGGTTTATCAATCCACGGAACCAAAGAGACAAGAAACAATCTACTAGCATAGAGATTCATTTGTGTTCAGATGGTGAAAAATGAATCTAATCTATTAAAAACGACTAACACCGAAGGTAGCGAGAGAAAGTTAGAGATAACCAATCTAGATCACCTAGATCATGCATATGTTGTAGTTCTAGCTAGATGTAGTGAAGTAAGATAGACGTGAATCTCAATGAAAATCATCCTTAAACTCAAAATCTCCAATCCGATCCCTCGATACCCCACCTACTTAGTGGCAACGGCCTGTCACGACGCCACCCCTTTCGACAAAAGTACCCTGAAGCAAGTCGAACCCCCTTTGGTAGTTCCGCCATGAACCTCTAGCCACCATGACTACAAGATCATGCTAAGTGATCTATCTCGATAATAGATCTAGGATGAAGCAAACCCAAAGAAAAGAACGAAATCGAAAGAGAGAACATGTTCGCTAAACATTCGGAATCACAAATAACTTCACCATGAATGATTGTACATCACAAGATCATAACCGGGGCCCTACCTTGATCTTGATGATCCTAGCTCCAGAACTCCGACGTGGTCTTCCTTGCAAGATTCCCACATCGGCTAGGGAAAACCCTAGACAACTAGCACGACCCTCGGCTCTCCGAGAGGTGTCCCTGTATCTTCTCTGCTCCTTGGCGTCGTCTCCCGAATTGATCTCTGTGTGAACCTTGGGGAGGGGTCTTTAAATAGCCTCAGGGAACCCTAGGTCAAAGGGGAGACCGAACCGACCTAAAAAAGGGCCGGGCCAGCCGGCCGGCCTGGCTCATTCCTTCGCCATCTCGTGTCCTTCTTTCTCCCCAAGTCTCCTGGAATCTTCTAGAGTTTATGCCTTTCACGATTGCGCCCCATTAGACGTCGTTATCTTCGAGATTTCTTCGAGGAAAAGGATAGGATGGAAAATCCTTCCTTAAATATCTCTTTGCTTTGCTTAGCCCCGAAGTATCTTGTTCTTATCTTGTGGGCTTTGTCCTTTGGGCTTCATTGGAGGGTTGATGTGCACGAACGGGCCTCTAATCATCATGGCCTTCGATCCTTTGTTCGGGCTTTGGCCTTTGTCTTTCTTCGTGTCATCGTGTGATCATGGGCCTCATCATTTCATGCTCTAAAATTGGTCAAGAACCTGCAAAAACAAAGTACCTCCAAAATATATGTGCAAACGCGAAAACGACCAATAATTGGGCCGAGGTTAGGATGGTTAGTGATTTTGATATTAAATTCATGCCATTATCAAAGTTAAACAGGGGATAAAATGGATACTTAAGGAGCGCCAACATTCCCCCCATGCTTAAACCTTGCTCGTCCTCGAGTAAGTCTTTGAATAAAATCAGCGCTACCTTTCAGTGTCCAATCCCTGCACTCGATTATACACGAGAAAACACAATGCTCCCAAAATATTTTGCAGTTAATAGTTCAAGTTGTAACCAGCTTTTTCAATGTGGAAGGTAGATACAAGTTAAATGCTTCCCCACAATTATTAAGCACATCCTCTCAAAATTAAACAAGTCTCAGAATTAAGAAAGTAAGTTCCATAAGTAATGCTAAACCAAGATCAATAATTTAAACCTCATTGCAATTTGCTCATGGAAACTCTCAGCTCATCTTGTCTCTCAAACTTGCTAGAACTTTCTCCTTTCTTTCTCTCATATGTATGTGTAAGGCTTTATCTGGAGCTCTGGAAAGGTTAGTCCTATCAAAAGATATTATAATCAAGATATTATCAAAACAAGAAATACTTCTTATGGATTTACCGAGACTCATCAAAAAGACCTTTGGAAAATAATTTTTATTATGGAGAGGGAGAGAATGGAACACACACTTTAGATGGTGGACATGTGCAAATGGCAACGGTTGATCCCAAGGCACAACTGAAGTCCTTGTTATCGGATTGCACATGGTTGGAATAATTGAGTATAGAATAATCTTCAAAGTACCTGGAGTTTAATGAAGCTAAAGGAACCGAGGAGCTTTTCATCATAATTCATTTTTTTTCTTTTCTTTCTTCTTTTTTTCTTTCTTTCTTTTTGCTCCTCAGAACCATTGGCAACACAATGCACTTACTCCGCCTCCCCCCCATGCTTGAACGTTTGCTTGTCCTCAAGCAATGAAGTGATGATAACTTGGTGGAGTGAGTGCACAAAACCTTTATCAATTCTCTAGACTCAACTTTGGAATTCAATGGAGCATCTCCTCGTGAAAGATTGAAGCCAATAGAGGAGGAAAAGGGGCAGGCCGGCCGGCCTAGGGGTGTTGGGCCGGCTAGCCTACTGCCTGTAGGCCTCAACTTCTTCGGATTTTTCTTCTGCAAACTCTTTGATGCTTCCCAAGCTTATGTTTTACTGAATTTTGCTCTTGATTCCACTGTTTTGCCGTCGAAATAAAAATATATACTCAATATATAGGTTGTGGTCAAAGAGGTGTTTCACAAAAAGATGTTTTTGGTTAAGGGTGGATATCCAGCGAGGTTTGCGATGTTCCCGGTATAGAAACTCACAATGCATGGATAGAATGGCTAGCAAAAGAGAGGTACGCAAAAATACGGAATGGTCAGCTTCTTAGTCTCGTACCAAAGAAGATAAATCCTGAATTAATTCACCAGAAAATAATTCTTGCTCTATGGTTTGTTATGATATATCATTTAGGCTTGTAGAAGGGTAGAGCAATTGCAAAAGGTATCATTGACAAGGTTAGCTCAAAATTAAATCCAAATTAAATTTTCCTTAACAAGCTTAAGTAAGAGAGCAAGAATAAAAGATATGGGTCTTAATTTATCATAACCTCCACAATTGAATTAGCCGGTATTTAATTAATTTTCAGATTATGTTAGGGAGAGCATTAGTTTAATCATGCATAAACCAAGCACAAGAAAGTAGACAAGGCGGCAACGATCATCATATTTTAACATGGCACAAACTTGCTATCATCATTACTAACCATAATATTAAAGCGTGGGTGATATATTTATTTATCATGGTGATGAAAGCAAAAGAAAGTAAATTGCACACATGCTGAAATAAATAAAACAGAAAATTGCTACGCACACACAAGCTTGCACACATGCTGAAAATAAATGAAAAGAAATAGAAGAATCCAAACCACACGTGCGAGCTTTTTATTCATGGTCTTGCCGTCGATCACTCTCCTTGATTGGCTCTTGCGTTGTATCCTTGGTCATAATACTGCTGAAATGCTCCTCCATTAAATTGTTCCGGTGGCGCCAGGCCTAGAAGTTCCATTTGATATGCAATCCCCGCGGTTCCATCTTCTAGTTGGGTTGTGTGCCTCCGGATGGCGTCTATATCTTCCATGTTTCTTCTTATATAGGCACACATGATTCTCATTTCTTGTTCCGGTTGAGGGAGGTCAAAAAATTGTGCTCCAAATGACGGGTTGGGCATCTCTCATTGGTATGATGGGAGTGGATAGCCGTAGTTGCTAAATGGTGGGGGCACTGCCGCAGCATGCCCCCATGCTTGATCTTGTTTTCCTTCCCATTGACTCGTCCATCCTTGCGGGTATCCTTGTCCACTTGATACACCTTGAAATTCATTCCTCCAATAAGTGGAACTTGGCGGTGGAAGGTTTACTTCCAAGTCTTCTTGTTGTGCCGATGCCGATGTTCCTTCAATTAACCTTCCTCTTTTTTATTTCTTCACCTTTTTTCCAATATTTTCAACTCGCCAATCAGTCCTCCCTCTTGCAAATAATTTCAGTCTTTGATCGGGGAGGGAAATATCCATCTCAGAAATAGTGAATCCCTTCTTTTCATCCCCTCCGATATAATGGCCTTGCCTCAAATGTTCAATCCCAATATATCTTCCCGGGACATAATATTTTTGGATCACTCGTAACCCCGGATTCATGGCTCGGGCTATCATTGTGAGATAACACCCCGAACCAACTTCTCCCGTGCTGGATGATGCTTCACAAATCCACCTTTCAACCATGATGTAGGTGGGATCAATCACTTGCTTCTTCACCAATGCAGCATACATCCAATTTAATTCTTGGTCGGTGACCTTCGATTCTCTCATCCTCCCGAGAATTCTTTTGCTCAACCAAGAGTGGAATATTTGGAGGGTCACAATACTTATATTCTTCCTTTAGCGGTTGACATCTTTTGCTATCTTTGTCCAAAATTCATCAAGCTCTCTATCTTCAACTTGCACCATTTCATATGCATTACTTATGAATCCGAGCAAACTCCCTATTTGTCCATAGGTGATGACTTTTTCTTTATTCTTGAGCCGAAATTTCAGACATGGAACTTCTTCATCATCCACCACTTCCATTGTTTTCTCCAATGTCATGAACATCTCCAAAGCCACTTCTTCTTGCATGTCTACCGTGACACCGTCGGAAAATAACTTCCAACCGATGTTCTCCAAGAGTTGGTACATGTCATGATGAAATCCCAACTTCTCCAATGCTTCATCATCAAAATCATAATTTGCTCGCAGTCTTCCCTTCATAAACTTGAGCCTTTCTTCTTCTTCCTTCGACAAGATAATAAACCCATATTCTGAATTCTTGGGTTTGTATGGTGGTGGTGCGGATGACCTTGTCGAACGCCATGGAGGAGGTGGCATCCCTTCGGTGAATCTCATGGAGGAGCTTCTCGGGTCTCTCATCCCACCAAGGAGCGACATGTCGTTCCTCGGTGCGGGGTTGTCTTCCTCCATGCTCCGCGGAGACTCGGAGACCGAGTGACTCCGCGAAGAACTTGGCGATGCGTCGGATGTTGATGAACGCGTCCTTCTCCTCCCGGTGACGAACCTCATGATGCCACTCATGGTGACTCCTTGCTGCACACACACAAAAACAAACACACCGATGGTTTCTTGCCGGCGGGAGAACAATATATCGAAGAGTGGAGCAAACTAGGATTTGTGGCGAATTTTCGGAGATTTTTGGAGTAGATTTTGGTGCACGAATTTTTCAGGGCTCTAATTGATGTTTCTGGGTGAAGAACTTGAAAAACATAAGTGAGGAGCTGAATGAGGAGTGCACCTGTCAAAGGGCGTCACCAGAGGGCTTAAAAAGGGGCCAGGCCGGCCGGCCTAGGGCCTTGGGGCCGGCCGGCCTCGGGGTTTCCTGGCTCTCCTCCACTTCAATTTTCTATGGTGGCTTCCTAGTGCAATTATTCGCTTCTGTCCAGTACATCTTTGGTGCTTTGCACCGTCCAAATCCCATGAACCACTCCTTCTTTGCCTTTGATGTCCACTTGCAACATTATTTCTTCACTTTGTGTCATTCACCTTGTCCCATGCTTCATCATTCATCACATGGTGCCATCTTTGCTGAAAATCACATGTCCTTCCCATGCATGGCTGCTCCCTCCTTTGAATTATTTGCATGTGGTGATAGGTAGAGAGCACAACTCTTTCCCGTGAACTCACTTTGATCAATGGATGTTAATCAAGCACATAAACCCTCTCTAAATCATGCTTAGATGTTTAATCCTCCTCTAACTTTGAAATTTCAGAATTGACTCAAAGCATGCAATGAGTTTAAATGAATAATCCGAGGGGAATTGAAACATCTTTACATTTGTAAGTCGAAAATTATTTCCCGACTACATTAATTTTGGTTGCACCGGAACCGTTCACTTTCATGAATTGATAGCAAACAATCTCGAATTCAACTGTGGGTATTGGGTTTAGGTTCTAATTTTTGCCAAAATGAGAGAGAGATTTGAAAAAAGGAATAAATAAAGTTAGAAAAATTCTAATCCTATGGTGATGAAACTGAAAATTCTCTCTATGTTTGCGCAAACCTACGCATCATGAATTCAAATGATATAAACATAGCGCGGCTCTACTCGTGTGTTTTATCTCAACTTGGTCCGGCCGTCATGGACAGGACGGTCGCCAAAAATGGGTATGGAATTTTCGATGTGGCTTTCTCAAGAAGAGGCAAATAAATCATAGGATGGCTCATGTCATTGGTTTAAAATAAGAAATAACATCGGAATGACCGCGCGAATAAAATCCAAATTGAATTGTTCGACCAATTGTTCAAAAGTATATCATGTCCTTGCGTAGCAAAATTCTCGACTCACTTACCTAAACTTTTCGTGGTTTGTCCTCCTGGCAGCTTATTCTTGACTCGACGAATGGGTTGAACTCCTGGCAGCTTTATTCTTGACTCGACGAACGGGTTGCCTCCCGCAAAACGCTTCGTTTATAGTCTATAGCTAGACTTTCTTCTTCTTCACTTCGGACCAATGCTCAGTGATGGCGCTGCAGTCTTGGGTACCCACTTCTGCACAATCCGTGGTGCGGGTTTGTCTTCTAGGTTAGTCGTCTTTTTGGTCTTCACAGGCGGGCTTTTAGCTTTCTTCTTTGTCGCGATGGACGCGACGACTTCTATCTCCTTCTTCGCTTCCTTCTTGTTTGGCTCCTCTTCTTTCTTTGGCTTCTCCTTTGTGACACGGCGGTGAGGCGGAACATATTTGACATTGATCATGTTGCATACCTCGAGGCGTGGACGAAACTTGAATTCGCTTGTGGTGCCATTGATGTCGAACTTTATCTCCCCCTTGCCAACGTCGATGTTCACCCTTGCGGTCTTGAGGAAAGGCCTCCCAAGTATGAGAGGTGCCTTGCTCCCTTCTCCCATATCGAGAATCACAAAGTCAACGGGGACTAAGTGTTCTCCAATCTTCACGTGTACGTCTTCGGAGATTCCCAAAGGATAGCGAACGGAATTGTCCGCTAACTCTAGGCACATGGCGGTGGCCTCCGGCTCCGGTAAGCGTAGCTTCTCGAACACATTCCTTGGCATGACGCTCACACTTGCATCGAGATCACAAAGTGCTCTTTCGAACATAAGAGATCCAATGGAACACGGGATGGTAGGACATCCTGGGTCCCTCTTCTTTTCAGGAGCTTCATTAGCGATTGCCGCGCTACATTCCTCGGTTAGCTTGACAGTGCTTGGCGGTATCTCGCGCTTGTTTCCCATGATGTCTTTGAAGTAGCGAGAATACGTTGGAACTTGTAGAGCGTCCAAGAGCGGCATATTGATGCTCAACCTGCGTACCATGTCAACAAATTTGTTGAATTGCTCATCTTCATGTTTACCTTTGCGGTATTGTGGCCTTGGCGGTAGAATCTTGGTGTCTATATCATCTAGCTCAAACTCTGGCTCTTCGGTGACTATCTCTGGCATAGTAGTAGGTGCCTTCTCCTTGATGATGGTCTCCACTTCAACTCTTGGCTTAGGCTTCCTTGCTCCCGCTGCATGTTCGGGTTCTTTGGCCTCCTTTCCCGAGCGAGTTTGAATTGCCTTAGCCGTCTCCGGACTTTGAGGTTGCCCGGGCAATTTTCCTTGATTGCTAGATAGGCGTCCGGTGAGCTGGGCTACTTGCGTCTCTAGCATCTTCATCATGTTGAGTACTTGAAAGTTAGAGCTCCCGACCTCCGTCACCTTGCCATCAATGTTCTCCAAATCTTGTCCATAGCCATGAACTTGGTGACGGTGTCTTTGTTGATCTTGCCTTGCTCCTCCATGAACTCCTTTAATTGTATACGAAGAGGCACCGAGTTTTGAATGGAAGAGCTTGCATTAAATTAGGGTCTACCTTGCTCGTAGCGGAAATTGGGTGGCGGAATCCATTCTCCCTTCTTCATGTAGTCGAGCATCTTGGCTTCCTCCGGGCAATTCTTTTGGACATGGCCGTACTCTCCACATTCTTCACATGTAGACCTTACTTCGGCCGCCTTCAAATCAATAGCTTGGGCTTCTCTCTTTTCCACTTCAATCTTCTCCAACCTTCTCATGAGCGAGTCGATCTTCCCTTCTAGCACTTCTTCACGTTCCACTTGCAATACACACTTCGCGGCTCCCACGGCTTGGAGTGGTTGTAGGCGCCCCGATGATGCCCATGCATCATTGTCCGTCACCTTCTTGAATAAATTGAAAACTTGAGTAGGCGTGAGCTCAATGATAGAACCTCCGGCCGATGCGTCAACGATCCCCCTTGATGCAGTAGTGAGGCCTTGATAGAATTTCTGGACCACATCCTCCCTTGAGAACTTGTGATGAGGTACGGCGTGGATGTAGTCGTTGAAGCGCTCATAGGCTTCCGCAATAGTCTCCGTCGGGGCTTGCGCGAATGTTGCAATCTTGTTGCGCAGAATCTGGGTCTTGCCCGGCGAGTAGAACTCCGTCATGAACTCTTTCATCAAGGACTCCCAATTTTGCACCGTGCGCGGTGGTAGAGAATGAAACCATTGCTACGTTCTCCCAAGTAGAGAGAACGGAAAGAGCCTCCCTCTTATTTGATCTTGAGTCACCCCTTGCATGTCGAAGGTGCGGCATAGTTGGAGGAACGCTTGAAGATGTAGATTAGCGTCTTCTTTTCCAGTGAAGGGCGAGCTTTGCACCATCCTTATGATTGAAGTCTTGATCTCGAACGGAACTCCGATGTTGTCGAGATTTTGGATCGGCAAGTCCCGAACGTCCGGAGTGCAAAGCTCTCCGATTGTATGCTCTGGCTCCGGTAGCGCCATCCCTTGGTGCAGTGGCGCCTCCTTTGGACTTGTTGCTGGAGTTGCTTGAGGTGAAGACAATGAATCGTCGGCTTCAACTTTTGGATCTACTAGTTCCGGCTTCCTTGATCGTGCTTCTCGTCTCCTTTGCCTGTAAATTTTTTTTGGATCATCCACAAAAATTTCGAGTTTGTTGGAGAGGCTCCCGTCCATCTCCTGTTAGGGGTTAGTGAAAAAAGAAAATATATACGAGATCTGAAAGATCAATATAAAAGATCTAAAACATAAAAGAAAAATAAAGCAAAATAAAGAAAACTCTAGATTAGATTGATTTTCGTGGAATAGATCCGTTTTTTTAGTTAGCTCAGAAAAATAAGAGATCTAAAAAGGTCAAAAAGAAAAATCAAGAAAAAGAAATATTTACGAATGCAAGTAAGATTGGATCTTAAATCGATGGTTCCCCGGCAACGGCGTCAGAAAAGCTTGTTGACGTTCCTTAGTGCCCCCGATTTATATACCGCAAGCGCACGGTTTCGTGTAGCTTTTTCCTCAGAGTATTCCCCCAAGGTTTATCAATCCACGGAACCAAAGAGACAAGAAACAATCTACTAGCATAGAGATTCATTTGTGTTGAGATGGTGAAAAATGAATCTAATCTATTAAAAACGACTAACACCGAAGGTAGCGAGAGAAAGTTAGAGATAACCAATCTAGATCACCTAGATCATGCATATGTTGTAGTTCCAGCTAGATGTAGTGAAGTAAGATAGATGTGAATCTAAATGAAAAGCATCTTTAAACTCAAAATCTCCAATCCGATCCCTCGATACCCCACCTACTTAGTGGCAACGGCTTGTCACGACGCCACCCCTTTCGACAAAAGTACCCTGAAGCAAGTCGAACCCCCTTTGGTAGTTCCGCCATGAACCTCTAGCCACCATGACTACAAGATCATGCTAAGTGATCTATCTCGATAATAGATCTAGGATGAAGCAAACCCAAAGAAAAGAACAAAATCGAAAGAGAGAACATGGTCGCTAAACATTCGGAATCACAAATAACTTAACCATGAATGATTGTACATCACAAGATCACAACCGGGGCCCTACCTTGATCTTGATGATCCTAGCTCCAGAACTCTGACGTGGTCTTCCTTGCAAGGTTCCCACATCGGCTAGGGAAAACCCTAGACAACTAGCATAACCCTCGGCTCTCCGAGAGGTGTCCCTCTATCTTCTCTGCTCCTTGGCGTCGTCTCCCGAATTGATCTCTGCGTGAACCTTGGGGAGGGGTCTTTAAATAGCCTCAGGGAACCCTAGGTCAAAGGGGAGACCGAACCGACCTAAAAAAGGGCTGGGCCGGCCGGCCCAATGGGCCTAGGCCGGCCGGCCTGGCTCATTCCTTCACCATCTCGTGTCCTTCTTTCTCCCCAAGTCTCCTGGAATCTTCTAGAGTTTATGCCTTTCATGATTGCACCCCATTAGACGTCGTTATCTTAGAGATTTCTTCGAGGAAAAGGATAGGATGGAAAATCCTTCCTTAAATATCTCTTTGCTTTGCTTAGCCCCGAAGTATCTTGATCTTATCTTGTGGGCTTTGTCCTTTGGGCTTCATTGGAGGGTGGATGTGCACGAACGGGCCTCTAATCATCATGGCCTTCGATCCTTTGTTCGGGCTTTGGCCTTTGTCTTTCTTCGTGTCATCGCGTCATCGTGGGCCTCGTCATTTCATGCTCCAAAATTGGTCAAAAACCTATAAAAACGAAGTACCTCCAAAATATATGTGCAAACGCGAAAACGACCAATAATTGGGCCGAGGTTAGGATGGTTAGTGATTTTGATATTAAATTCATGCCATTATCAAAGTTAAACAGGGGATAAAATGGATACTTAAGGAGCGCCAACAAGGTTTATGTGAAACAACCCCCTGGTTTCGAAAATCCCAAGTTTCCAAACCGTATTTATAAACTTCAGAAAGCACTTTATGGTTTGAAACAGACACTTAGAGCTTGGTATTATAGACTAAAAACATTTTTGTTGGCTCAGGGTTTTAAAATGGGATGTGTAGATAAAACTTTGTTCCTCATGCGGTCTGTCACTAATTTTTTATTAGTTCAGATATACGTGGATGATATTATCTTTGGTGGCTCTTCTCACGCTCTTGTCTCCAAGTTTTCTGAGCAGATATCCAAGGAGTTCGAGATGAGTATGATGGGTGAGCTGCAGTTCTTCATCGGGCTGCAGATCAAGCAAACTCCTCAGGGCACGTTCGTCCATCAAGCCAAGTACACCAGGGACTTGCTGCGAAAGTTCGACATGAGTGACTTGTCACCTCAGCCAACTCCGATCAGCACTTCGACGGCACTTGATGAGGACTTGGACGGTGAGGCGGTGGACCAGAAGGAGTACATGAGCATGATCGGCTCTCTCCTGTACCTGACGGCGACGCGGCCGGACATTCAGTTCGGCGTCGGCCTCTGTGCGCGGTATCAGGCTTCGCCGCGCACTTCCCACAGGCAGGTGGTGAAACGCATCTTCAGGTATCTGAAATTCACCCCTGAATTTGGTCTTTGGTACTCTGCGGATTCTTCTCTGGTTTTGGTGGGCTTTTCTGATGCCGATTTCGGTGGGTGACGGTTGGATCGCAAGTTGACATCCGGCACCTGTCAATTTCTCGGTACATCTTTGGTGTCTTGGTCCTCTCACAAGCAGGCTAGCGTAGCGCTTTCTTCCACAGAAGCTGAGTATGTTGCCGCTGCTAGCTGTTGCTCCCAGATACTTTGGATGAAACAAACCTTGCAGGATTATGGACTGAGTTTTGATAGGGTTCCCATCTTTGTAGACAACATGTCCGCTATTAGCATTGCCAAGAACCCTGTCTTACATTCCAGAACCAAACACATAGATATCCGGTTCCACTTCCTGCGAGACAATCATGAGAGAGGCCACATAGACTTGATCCATGTCCCTTCAGAGAGGCAAACCGCAGATATCCTAACCAAACCTCTTGAGCAGGACACCTTTGCTCGCTTGCGAGGGGAGCTCGGGGTTTGTTAACCCTTTGTGATCGCTAACGTTTCTTTGGTTAGTTTTGTAGGGTTTATTTGTTCTTCTCTTAGTTCTCTAAGTTTGGTAGTTGCATTGTGCATATGCATTGTACATTTCTGCATTTTGCATTGCCTCACTTGCACTAGCATTCTTGTATACATTGCTATGATCTCCTAGTGCTTGCTAGTGTAAGTTTATAAACGTGATCATGAATAGCTTGCTCCACTGTGTATATGACATCATCTGAGTTAAGCTATTTTAATTTGAAAATTTGAAAACATGGTCACCCTGTCTTGGCTACTAGCATGTTAGTGCGTGTTGATATGCTTAGCTATCTTATTCATGCTAGTGTAGCCTTTCGTTCAGCAATTCGTACTAGACATGATCTAAAATTGATAAAATTGCTTGAATTGTGCTTGAAATGGAATGGAAAGATCCAGGTGGGATTGCTTGTCGCACTGATCGAGCTTTCGGGACGGCTCACCTTGCACTTGTGAGAACCCGGGTAAGGCTATGCATGACTGAAACGAGTGCCTTAAGCTTCTGATTGCCTTTGGCATAGGCTTGGTCTCGTTGCTAAGTAAAGCATGACAAGTTTTCAACCCCTGGCATTAAATTGCTTGATATAATGAGATTGCAAAATCAATGTTTACAACATGCTTTGGAAGTTTTTGGCTCACTTGTATGAGTTTGACTAGCACTGTCTTTCATTCCCTACTTGCTAGTACTAGATCAAGGGTGATGCTTTTATTTCTCCTAAACTGGAACCTGCCTAGCTCTAGACTGATTTGATATACCCTGTTGAGCTAGATGCAGGTCTTGTTTATGGATGCACACGTGCTTGTGACTAGTTGTTGCTCATATCATTGTATCCCTGAATGCTTTCACTTACACCTCCTGCATTGCATTCATCGCATAGCATATGTTCAGGGGGAGTCTCAGTTTCAGGGGGGAGCTTTAGGTCCTTTTAGCTTTGATGTGTGCATATGCCAACAAAGGGGAGAAGTTTAGTGATCGAACAAGGGGGAGAATTGTTTGATTTTTTTTTTGAGAGAACCAAAAAACTTGTTGAGCACAGGGCTTTGAGAGTGCATACATGAGGTGAGAGTTGCACTGGTAAGGGGGAAATGCATGGAATTTCTGCTTTGATTAGCTCATGGTTTTCCTTTCGCTTCTGGCATGACTGTGCCGAGCCCTGCCTCTGTCTTTGAGGAGTCATGCTTGTGTTTGATCGATTGCGTCGAGCCGTTGCCCTTGTCTTAGGGAATCGATCTCTGCTTGGTCAAGTGACTTGTTCTTGCTTCTTTCGAGCTTTTGTCACTTGTTCAAGTTCGCTCTGTCTTCGATTGTTCTTCTCTATTTTGTTTCTTTCTTGGTTCGATTGTGGTGTGTTGACAATGCACTCAACAAGGGGGAGATTGAGGAATGTGGAGTATTCTATCTTGCTTGTGATGAGTGAATTGTCAACCGTGCGGTGTGATCGTGTGCTTGGTCTTTGGATTCCAGGTACACGGGCGTCAAGTGTCGACAGAGAGCTGCCGTGGAGGTGCTGTGGCCGATGGACCGTGCGGTGGACGGCGGTGAAGGGCAGCCGGGACCGGAGCTCGTGCCGGGCGGTAGCTGTGGCGTCCACTCCTGGATCGAGGGCGCAAGCGGCGACGGAAGGCGGGTTTCTTGGTTTGCTCCACAAAACCAAGGAAGCGGACGGCGGTTGAAGATGCCAAGTCGTGGAGACACGGGCGTCGGTCTCGGGACTGACGGAGGCGACGGGCATCGACGGCATCTAGGGCCTCGCTGCGAGCGAGGAGGTGACGGGCGTCGGGCGGCGTCTAGGGTCGTTAGAAGGCCGAGGCAGGAACGGCATCTAGGGTCACGGCGTGGAGGCAGGAATCTTCCCGCGCGTGGAGTTTTGGCGGTTTTCTCAAAACCGTCCATCTACCCGGGTTTCGCAGACCCCCCAAAAACCGCGAACCGGATCTTCATCGACATGGCGGCATCGCGGAGAAAGCTTCGATTCGAAGAAAGAACTTCGACCGTCGGATGAGTCCTTGTATCTTTTTCCAGTTTTGCCCCTACGGGCTTTCTAGTGTCTATTTGAGTCTAGGGGTAGTTTAGTCCTTTAGTCTAGAGTTAGTGGGTTAAAAACTCCCTCACCCTCTCTCTTTTCCGGGCACCAGAACAGAGCCGCCCCCTCTCATCCGGTGCGCCCTCTCTCCCTCTCAGCTCTCTCCCTCTCCTCTCTAGGGATGAATTTTTAGCCATGGATTCTTGAGGGTTTTGTACTGAGATTGATCGGGAAAGGAGGCACAATCCTCCTAGTGCCCTCTGGGGTTTTGATTTCGTTTCGATCTCATACGTCTTGTGCTTTCCTTATGATGGATTTTTGATTCCCGGTTATGTGTCCATGGTGCACAAGATTGTTGTGGTTCTTTGAGCTCTTTGAAGTGATTCTAAACCCTCTTGGCTAGTGCAAAACCTTTAGGAATCACGAGCCCTTCAGGATCGGAGTTCTTGTGCCTTTCGCGTTTCTAGAGAAAACCCTGCTTTTGCTCCAATTCTCATCGATTCCTCTTAATCCGTGAAGACTTTCATTGAGATCTTTTGGGGATGTGCTCTTGAAGTCATCATCTTCATCTCCCCAAAATTTGGGCTCCTTTGGACTTGATTTGATCCGTCAATCATCAAGTTTTTCTAGAGTCGCGAACTGAAAAATCGTTTCTGGGCACGGGCAGATTTTCTCCTATCACCGGTTAAACCGGTGCTTGTAAGATGATGCGTCGGTTCAACCGGTGAGTAGGTTTTTCAGCTACTAGGGTTTTGCTGTTTGGCCCGTTGCACCGGCGTATGGGCTTTTCTTAACGTAGGTTAAACCGGTGACCACTAAGTCTTTTTGCAGTCCCTCTGGACAACTGCACCGGCGATTGGATTAGATTTTGTCGGATTATCCGGTGTGTGCTAACACCGGTTGAACCGATGCCGTGTCAATCTCCATGCCGGATCAACCAGTGCTCGTTTCTCTCTGCTGCCGGTTCTGCTCATCGGTTGAACCGACGCTGTTCAAAACTGTGCGTCGGATCAACCGGTGAGTTATACCGTGCTGGTTCTTGTGCTGTTTTTTGGTGTTTGCTTCCGCATTGGATCTTGTTTGTTCCTAGGGCTTTCTTGTGTTGGTGTAGCTCCACCATAGCTACTCCACACTGTGCCTAGGACTCTAGGGTTGGGCGTGTACTTCGGGACTAAGCCGATCTTTCCGATTGCGATAAATTTTAATCGGCTCCCATTCACCCCCCTCTGGTCGCCTTTTCGGTCCCTCAAGCCGGCCCTGGGTCCAGAGTGGATGGCTTCATATGTTCATCGACTACGAATCAGGCGATGTCAACATGGATCACACACACAAAACGGACTAATAAGATCGATTTGGTTATTGTTTCTCGCTGAGCTATTCAGCACTGCAGGTAGCATCTAATGCTTTCGAACAAGAAAAAGTGAGCATCCAGAGTGCACATTGCACAGCACTGATGCCTGAAAGAAACGGACCCCATGGCTGATAAGCATTAAGTCGTTGGCGTTGATTTTGGTATAGCATCTAATGCTTTCGAACAAGAAAAAGTGAGCATCCAGAGTGCACATTGCACAGCACTGATGCCTGAAAGAAACGGACCCCATGGCTGATAAGCATTAAGTCGTTGGCGTTGATTTTGGTATAGTACGGTGCAGTGTGGAAGCATTTACTGTAGGACCCACAAGAAATAAATGTATACCTAAAGAGGAGTCTCTGTTCTCGCTGCCTTCCATGCACGAAAGAGCGTCGATTCATGAAGGATCACCTAGGCTTGAATTTCTTTCTTTTCATTCCAGCGTAGTCGCAGGGTGTGTTTATATCCGTAAAATAGTGGTAAAAAGGGTTACATCGGACACTGTAGCACACTGTAGCACTTTTTGTTTATTTGTGGTAATTGTTGTCCTACTATGACCTAACTAGGCTCAAAAAATTCGTCTCGTCGTGTACATTAAAACTATGTAATTAGTTTTTTTTACTTATCTACATTTAATGTTCCATGTATGAGATAAAAGATTTGATGTGATAGTTGAATAGTGAAGTTTGGAGAGAGAAATTTTGGAAGTGAACACAGCCGTAGTGTGGTTTGGACTTCTCTCATTCAAGCATATAGGTTTTTTCTGTTAGAAGATTTGGGCTTTGGTCCAAATAATAATTCCAAATAAATCTCAAAAACCCACTCACATATGTATGGTATGGTGGGGGACTTTAGTCCCACATAGCTTACCTAGAAGGAAGGAGACCAACTTATATGGTTGAGTTGCTCCACCATGGTTGAGCTATTGAGAGGAGGAAGAAGAAAAACACACGCGCCGGCCAAATCTGGTCCTTGCGCGGGCCTACCTGTAGCTTTGTCTTGCCACTCCGAATCTTCGCATGCGTAAGAGCTAATTGCGCTGGCCACTAATGGCAGGCAATTACTCCTCACTTAATGGTGATTGATGTGGTTTCCTAATCGCTGCTGGTTTCCTTAAGTGTGTGTGAGACTTGGGCTATATGAGGACGAGACATCATGATTGAAAGATTTGGTGGTCATGGTCGATAACCATGTTTAAATATGTAACACCGTAGAAAAAGAAAAGAAAGAAGAGAAATACAGGAAAGGACCATGGTCAGGGCCAAGCTTATAGCCAACCAACTCATCTCTTCCTTAGAAGACAAACATCTTTTTCTTTCTCCTCTTTTCTTTTCTCAGATCTAGTATAATGTGAAATTACCTTTTTTGGATAAGTATATAGCTCCAGATTTCAGTATTTCTGTTTCAAAAGCAACATTTTTTTTGTGAAGCTTTAGTCTTGGTTTAGGTATCTAAGTGATCCTTTTTGCAAAAGTCAATTATATCAAAGTTGTAGAAATTGAAGGTTTGTATCACTTGACGAGATGTAGGAGTTTTGGGGCATAAGGATTTGGAGCTATGAAAATGTTAATCTTGTTGTCCTGAACCAATTATATGTCTATGCTAGCATATGAAACGGTGAGACGAAATTGTGCATGGAGAGGTTTTTAATTTTTTTCTCAAATACGCAGGAGACGTGCGTATCTTTGCATATGGGGAAGGAAATAAAATGGTCTGTACAAAAGCCCCTCAAGCCGAGACCAAGGCAAGAGGTAATGCTTACAAAGAAAGAAAAACACTAACTAGGAGAAAAAAAATAAAAACAAGGACGACCACAAAAGAGAGAAAGCTTAGGCAAGCCCTCGTCATAGTAAACGACCGATACCCAAATCTCTGATCTTAGAAGTGCCGGCAGCTAACCAGCATATAAGCTTATTCAGGTTAGAAAATACCGTTACTGTTATGTCTCCAAATATGGTGATTATCCATCTCAGATAGGGGAAAAACCAGTAGCATTCCCATAATTCCAAATATTCAATTAATCCATTCACCGGCAGTCCGCCTTTGATATCCTTAACCCATTTGTAATTTTTTATGCTTGTTGAACTGTCCTCAAATTAATCACACGCCTCATTACCTTTGCAACCACTTCAGGAGCCAAATCAGAAAGGGTGTAGCCATGTTAACCATCTATCCACTCAAAACAGGGTATTTTTCCCATTTCCCACTTCAGTGATGAGGGAAATTGAAAACATAGACCAGGCATTGGGATGAGTAGGGATTTCCAGGCCATACCAAGGACGGTTACGATTAGTGCTTTGGGTCCAAAGCCATTTCATTTGCAACACCCAGCCCCTGATTTCCAAGTTCAAAATACCCAGACTGCCAAGCTCAAGTGGCCTGCTTTCTCCCAAGATATCAGACAACATCCCCCATTTACCTCCTGCCTTCGTTTCCACATAAAGCCCCTTCTTATTTTGTTAATTTCCTTAATCACCCATTTAGGAACATTCATGGCAATTAGTAAATGAATCGGAATAGCTGATAGAATAAAGCGGACAAAAGCAGCCCTTCCAGAGAGATTTAGCAGAGATGCTTTCTAACCTGGAAGTTTGTTTGCAATTTTTTCGATCCATGGCATTAGATCACCTTTCTGGAGCTTCTTGTCAGAGATAGGTAAACCAAGATAGGAACAAGGGAATTGTTGCAAAGGGCAGGCCAGAGAGTTCTGAACTACCTATAGAGCTTCATCATCACACCTGATTGGGATGATGTGATGATGGAGCTCTTTTGTATATTAGTTTTCAGCCCAGTAGCTTCTCCAAAATGCTCCAAATTTACCTTAGTCATATGAAGTTCCTCTTCAACCGGTCGGATAAATACACTAACAACATCAGCATAAAGACAGATGCGATGACCAGCAGCTCTACGAGTGAGAGGTTGAAGAAGCCCCTCTTCACTAGCCTTCAAGAATAGACTATTAAGAGCGTCCATCACAATGATGAACAGGGAGATACTGGATCACTTTGCCGCAGCCCATTTGATGGAAGATAGTGTTTCCAGGGTCCCCATTGAGAAGAATCCGGGTCGAGGCAGTGGATAATAGGTTACCACCAAGATTACACCACCTTTGGTCAAAACCAAATTGGGTTAGGACTTCAAGAAGGAAAGCCCAAGGGACTGAGTCGAAGGCTTTTCAAATATCTAATTTTAAGAATAAGCTCGGGACCTTTTGTCGATGGAGGAGCTTGATAGTTTTGCTTCACAAGCATGTAATTATCATGTATATACCTGCCTTTGACGAAAGCACTCTGATTTGCAGAGATCAAATCACTTAGTATGAGTCTATTAGCTAGGATCTTAGTGATCACTTTCGCAGAACTGTCCACCAAATTTATAGGACTAAAGTCTGAAGGCATAATGGCATCCACTTTCTTAGGAATTAGGGTAAGTAGGCTAAAGGACGCGCTCCGCTGCTGGCATGAGAGCTAGGCGGCCCAGCGGCCTCAGTTTCTGCAAAACAAAAAGCTTTGGCCGAAGAGGTCCAGGCGGAGACGCACTCCGCTGCGTGGCCTTGAGGTGTGTATAAAACAGTGGAAGGCTACATCATTCAAATAGTTTCATATTTTTTTAATAAAGATTATCATTCACTTAGCAGTTAAATACACCAGGAAGATCCACCGGATCCCAATTTACATTTTTCAGCGGCTCATAACTGGGCAGCTGTTATGATAGTTCTGGACTCTGGAGTATGATGGTTTTCTTGAGATTTCCTCCTTTCTCTGAATTCACTTTGTTCTACATTTTATCCACCAGCATTTGATCAACAGAACATATCAGGTCTTCACATCCCACCACATGAAAGAAAACACTATTTCTAAGGCATACTCCCTCCAAATTAAGAAGCAAATTGTGAGATCCCGGCCCAGGGTTTAATAAGATTGATAGAAGTACTCATACCAACAATTTTTTTCGGAAGCCCAATTCCAATGAACTCCAAAGTTAAGCGTGCTTGGCTTGGAGCGATGGGTGACCGACCAGAAAGTTCTTCCCGGGTGCGCATGAATGAGGACAAAGTGCGCAGAAAAGATATGTGTTGGTCTGTTTGGACTCTCTAGATTCTTAGAGAGCTGTCAGATATAAGTGGGCCCAGGGTGGGATGTTACAAATGGTATCAGAGCCGACCCTCGCGGTTTCACGGGCGCGTATGAGCGCAGTTGCGCGGGCATGGTGTGCATGGCGCGTGGACCCGGGGTGGTCACGGCATGGCACATGCGCCAGAACTGGACGCACGGACGTCGGGAAGTTTTTCCGGGGTGCGCATGAGGGAGAACAAAGTGCGCAGAAAAGACATGTGTTGGTCTGTAGAGGCTCTCTGGATTCTTAAAGAGTTGCTAGATGTAAGTGGGTCCAGGGTGGGACGTTACACAAATATTCATTTTCAATTAATTACACAAAAAGAGAGGAGCAAGGAAACACAAATTCATTCCTGCAACCTGGTCATTTGTTGAGAGGAATAGCAAGTGGAAGTCGGAGACCGCTCTTCACAAAGGAATGGGAATATAATTATCTTTTGCTGCAACTGCTCCCAGAGAACATGATTATCAACTGATTCTAACTATTCCACATAAAAGCACAAACAACTAGAAATGCTAAAAAATGTTTTGAGGATAATTACCTTCCGTTGTAATTGCTCCTGAAGAACAGGATTATCGGCTGATTCTAACTGTTCCACAGAAAAGCATAACTCAAGCTTGACAAAAATCGTAGTGGAAGTTGAAGAAGACCACCTGTAACTCAAGGCCTTCTCCCTGCATTGAGTTTTGTAATTGTTTGTCTTCACAAAACAAAATATGTTAACATCGAAGGGGGAACGTAACTTTCCATGATTAAGTTGTTTGGGGGCTCGCATATGCCTTCTCTTTTGTTGGATTTCATGAGTTGAATCCCAGATATCATGAGAAAGGATACAAAATATTTTTAAATTGATTGCACAACCCAGCTATGCACAATGTTATTTTGCCAGCCATGCAAGTGAACAAACTAGGCTAATTATCATGCTATATACCAGCTTGCTTCTTTCAGTTTTTTGCAGCCTTTGCTATTTGTAAGATATTATTTTCTTTCAAAAATTAACTCATATTGCACCATTGAAGACTGCTGCATTTTTCATTTAAACAAAATGATACTCAGCAATTGTCTTTGGGCTCCATCCTTTTTCATTTAAGAAATCTTATAGAGACCTGCAAAATAGAATCCAACTGGACGCAATGGAATAACTGAACTAAGCTTATGTAAGCATAAATATTTAAAAGTAAACAAAGAATAGAACTCTTGTTTTTTCGGCTGCTAAAAATATGCACAGCAGCGGGCATAACGTGATGGCAAACTAAAGAAGGTCATGGATCAGAGCTAAATCATTTAGGTACCAATAGAAATAAAATGCGTCAACGAAGCGAGGAAGAGAGGAAAGCAGCACATACCAGCGTGAGGAGACAACTGCTTGAACTAACCGAGAGTCACAGCCAACAGCAAGCAGAGGTGGTCCAAAGCGGCAGAGCCGCACACGGACGAACGTGGAGATGCAGAGAAGGCCATCCATTCGGAAATCAAAGGAGAATAGGAAGCTTTTGCTCTCTGGAAGTATCCCAGTTCAAATCGCATTTGATCCAACTGATCCATTTTGAGGACACCCCTCCTGTATGGACATTTATAGTATAAGCTTGTACTCAAAATTGTTGAAAGCTTTGTCAAAAATCTAATTTTAGTATCACAATTCCTTCACTGAATGGCTACAAGTGCGAAGAAATTGAAAACATATACTAATGTTTCGAGAGAGAAAATGTTGGGGTGTCGGCAACTTTTCAAAATCACTGTTTATAACCTTTTAGCCGAAATCTTGGTAGGAAGCTTTACTGAGTAATTCAGCAAGGATAATGCAATTGTTTTGGTTCTTTCATGATATGTGCGCTGGAATGTGATTCTTGGTTGCCTAGGAGCACATGAATATATATTTCTGCTGGAAGGCAATTTTGAGCTGTATAATTGCAAATTTTTGGCTGTATATGTTTATTTGCAGCTGACATAATAATGATTTTGGCTGTAAAACATGAGGTGGGGAACATGTATTTTTTGGCGGTTGATCAAAACAGTCATAAAAACAGTACTCGTGGCGGTGTACTTGAATTCTATTTGTGGTGGTCAACTGACAGGAAAATGCTATTTCCTTGGCGCTTGATTCGTTAGAGCAACTCCAAGAGATTTGCTAAAAGATTTGGTAAATATAGATGGTATGGAGACCTGTAAAAATAAGAAAAGGAGAATAAAAGGGTGGGCAATCCTAGAGATTTGGTAAATATCTAGGAGAACTAGCTGATGGATCTGGGCAGCTAAAAATAGCCACGGAGGAGGGAAGAATAGCAACCCGGATACCCGACGACCAGATTTGCCTAATCTGTTGGTTGCACTTTTTTCTCCTTTTCTGTTATTTATACCTATGCAATCCCTTTTAGCAAATCTCTTGGAGTTGCTCTTAGTGGTGTTTCCTGGGGGGTTGGCCATCGCATAACAGTTTTGCGGTGGTTTTTACCCGCCTGGGATATCCATTTTCTTGTAGTGGATAATAGAAATCCCAGGTTAGTTGGATTAAGGTAACGTTTGCTCAATTAACTTGTGCATGAATATGAGGAGCAAAATAATATTATATGCTTTTAGCTTCATTGTTATTCCTAGTACTTTCTGTATCTTAAGTTTGACAAGCTTTAGAACAAGCCACAGACAAGAACCTTTTCATTGTCTCCCACCTTCCAAAGGATATAGACTTTCTGTATACCTGTCAATTTGCTTGATAATTTTAACACAAACCTTGAGAGTACGCCTATAAAAAGTTGAATAATGAGGAGTATTATTAGCTAGCAGTAACCTTCCAAGATAAGTTATCAAGAGTTCAGTTCTGCCCGACTACCTCCATTCAATTCTGGTCAATGTTGGCATAAATTCTTGAATTGACGACCTTGTTGTGCCCAGTGGCAGACCCGAATATGTGAAAGCATAGTTCCTACAAGCAAGAGTGTTTGCTAAAAATGCTGCTCTCTTCTTGTCATATATTTTGCTAGGCACATGAAAAAGACTAGCTTTAGTTCTCTTTTTTGGCCTGTGGAGTCAGCAAAACAATAAGCAGGTTCTTGATTTTGAAAAGTTTAAGTCCATCAACAGGCATATTAGCGTTTCATTGCCATATTGCACAATTGCATAGTCCCCTCCAAAAATCATCAACAAGGGATGATGGAGAACATTTCTAGTAAATGCTTAATTAATAATACGTTGTCCAATGTTACAGCAAGAAGAAAGAAGAGAGGATCTCCTTGACTAACACCTCCTTTGCAAGTTAAAATTTTTCCACGCACACCATCTATCAAACCTGAGGAAGTATCAAAGAACAGATTGCATTTGATCCAACTGATCCATTTTGAGGACACCCCTCTTGTATGGGCGTTTATGGTATAACCTTGTACTCAAATTTGTTGAAAGCTTTGTCAAAATCCAACATTAATATCACAATATCCTTCACTGAATGGGCAGAGATTTGAAGAAATTGAAAAACGCAGGGCAGATTGGATGGTTCTACGTTTAACAAAATAAAGCAAAGTATAGCTAGTTAGGTTACTTGTGCTGGATCCTGTCCACGCTCAGGTTGATATCCTTATCTTGGCACGGGGTGCTCTCATTTTTCTAAATTTTATTCCAGAGATGTTATTATTTCACTAGCATGCGATAAGCCAATCGATAGCGAGGCTCCTACGGTGACTTTATCAATCTCAGATCTAGCCGGCATAGAGTCTCGACTCTCGAATGTGTCCATAGTGGTAAGATATGGACGTGTGTTTTCGTAGGGATGAGTTTGTTTTCTGTGAGCATCTAAGGGCAACTCCAACCGAGTACTCATTTGGACCCCTACCTCATAGATGAGGGCTAAAACGCAAAAATACCACTCCAACCGGCCTCTCATCCCGCCCCCGACGGATGAGGTGGCCTCATTTCCCCCCTTAGACTCTCACTTGTAGGAGGTCCTCTCTCGAGCTCTCATCTGGCGACGGCGGCAACGGCCGGCCCTCCTGCGCCTCCACGGAGGTTTCCCCGCGCCGTCCACGGAGGATTCCCGGTGCTAGGTATGTCGATTTCTCGTCTTCGGTGACCGTACAGTCTAGGGAAAGGAAGGGTACTTCGTAGATCTGGAAGAGGTAGCTCCCATGGCCATGGCCATGGGGCCGGCGGCGCGCCACCCCGTGCGAAGCCTGCTGCGCGTGTGGGAGGCGGCGGCGGCCCGCACCGCGCGTGCGCCCGAGGGGGCCGGTGGCAGGCCGGACGGCGCGTGCGCCCGTGGGGCCCAGCGGCACCCCGCCCCGCGCCTACGTCCGAGCTAGCCGGCGGCAGGCCGCACCGCTCTTGCGCCCCTGGGGTGCGGCATGCGGCGCCCTGCCCCGCGCCAGTCGCGGCCCGTGCGTGGGGGCTGGGGGCGTCATGCCCCTATGTGGTGGCCTCTGCTGGCCCTTGCTGCCCCTTGCGCCACCCTCTGTTGTGCTGCTGTTTATTTTTTTTACTCAATTGCAGGAGGCGCCGCCCTCTGTTGTACTGTGTTGCTGTTTATTTTTTTTACTCAATTGCAGGAGGTTCAAATGGAGAGCTGGGTGGAATTGGTGGAGAACAATACGGGAAGCACTGAGCTTGATGCTGATGAGTTCAATTTTGGAGCAATGCCTACTGAACAAGCTTCTACAGATATACCTACAGAGGCTTCTCCCCCTTTGAAGATTGGAAAGAAGAACAAGAAGAGAACCAAAAATTTCAGCGAGAAAGAGGACATTTTGTTGGTGTTGGCATGGCTAGAAGTAAGCATGGATCCTGTTCAATCTATTGATCAAACTCGTAGTAGTTATTGGCAGCGAATTCATGAGTACTACCACAAGCACAAGACGTTTGAATCTGATCGTAACATCAATTCTCTCTCACACTGTTGGGGTATCATTCAAGGAAGTGTTAGTAAATTTTGTTCATGGTACAGTCAAGTACTTCGTTCCAATCAAAGCGGTGTCACCGAGCAAGACAGGGTATGAAGTCTTATACTTTGGCTAGTTTTGAAATGTTGTGTATCTAGTTACTAGCATATTGTGTTTTTTAGATTCAACAAGCATGTGTGTTGTACAAGGATGCAGATCCGGATAACAAGTCATTTGGTTTGCTGCATTGTTGGAACCTGCTGCAGCATGCCTAGAAGTGGAAGGACCTCCCTTGCAACAGCACCAACAAAAAACAGAAGACATCATCAACAGCAAGTCCAAGGGCTGCTACTCCTGGAACACATGAAAGTCACCATGGTGATGAAGAAGATGGTCCAAGTCATACTTCACCAAGAAAAGGTAGGCTAGATGGCCAGAAGAAGGAGAAAGAAAGGCGAGGTAAAAATCCTATAGCTCATGGTGAAACTTTTTACTTGGAAGCAGTAGAATATAGCTGGTCTAAGAGAGAAAAGGCTGATGAGCTAAAAGAGCTTAGGAAAAAAGAGCGCAATGATGAGAGGCTTGCTGTAGAAATTAGAAGGATGCAAATGAAGCAAGAAGTGGAGACTAGGAAGCTTGATATCAAGGAACAAGTAGAGAATAGACGCATTGATCTCCAACAACAAGAGCTCATGCTGAAACAAAGGATGGATGATGAGAAAATAATGAATATGGATTTAACTCAATTGAATGAGGACCAAAAAATATTCTATAGTACGCTGGAAAAACATATCATTGCTCGATGCTTGGGTAGCAGCAGTACTTGAGATTATGAGCCTTTGTCAGTTATGTATGAACAATTTAATTATTAGCCTTGGTATGTATGAACAATTTAATTATTAGCCTTGGTATGTATGAACAGTTTACTTATTTTGCCTTGGACTGTTTATGCTATTCTGTGTTCAATACATAAGCTATGCATGAATGAGAAATACATATTTCATTGAACAACAAGTACATGAATTAGAAATACAGATACATAGTGGATGATCAATACAAGTCTGCATGGCGTTGCCAAAGGTGCTCGATCAGATCTTGCTGAAGTTGTTGGTGTGTTTCTCTATTTCTGATATCACGATGAGCTTGAATGAAATCAGAAAACTCACGTGTACGGTTGCGTTGCTCAGGTGGCGTAGTGCTTACAAGTTAGCCAACCCCCTCGTAGTGGATGTCAACATCTTCATCTTCATTTCTCTCATCTTCAATTATCATATTGTGCATTATAACACAAGCTGTCATGATTTCCCTAAGTGTATTCTTATCCCAGAAACGAGCAGGTCCATGAACAATGGCAAAACGAGATTGCAAAACTCCAAAAGCTCGTTCAACTTCCTTTCTAACTGCTTCTTGAGCCTTGGCAAAGTATTTCCTCTTATTGCCTAGTGGAGATTGTATGGTCTTCACAAATGTTGCCCATTGAGGATAGATGCCATCAGTAAGGTAATAGCCCATGTTGTAACTGTGTCCGTTGATGGTAAAATCAACTTTGGGGGCTTGCCCATCCGCTAGCCTTGTAAACAGATGCGATCGATGGAGCACATTGATATCATTGTGAGAGCCTGGTAATCCAAAAAAAGCATGCCAAATCCAAAGATCTTTAGAAGCAACGGCTTCAAGAATGATTGTAGGCTCATGGACATGTCCCATATACTAACCTTTCCATGCTGTAGGGCAGTTCCTCCACACCCAATGCATACAATCTAGGGACCCAAGCATTCCAGGGAAACCCCGGCACTTGCAAGCAATCTAGTTGTGTCTTGCTCATTTGGAGATCTCAAGTACTCGTCCCCAAACACTTCAATAATAGCTCTAACTAGCCTTCTAAGACTCTCTATGATAGTACTTTCTCCAATACGAAAATATTGGTCCATAAAATCTGCGGGAACACCATAACTAATCATCATGTAGGCAGCACAAATTTTCTGCAGACAAGATAACCCAACCCTTCCACATCTGTCCCTTTTTTGCACAAAGTAATTATCATGCTCCTCTACAGCATGTGCTATGCGAAGAAATAGAGGACAAGCCATTCTAAACCTGAGTCGAAGGAACAATAATAAGAAAAATATAGGAGCTTCATATCGATGGATTGAGAATGCGAGGGAAAAAACGACAATTTCACATACCTGCACCGAAAGATAGATGCATCATATGTTGGAGCTTCTGAAAATAGTCATGGTACAACCTCCAATGTCCAGCTTCTCTATCGCGATGAATATATTGCCGGCCAGGTACAGAGCCCCCCCCATTGTGAACTATGCATAGATAGGTATCTCCTATGAGCTTGATGTAGTGCACCAAGGGTGAGTTCAGGCTCGTCATCATCATCTGACGAGGACGACGAGTCCAAGCGATAGAGTCTACTCATTTTGAGGTGAGGAAGCAAGAACGAAGGGATTGTCTCTTTGCAAAATAGGGTGAATGAGCCTCTATATATATAGAGATGAAAGACATTGCCATTTGAAATATAGCCGTTGCGATATGACCGTTTGAAATATAGTCGTTTCAAATAGCCATTTGAAATATAGCCGTTGAAATATACCCGTTCGAAATATAGATGTTTCATATACTCGATTGCAATATAGCCGTTGAAATATACCAATTTGAAATATAGCCGTTGGAATATTAGTCATCGTGCAAATTATCATTAGCAGGAAAATTATTGAATAATTAAAGATTATAAATAATCCCGTTCAAAAATTATTAGTCCGAAATATATTCATTCAGATAATCATTATTGCTAATAAACACCATTTGCTTACATAGTTCTACGATCGTTAGTCAAATGATATCAATTGAAAAAGAGACATTGAAGATATAGGGAGATATATAAGAGTTCGGTTGGAGTTGGAAAGAAGTAGGGGGCTTGAATCTGGATGAGAGCTCCTCATATAGAGGAATAGGGGTTCAAATTTGAGGGTTCGGTTGGAGTTGCCCTAAGTCTATACTGTTGTTTTGAAAAGAAAAAAAGTTGGGGTCTGGGCAACTTTTCAAAATCACTGGTTAAGCTTTACTGAGTAATTAGGATATAGCCAACATTTTGTTTAGAACAAAACAACATGGTTTATTTGGTTGCTTGCGTCTGACTACAATTATTTCTCGGTAGCCATGTGCTGCATGCCATATGATCCCAGGGCTAGAACAGAGTACCTGGCCTATTCTTTTTTTTTTTGAAACGGAACCGGCAGGAGAGCTGCCTGTTGTATTAATAAGAAGGATAGCCAAGAGGCTTCAAAACTGTATAGAGATTAGCACAAAGCCAGAAAAAAACGGGGTGCTAAAAACACAAGTGGACTCACACTCTACCAATAAGGTGTGCTAGGTGCTTCGCGCCCACCACAATCCACAAAGCGGTTTCATCTCTAATTTTTGTTGTCACCACGAAAGAGGGCGCTTCAGTACGGTTGAAGATACGAGCGTTGCGCTCCATCCAAACTTTCCAACAAACAAGGATGACTAAGGATTTCAAACCTTTGCGCGGAACTCCTCGTGTCCCGGCCAACGCCGACCACCACTCATGGACTGAAGGTGTTTGTTTCCAATTTATCGGGTGCAGTGACGGTTCCCCTAGCCAAGTAGAAATATCCACCCAAATAGGCCTAGTGAACCTGCATTCGGCGAAGAGGTGCATTCCAGTCTCAGGAGCCCTGCGGCAAAGTATACAAGCCGGGTTGTGTGGCCAACCTCTCACATGTAATCTGTCCGCTGTCCAGATTCTATCTTGTACCTGGCCTATTCTTGCTCTGTTCTGTACCGCATATCTGCTACACCATACACAATTCACTCACTATCAAGAACCCAACTCTGTCTGCTACCCAATTCACTTTCACTATCCCATCTAGAAGCCTGCTAGAACCTGTCTACCTGGGTGACTGAGTCTCTGCATATCGTGGCGTCAACACATGATGGATACCAGTGTGTGGAAGAACCCAAGACGGATGAAGCACAACAAAGTAGGTTTATAGTACTATATATACGACGCCTTAGGATGCGCATGTACACCACGCGCATATAGGCCGTGTTTGGATGAAGGGTGGAAAAGTTTTGATGAGAGAGAAACGATGCTTTGACTACTAATTAGTGGTATTAAATAAAGTCTAATTATAAAATTACCTCCACAACTGTGGTACTGTAGCAGTTGCTCTAGCTAATGAGGTCTTTGCAAATTAGATTCGTCTCGAAAAATTACACCCATTCCTAAAAGGGTTTTGCAAATAAACTTCGTTTAGTACTTCATGCATGCATTCGTCTTTTTGTGCAAAAGTTTTGATGGTTTTATCCAAACATGGCCATACATCGTTTAATAAGAAGAGAATCCAAATTGGTAGTACTAGTGTAGTACTAGTATCTAGCTAGCTAGGGAGGGAACGAACTAGCTAGTGGATGGGCAATAGCTGTGTCCCGTCGTGCCCCAGGAATTGCCCGTCGTTCAAGGATCTCCATCTCTGCAACTGCTGCGTCTTCAACCTGGGTCCCCAGCAAGGCCAGCTCGGTGGCCCTTCGGCGACCCAGTGGGTAACCTCCTCCTCGGAAGGGCACGTTCGCCGCCATGGCCAGCACGTCGATGCGAAGGCTGCTACCCCACTGAATGACCACGGTGTTGCTCGTGGAAGACCACCAGGGCGTGGAGGAGCGCAGGGTTACTACTCCGAGGTCCGAGCAGAACCACCTTTCGGAGCCGGCGAGGCCAAGGCATCCTACAACGCCGCCGTCGACGTCCGTCCTGCTTGTGCCGGCGTGACGGCGTCGGCCACCGTGCCGGATACACTGGGAGGCCGTGTTTCTCCCCGAGTAGGACGGCACGGGGACGCTGAGGATCACAGCCCCACGCCGGCGAGGGCAGCTAGGTACTCCGCGCGCGGCAATGCCGGAGACGCGACCCCGGGGTGAGGAGAATCATGTTCCCCGGCGGCAGGCGTCGTCGTCTCCGCGCACCCCGCTGGTCACTGGCGCACCGGCGTGGCCGTCTGCATCAGCACCCTGTTTTGCGGATCCGCCACGGTCATCGTCGCCTTCACCTCCTCTTCGCCTGAGCGCCGCCGCCGCCGACGTTGCAGCACAGAGCTGCGGCGGTGGCGGTGGTATGGCTATGGCAGGCGAACTGCGCGACAGCCTCGGCGTACGACCGCATGACTCTAGGGTGACGACAAGGTGGTCTCTTTCTCTAAACGGCGAACTGCCGGAGCAGCCGCCGCCGCCTCCGGCGGTGTGGCCTTGGGAGCAGCTACGCAGTGCGGAGTACCCACAAGTTTGTGCAGCCGAGCACGAGTGCACGACACGATGGAGCACGGCGCTGCCAGTTTCGAGTCGAGGTGGCGAATGCATCTATAAAGGTTACACTAGTGGAACTCATAATTTCTTTATATTAAATCAATAATCAATATGGTTAAAGAAGATATGTGCGCGCGTTTATATTTACCGTGTATTTGTTTTTTTTAGAATTTTATAAATAGCTAATGTAATTAATTAAGCTTTTATGCTACAAAATGCATATAGGTACGAACTCACAGTAGGTAACTATAATATTAATATTATACATTATTTGTAGGGAATTATAATAGACAATAAATTACATTTATGTTACAACAAAACACTTTTTTTATATGTACAACAAAACACATTTGGTGCTCTAGCAAAAGGCTAGAAACTACCTAGTACATAATCTAAATTCGAGCTGTAGTTGCAGCTGTTTTGGGATGGTCTGAAAAGAGTTGCGCGCATAATTCCCTTTTAATCTTAGAGGTAATTATCATGGTAGTAAAAGATATTTTCATTTGCAGGGGAATGTACATTTATGAAAATGGTATGTTCATTTTTTTATAAGATCTAACGGGGAAAAGAGAAACAAGAAGTGAGTTAAAAGTTTTAGAAAATTCTATTTTTTTTCCAGGTGTAACCAAATAAGATCGTAACGGGTCTCAGTTTGTGCAAAACATCCCAGGTAGCTGATGTATAGCCCAAGTATTAAGGAGTGCATGTATGATAGTGTAAGCAGTTCAGGCAGCACAAGGAGCATTTTTTGGTCGTTAAAGAGTTAGATGATTGCCTTTTTGTTTCAGAAAGCATGATAACTGTTTGATTAAAGATTTAGTAGAGTTATCATTGTCATAAGATGGGCAAAGTAACTAAATGGTCCATACAGATTAGCATTCCAATAGTTCGAGGATAATTTTGCTGAAATAGCCTGATCAATCACATTTGGTTAAGGTAGCAAGATGCAAAATATTTGCAATGGAATTGTGCTCTCTTGTTGGACATACAGACATGCACCATTGTTTTATTTTAAAAATGCTGCGCAAAATTAAACAAGCAGTTCTAATATGGAACAAAGAACTTAAACACTTAATATGCATTAGCTAGAGGTTTAGTTCTCATAACTATTAATTCTTACTAAGGCACTCCAAGTGCTATTGGTGATCCTTGGTCATGGCTTTGTACAGCCAGTGCTGTTTTTTACAAACAGTTGCTTTATGCATTCTTCAACAGGTAGAGAAATATTTTTTTTAAAATTAAGAGAATGTGCATGTAATCAAATTAAAGAAACAGAGCGTATATTTTAAGTGAATCATTAACATATATACGGAACAACATGAATTTTAAGTGAATCATTAGCATATATACCAAACAACATGATTTTACAATGCTTTAAAGTTAACTCTCTTTTTTCCTTGAACGCGCATGCGAACTACGCATCAATATATGAAGAAGAAAAGGGGAGGGGTAGAAACCCAAGTGATACAGTTATGAGCCTGTATCGTGCCCTTACAATGGATACCTATAGTCTATTACATATAGACATAAGAGTGGGACCTGATAAAAAAAACACCTAAACCGCTCGAATTAACTCTTCCAAAGCATTGCTTCAGTTAGGATGCCTAACCCAAGAGATGGCCTTTCAAAGTTGAACTAACTTTTCATCCCAACTTAAATAATGAAGTTAAGCATCAAGGCTAAAGGTCAAACATATTGGAAATCTCAAAACTTCTGGAATCTATTCAGTTGTTACAGATATCATGTATCAGTCAGTTCTAATCCTGCAGAACTATCATAATTATCTCAAACAGCACTAACTTCGAACCCTGCTTAACATAGACACACAATGAACGACAATAATTTAATTTTTCAGAAGGAAGTAAATATGCAGTGTTTCTAAGATGGCATTTTCCTAGGCATAATTTTTGAATAGTAATAGCTGTTAATGCAAAGTCAGTGGAAACCTAGCTGTTACCACGGAAGGAAAACAAAAAATGTACTGACAAGTGAAGGAGAGTTGAAGAGACTTGATCTTGACATCTTGTATATGTTTAATCACAACTGGGCAGTAAACAGTTTCGTGCAAATCCAATAGATTGTAAAAAAGTTGTAGTGCTGGTCTATAAAATAGTCAGGTTCAACGTTTCTATGCTATTCATTTTTAACAATTAGATATGGGCGTATGGCAACAATTAAAAAGTAGAACTTGATCTATAAAATGTCAACAATGAAGACATGGTGTAGGACTTAACTATTTATCGAATTCTGCAAAGTGTTACTGTCAGTTTTGTATGGAAATGCACATCTTACCTTAAGTCAGGAATTGTATCTAGAAGACCCAGCATTTTTCTTTTATACCCAGAAGTCCAGTTGTACTTGTATCTTCTAAGCATAATTCTGAACCAAAAAGATCAATTAGAGCAAAACTAAAGTGATCGATCATGAGTGAATTGTAACCATTTAGAACTGCAGTCCCGTCTTAGTAGAGTTCCTTGGTTCCTTAACTTTTGTCTTTCCATGTTCTAAAGCTCCATAGCAACATTGTTAGAATTCAGCAATGAATTTAGAAAGTCTACAGAAAGTATAATCTATTTCTTGCTGAAATGCAAAATAGTTGCAGTGGTAGTCCATTACCTATGTGGGACAGCAGCACTTTGTTCTCAACTGCGAAGTATCTGGGAGTTAAGACATTAGATACTGTAAGTGTTAACATTAAAAAAAGTTAATACAAAGAAATCAAGGTTTTATTCATTAGTACCACAGATCGTAAAAGGGGAAAGTAACGACAGCAATATAACACTGCAGAAGTCAAGGACAGGAAGAATTGAAGAATGGAAGAAGAGACGGGGAAAAGAGACCAGCAGGGAGAATCATGATTTATTAGATTCAGTTTTGCAAATCAAAACCCACAGAATTCAGAGGATTTAACACTCTTCATTTCCTAAAAATCATGGAGATGCAGCAAGTAAATCAAATCTATTATAACCAATGCAAACGCACGCGGGAAATCGATCCTGGCAGCCATTCTGTGGAAGAAATGGAGCGGCGGCAATGTTGCGCACGCGCCGTGGCCGGGGCATGGGAGGGACGGGCGGGCGCCCCCGCGCGCGGAGCTCGGCCGTCGGCGACAAGGGCAGGGACGGGGGAGCCCACCATCGGGGGCGGGGCCACCACTCCGCCGCAAGCAGCGCCGCCATGGGCTGGCCTCCGCCCCGCCCGCCGTTCGCTGCCGCAGCCTGGGCGCCGCGCCGCGCGCGTCCGCCCTGCTCGCACGGCGGTTGGACATGGAGCCGAGCTCCCCGTCCGCCGGAGCAGAGGAGGGCCCAACACGCCCGGCCGCCGCGCGTCCGCTGGCTCGGCGCGGCGCCCCCGAGCGCCGCTGCCTGGCCCGGCCGCCGCGCCAGCGGACGCATCCGCGCGCCGCCGCCAAGCCTGGCTGCCGCGAGCCCACGGCCAGGGGGGAGCCGAAGCACAGGAGGCTAGGGGGGAGCGAGTAGGAGGCGTGGGGCGGTGCGGCTCGCCGGCAGCCGCGGAGGAAGGCGTGGGGAGGGAAGGCCGCGCGCTGGAGGCTGGGGAGGGAGGGAGCGCCCGGAGCCGGCCGAGCTCGAGCGCCGAGGAGGGGGGTGCGGATCCGCTACCCAGATCCGCTCGAGCACCTGGAGAAGCTCGGCGCGGCGGATCTGCTCGAGCTCGACGCCCACGCCGACGAGGCCGAGGTGGGCTGGGGTTCCGCCGCTGCAGGGGAGCAGGGCCGCGAGTAGGGGAGCCACCACCGGCCACCACCACCCAGCCATGCGTCGGGAGTCTGCACGGCGGGAGCTGCGGCCGAGCTTGTTCGGGGAGGAGTCGGTCGCGGCCGAGCTCTGCCCGCGGCGTCGTCATGAGTCGCGGCCGAGCTCGCCCGCCAGTCAAGGCCGACATCTGCTTTGCCGCGGCGAACCGCACAAAGGGCAGCAGCGGTGCGGGATGTGCGGCGGGGCGGCGGCGGTGTGGGGTGGAGGGGGTGGCTGCGCGAGGTGGCAGTGCGCGGGGGGCAACGGGGGACGAGGGTGAGTTTTTTTGAGAAGCTTTCCACCGATTGGATCTCGGGTTCAACAGATAGTGGTGAGCACGCGGTGCTGACTGACACAAGGAGTGGGAACCAAAGAAAAAAAATAGTACTGACAGTAGCGAGAAGAACGCGGCGTTAGCTGACACAAGAGGGAACCAAGGAAAAAAGTAAGCATAGTGGTGTGGACAGCTAAAAGAAACCAGCAGGGAAGGCAGAGAAGGCGAGCCAAGAGAAAAAGGCCCTATTTGGTTTGCTATCACAACTACGACACACGATTTCCGAGAAAAAAATCTCATATGCACTGAGTACTAAATGAATTTTATTTGCAAAACCTTTTCACGGATGAGTGTAATTTTTCACGACGAATCTAATGACAGTAATTAATCGATGTCTGGCTGCAGTGATGCTACAGTAACCATCCTCTAATCGCGCGGTCAAAGGCCTCATTAGGTTCGTCTCGTGATGTAGCGCAGGATTGTGGAGTTAGTTTTATAAATTGACTTTATTTAGTACCCCTAATTATTAGTCGAATTTTTTGTGCTACTTGTGATACTATAAACCAAACAGGGCCAAAGTTTCACAGAAGCAATGCTTGCACGCGGAGTTGCCTGACACAAGCTGTGTAAACAAAAGAAAATGAACGGGCTGTCAGGCGGCGCAGCTGACGAGAGAACCACTGTGCGCACGAATTCTACCGTAGATACACAATCGAGCGGTCATAAAAATTTTGGACGACGTGGATAGGCTGACCTTGCGCCGAGCCCAGCTGCTCTAATATATAGAAATTCGTGGCGGGGCATCTCGCGAGCGGCAGGCGCTATGTCGCCTTTTTTTCCCGTGGCCTTTCGATCTCTATCCTAGGGGCCGTTTAGTTGAAAAACGAAAAAATTTGGATGTCACGTCAATAGTTTGATCAGATGTCGGGAGGGTTTTTCGGACACTAATTAAAAAACTAATTTCAGAACTCACTTGAAAACCACGAGACGAATCTTTTGAGGCCTTTGACCGCATCATTAGCACAAGTGGGTTACTGTAGCACTTATGGCTAATCATGCACTAATTAGGCTTAAAAGATTCGTCTCGTCGTGTACATCCAAATTGTGTAATTAGTTTTATTATTTAATTACATTTAGTACTTCACATGTGTTTAAAAGGGGTGAAAAATTTTGGTAACTCGGCCCCCTAATTCATTTTTCTCGCTGCTCAGAAAATATCTTGCTTCCACCGACAGCCTCTCCGCGCCGCTCGGCCTCCCATCCTCGCCGCCTCCGCTCCTCTCCTCCGCGCCGCCTCCCTCTCCTCCTCCCTTCCCTCCCGGTCGCTCCCCGCCCGCCTCTCTCCCCTCCGCCCGCGCCGGCCCCCTCGACCCCGCCGCCCGCGCATGAGGGAGGGCGCGTAGGGGCTGGATCTGGCCGGCGACCGCGCCGCGCCGTCTCCCTGCCGTCGGCGCCGCCTCTCCCCGCCACCCTCGCAGGCACGTTGCCCCTCTCTCATCTCTAGGCTGGAGTTGCAGGGGAGTGGTCCATGGTGGCTAGGATTTGATTGTGATTTCTTGCGGCTGGTGGTGGTTAGGGTTTGGGAATTTGGGGGATTTTTCAATTCTGGGACGTGGCCCTCTGCGTGCTAGATCGATTGGATTTAGGAATGCTCTTTCCTTATTGTTTTTGCCTTGCTAGCAGATAAATTTTTTTTACCATTCCCTTTTGTTTTTCAAGATTAGCCTAGCATTGTCTCTTACTGCCCACTGCAGCCGGAGTTGTTGTCTATTCTCACAGTTTGCAATTGAATTCTTCTCTCTAATTTAGACTATTGTCTTGCTATATTGTTTCCTATGTAGGTTTTCTCTTTAGCTTGCTCACAAAAATTGTTTTCTTTGGGTGACAAACAATTCCTGAAGTGACGTCCTCACGGAAAAGATCCACTTCGTTTTAGATGTTGGCTGGAAAAGCTCAGGTGAGTAGCATTAGATTTAATCACCTTTTCGTATTCTACATTTATCCCAAGTTTCCACTATTTCCCTGGTTTGATTATATGACCGCTTTGTTCGTAGGCTTTTGTCGTCTCCCGCGTAGTGAATTCATGTGGCTTGCCTCGTCTGCAGCTTCTTATTATATTTATTCCGCATATATGTAGGTACAACCAATATTGTGGTGCAACTACTAACGTTATTTGGGTTTGCAGGTAAAGATACATTAGAGTTGATAGAAAACCTGAAACCTCCAACAGGTGCATCCTTTAACAGCACCCTCTTTAGAAAAATAACTCTTCATCCTTATTCCATTTGTAATGTATTGAACAATATATATTTGCAGTGCTTTTCTTTCTTTCCATGGTAAGATTTATGGACTGATATAACATGAATGGCTCTGAAGCATTACATTTGTGATGGAAGAATTGAATAATTGATGTTCAGTGTCGAGCTACATGGCAGCCTGAGTGGTTCTCATTAACTGAATCTAGATGTTTTTACCTCTGATTATTTTTATCTCTTTATGGTAGTGTTCAGTCTTGCCAGTATTCAGTCACCTTGCACATGACATGACAAATTGAGCTGTTATGTGATGGAAGGGTTGGTGAGACTGCACAATAGTTAGGAGGGCAGCTCCCAGCTTATGATGGTAGGGAGAGATGAAGCAGAGCTGTTTGATGATCATTCTCTTCAAAGGAATTTCGCATCGCTCTGCTCTACGAAGGTGATGATTCTAGTGTGTAGAGGTATTCCTTATGCGACGCTCATCAACATATTTTCTTGTCCTAGGGAAAACATTATTGTGTTTTGACATTTCTTATTGTCTCTTCCATGATCTAGACATCCAAAAACTTTAAAGGTGCTGATTAGATTTGCTGCAACAACTGATCTTCGCTGTCTTCATCCATTTGTAGTTGAAAGGTAGGCAGAGGTGCCTCAAGAGCTTTGCATGTTCTTGGTATTGTCTGGCAAAAGTTTCCAACAACAGGTAATAAAATTAACCTCCAAGTTTGAGGTAATAGGAAAATTAGTGAGAATCATAAAATGATGCTTCCTGCCCTATTGTTTCACAGATATCCACCATTTGGAAGATCTTTTCTCTCCTGACCTGGGGAGGAGATGAGCCCTTGGTGAGGGAATACAAATCTGGTGTGTTATTTACCAGAGCATCCATTTTTCGCAAATAGGCTTGTCATGGAATATGGTGGAACTCTCTCTACTATAACTTTTGAGCGAAGCATAAACTGAGCTATGTGGAGATGATGATATCATCTTTTCCAGTTAATCTTTCGTTCAACTCACCCCTGTTCTCAAGGCGTCGCCTATGCGTCCATGCGCCGTCCACCGATTTGCGCCTTGCTCACCTAGGCGCCCGCCTTGCTCGCCTAGGCACCCGCCTTGCTCGCCTAGGCGCTTGCCTTGCTCGCCTAGGTGTCCAGCCGCCCCACCTTGCTAGGCGTCCGCCGTACCGCCTTGAGAACAATGCAACTCACAATACTGGTTATTGTTGTATTAAGCTTATTTGATTCAATGCAGATCTGCTTTAGTGCTGTTGGATTAGCAATTCTTCCATGCTTCTTACTCAACTATGCTCTCTACTTTGTTCTGCCTTTTCAAATATGTCAGGTACAGCTACCCGTTACTGGTCATCTATTTTGTTGCCTGTCTATCGAATGCTGACATCTACTCAAGGCCCTTCTCGGATGTTGATTGTGAGAAAAGGTAGACTTAACATTGCAAGTTCACATTTAATTTGAGGGGTTAACTAGGAATTGGGTGGTCATCAAGTTGTAGCCAATATCCAGCAGAATTCTTGGAAACAGACTATTATTCATTTATCCTGCCATGTCCTTTATTTCATATTAGTCTAAGTGGTTTTATTTTACCTCTATGTATGGTGTATAGACTGCTACTATGATGTCGGAATATGAATTTTCAAACTACACTGCCACATTTCCTTGTAGGTTCTCATTTTTGAGAAAGAAGTTGGTAGTGTATGGTTTTCCTAGAAAGGTGTGTGTGCTTTTCTGAATCTTTTACATGAGTATTGGTTTTGCTTCTACTTAAATTTCTCTCATATGTTTATGTAACCTAATAGAAAGCGATTACCAATTTTCTATCACTAATGACCTTCCAACAGATGCTCCAGGGCAATTTTCTTTTTGCTGTTTGAATCTGCATGGTGTTTCTTCTAAAAAAAAAGGTAAAATAGGAGACACAGGAAGCTGATCAATAAAAGATCCATGTGTAGAGGATTGCAGTGGTTTATTCAAATGGTGATGCGCTGTGATGCCTTTGCTTCCTACGTATTGTTGATGTAGGGCCAGAAACGGTTAGAAACCTGTTCTTAGACCTGAGTAATCCAATAGGTGATGGTCATGTCTTAAAAGGCAAATATGTTTTTTATTTATGGTTAAGTAAACAGATTTGCCTAAATATTTTATCTTAGTGTATTTATGTGTGCCATGCAATAATTTTAGTTTGGAATGTAGGTACCCACCATAGGCTAAACTGGGACATACTGGATGATAAATCAACATATCCTGATCTTTCTGCTTTGCCTGGCCACATTCAACTTTTTGCTCAATTTATTGGAACTAAAGGATAATAGGGCAAAGCAATATGCTTCACCAGACCTGGTAGGTTACCAAATCAGCTTTCTTCAACACCAAATTATCACTGCCTTGGGTATACTGGTAGGCGCACACTGAATATATAGCTTATCTATAGTCATGTACCATCCTGGTAGCTTCTATCTTCGCTTTTATTATTATTATTTATTAATATACATATTCATGCATATTTTCCTGTTCAGTTCGGGGATACCCAGACCAACGTATGCCCATCGATGCACACCCAATATCAAGTTAATATAATTGAACATCTTTGCAAGCTCCTTGGTCATTTTCTCAGCTGCAGTGCAGCTCCATGCATCTCAAAGGATGCTCATGCCAGTCACATAAATATTTGCCGTGCATCAAATTTGGTATCTTATAGACGGAGGTCAATACTAAGTCCTCATGGTTTAACATCAAATTGTTGGGTTGCTTCGGATTAAATAAGAACAATTTTGGTGGAGTGACCATTTATGAAATTCTCTTCTCCTTTCTGGCATTGTTTATGCATGGTAAATAGGAATTGCGACCATACGCAGAAAAGTACACCCGAAAGTATGCCCAAAAAGACGATTATTTTGCTCTACGAATCGTATATTTTTTCCTATTGGTGTTACTCCCCCTGCCCCCTCTGTTAGAATACATATAACTTATTGGCTCCACAAGAAAATATCAAATTGTGAAAATGTATGGTCCATCATATATATCATGTTTACAATACATGCCTACTTAAACATATGGTTCCAAGTTTGCCGCATGTTGATCTTTACTCTCTATTGATTTTATGAAATTTGAAATGGTACAATGTCGCTCATACCTGCTAGCATTTCCTGTGAAATCTGAATAGACTGTAGGGATTTGCTAATGCACAAGAATAACTTCTCTTTTGTTGATTTAGCTTCATGAGGCTACATTTTAGTTCAGACATCTTAACTGAAGCAAAAGCTAGGTTTGAAATGGCACAATATCGTTCATACCTGCTAGCATTTCCTATGAAATCTGAATAGACCGTCGGGATTTTCTAATGCACAAGAATAACTTCTCTTTTGTTGATTTAGCTTCATGAGGCTACATTTTAGTTCAGATATCTTAATTGAAGCAAAAGCTAAGTAACATGTTTAGATGATTCACATGCAAAGGTAGCTGGCTGTACAGGCACATAACTATCAATGACCATTTCACCCTTGTGAGCATGTACATATTTTATGATGAAACAAAATCTGATTTAAAAGCTGTTTAATTTAACTGCTCTCTTCTACTGCTGCTACATGGTATTCCAGTGTTCAGGGCTTCAGATTTATATGACAATGTCCATATCAAAATTAATGTTCAGATAAAATTGCTTCTTTGTACCACATAAAAGTTTGAATATGGTTGCGGATAATAAAGAATATCATTCCACTGTTTCTAATATTGCATCATTCATGTTACCAGATTAGCTATAACACTACATACTAAAATGGTTTGTTACTGCTGTCAATTCTTCCTGCAGAGCACATACTGAAAGTTTGGTGCCAAAGTTCCAATGTTCAGATCTATATGGCAATGGCCAAATTGAAGCATGTATACTGATGATTCAGGTGTTTAAAATTAGCAATCAGGTTTATCTTGTCTCAGTTTGCTCCCAGCTTGAGAGTTTTATCATGTTACAGACTAACCCATTTATAATTTATAGGAAGCTAGGTTGATCCATGCAGCCTTAGATGGATGAGGCAGATCAAGGTCACAGTAGCACTGCTCACCCAGAAATTATGGTGGTGATCAATGAGAGAAGTGCTGAAGGGAAGCAGCGGGTATAGTCATTCAAGCATTAGATCAAACATGTATGTCGTTGCTTCCCAGACCCATGCAACAACCATGCATTGGGTGAGTGCTGTTTCAAAATTACTCCGTCAATGGATAGTCTACTGTAGAGTTATATTTGGAGAAACTGCTATTTTATATAGAGCATGTTGATATTTATGGACTTAGGCTATAGTGTTCAACTATTCATTGCTTCTAACATATAACATGTTTGGTACTGGTGCTTTTTTTTTTTAACAGATCACAAGAGGCAAAAAAGGGGGTTCAAGAAACGTTTGAGCCTGGCTCAACTTTCGTATATCAAGCATTGTGCGTTGCTGTCGTCCATTACCTATAAAAAGAATAAATGAAACTTCATATATTAAACAATGCAAACAATATGTACTATTTCATAACCTGCTTGTTTTGCTTCAATGGCTAAATAGCTTTGTGCTGATGGTCTCATACTAATATCCTTCCAGCTGATTTGTGGTTATTGGCCGTGTTACTTTATTTAACACAATTTGTGAAACTAAGATTCTATCTTATTGATATTTATATCCTCGGTCTGATTCTTATTTAGTGTTCTGACCCTATGACGTGTGGCCGTAGTCTGTTTTACGTGTGGTGGTTTTTTCAATAAGACACCAAAATTCAATCATGGTTCCAAATCGTAAGCAACAGTTGGATACGATTGTGATCACTGAACTGGCCTAACCGGCTATTGGGTCTCTATTCATTCTTGATCATTACCTTTGCGTTCTAGAGTCAGCTCATGATGGGCACTAAGCCAGCAACCCTTCGTTAGTGTGCCAGATCATTTGCCTATGAACTTTGTTGCTGCTTACTACAAATATTTGTCGACTCCATTAGTTTGTTAAGCCCTTGTAACCTATTACTATTAGTTTTGATGTGAATTTTGAGATATCATATTTTAATCAACCTATCCAATATACTTTTTCAACATTTATAGATTCACATTCATCTTGTTATTAATCTAACTAAGAATATTCCATACAATAGAAGAAAAAAAAACAGGCCCTACCTGGCCCGGCACCTCACTATCTCCAGTAATCCGTAGACAATCTAGATGCTAAACTCTGTATGTGATCAATCGTGTTAGCCATGTCGTCCCAGCCTATTGTAAATATATGGATGTGCTACGCTCCGTACACTATCTAGATGCCAGACTCTGTATGTGATCAACCGTATTATCCATATCGCCCCAGCCTATAGTAAATATATGAATGTGCTACGCTCCGTACACTATTGTTTATGCTACATATATTCCTCCTTGACTTTCTCTCAAGATATCTCCACTGATCCGGAGCTGGCTAGAGTGATCCGCGCGCGGCCATACACTAATATGAATCTGATCATGACCGGAGAGATGGAGAAGGGAACGTTGGAGTGGTAGCACTACGCTTATTAACGATGAATAATAATGCCATGCATATATATGGTATTTGGATAGTAGTTTTAATTAAATGAATTATTAATTACTCAGTTGCTTTAGCGCATCTCCAACAGCTTGTGTAAACCCATTTTGTATGCTAAAAATACAAAAAAAATCAGCAAAAAACGCCATCCAACAGCTTGTGGATCCTATCTGGCTGGCTATCCCACCTCCCCCACTGGGTATATTTCCACAATCTCCCGGTCTGCTATCCTCCGAAAACTGGTACCCGTCGTCCTCCTCGCGCGCGCAGCCTTCCCGCGTGCTGCTCCTTCCCCCCGTGGCTGCTCTTTCCCTTCCTGCCGCAGCTCGTTCTCTCCTCGCTCGCATCTAGACTGGAGACCCCCGCGTCGGCCCGCAAACTTGTGCAGCAGGAACGAGCGCGTGGGACGCCAGTCGTGTTATCCCTGCGCCGGAGAGGAACACGAGCGCGGACTGCACGTTCGGGCGCCCCGCGTCGGCCGCGCAGCCTCGATCTGCGCAGCGGCCGTGGGCAACACCGCGTCGTCCCCGTTGTTAATCTGTGACGCCCAATCCGTGATGATATTGAAAACCGTCACAGATTCACAGATAACCGTCACAGATGCTCATATGGACGATTTTCAGTGACAATTTTCAGTATCGTCACGGATTGAGCGTCACAGATTAACAAGTTTCTTGTAGTGGACGTCGGAAGCCGCGAAGAGCATCGCGCGAGCCCCCGGAGGGCAGGAAGGGGTGCGCCGTGGAGTCCTTGAGGAAGTCGTCCCCGGAGAGGACCAGGACGAATGGGCGCACCGCGGCGGATAGCCGCATGAGAGGGGCGACGACGGCAAAGAGGACGGAGAAGAGGAGGTGGAGGGGAAGTTTTACCCCTTTGGTCACTACTACTGTGACCCTTAGCAGGGGGGCCGCAAACGGTCTACAGGGGCGGGTCCCCGGTCCGGCCCTAGGCAAAGGCCAGTGTAAACTGGGCTACACCAGGCGCGGGCCGAGGAACCACCCCTATAAGAAGTTAGTACAGGGGCGGGATGTCTTTACACCTGCCCCTATAAAAAGTTTGTACAGGGGCGGGTGGTGTTTACGCCCGCCCCTGGGGCTGGCTGTACCTTAGCCCGCCCCTATATATGTTTTCCAATCCAGCGGGAAAGCATTTACAGGGGCGGCCTAGTTTTTTCTGGACCGCTCCTGTAAATGCTTTCCCGCCAGTTCAAATATTTTGAAATGAAACGCCTTTGTAAATTAGTTTACCGCCAAATTCAAATTTTCAAAGTTCCCGCCAAGATGTTCATATTCCGATTCACTGGATATATATATATATATATATATATATATATATACACACACACACACACACAAGCTGCTACATGTTAATAAACAAAGTAATGTCCATCACACCAGCAAGTTTCTAACGATGCGACGACAACCCAAATACCAACTTTTGCGTGTTCCAATCGAAGAGAACCTTAAGGTTTGGATCTTGTGACCAAATACCGTTGTGCTCGTAGTATGCGCCCTCCACGTGACATATTTCCCGGAGGATGAATCGACAGAGATGACGTCTGATATTGTCCACTTCTTTAATTCCGAATGGTGGGCCAAATTGTTTCTTTTCTACTTTCTCTTCCTGCAAAAACAAAGAACCATTTGAGAAAACACTGACACACAATCGAAATAATGGGAACTAAGAAGAGAACAAGTTACGTACTGCGCCTACCGTATATCTCCCATTTGCTCTCAAATACTCGCAGACGACGTATCCGCACCAGACACTGTTCTCCGGTTGTTTATGGCACTTCAGAAATTATAACTCAATGTTAGCGTATTTTCGAGATAATTCTGTTGACTGCTGGAGACTAAGTAATAAAGAGAAGAATACTGGTACCCAAAAATTCCATCTAGGAAGCATCTTCCGGTCATTCCTAATTTTGATTTTTGCGTATGCAGCTGGATTATCAGTTTCCAATTTGAGAAGGTATTGTCCGTACGCTCTGCAGAATGGATGCACAAAAATATCATCAGTTAACAATGTCACGCGACGAGGGTCAAATAATAGTCTACTAGCATACCCTTATTACCTTTGCATAATGTCTACAAACTCGGCGACTTCCTTTTTATGATCAGCCCTGCTAGGGTCAAGTAATATGAAATGGGCTCGCCTAGGAATGATAATGAAGCAGATAAAGTGGTCGCTGCACATGAATATAATTGTAACTGCTTAGCTGCTTTATATTTGTTTCATAAACTTTGAATTAGAGAATCGAAAGAACTTACTCATAATGGTATGGTCCGGATATTTTATCCAAACTTTTGCCATGTAGTCAGCCACCTCTTTCCCTTTTTTGGACCACTTCTCAATAACAGGGCCGTCTACAAGATTCGGAGGCTCGTGTGCAAAACGCAAATGGAGGCCCATGACGATGGCGTGGTGAGCCGGCAACGGTGTGTCGTGGCGACAGCGACGTCACGGCAAGCTGGCGACAGTGCGGCCGACGACGGTGTGGCCGGTGGCGCGGCGATCTGCGACGGCACCTCTACCTCGGCACGGATGGATGTCAGCCGTTGAGCAACAAGCGATGTGGTTACGGTGTCATTATTCACGTTGATTGGTCGAACGAAGCCATTGGTGACGGCGACGGTGTCTTCGCGTGGAAGGAATCAATAATGGGCAACTGCTGCTTTATTTCCCTCTAGTTCTAGTGGACACAGGCTGTTGCTGCTCTAAACAGCCATATGCTATGGACCTTGACAGAACAATTTGGAGGCCCTCCAATTCTGGAGGCCCTGTGCGGTCGCCCACCTCGCACATGGCCATCGACGGGCCTGCTCAATAACGGCCGCCTCCAGCTCATCAGGGGTCATCTTGTTGTAGGGTTCCCTCGTGACATCCCATCGTGGTCGACCGTGTGATGACTTGCAGATTTGGATGGCCGACAGGTATGAACAATTTGGAAGAAGACCTAGCCTCCGCGATTCGTGGATTTGCAGTCTGCAACATGTAGCCGAGGTGATCAGTTAAGTATACAGAGATGCAAAATTTATTTGTTAGGTATCTGATACTTACAGGGTCCAGAGGGTTATGAGCTGGACGTCCAACCTTTCCAGGTTGTACATGTTCCACATGTCTGTAAAGTCAACCATAATGTGAGGACAACCGCCGAACATTTCGGAAATGTCTTCAGGTAATTTCGCATTCACGTGTAAAACCCCTCTCCTCGTTGCCTCCAGGTACCAGTTGTGGCACCTCTTCATTTCCCACGGGAGTTCCATTTACTTGGCCCAAGTGACCATTGGCGCACCAAAGGCATAAAAACCTTGTACTTTGTAATCGGACCACTGAGGTGGCATCTCTGTAACCTCTCGCTCCGTTTTCAGCATCAAGCTGGCTGGATCATCAGGCACCGGTTGCTTCGCATAGGCACGTCGCCATGCTTCAATTTTTCCAGAAATTCGTCAGATTGTCTCTCAAATGTGGAGACCTCCGCATGAACAACTCTCTGTCGTTTCGGATTATCTTTCTTCATTGGCGCAGGAGGGACGGTAATCACTTCTTCCAGTTGTTGCTTTGGTTGAGGAGTGTGAGCGAACTCTTGGCCAGGATCCACAGGTGGCGGCATAGGATAGGAGGATTCTGCTGGTTCGACCGCCTTCTGACTCAATGCATCAGTTCGATCAAGGGGCGCCTCCTGAGATGACACAAACTGTGCTGATTCGGGCTCCTTCTGGCTTAGTGCATCAGCTATATCGAGGGGCGCCTGCTGAGATGACACAAAATGTGGTTCGGGCTCCGCCACCTTTTGTGATGGTCCTGCGGGTGCGTATGGTTGCCCCTTAGGGGAATGTGTTGGGGAACGACCCGAGTAGACATCGTCATAGCTGCCTGTGTCATCGGCCTGGGCCCTCGGATAAGGTACCAGTTGGCTCTGGGCCAACGGTGCTGGCAGAGCATGTGAACATAGAGGATTCTTGTCAAACTTGATATCTGCTTTATGCCACAGCACGAACTGGTCCTTGGCATCTCCGAGATGCGTGATATCAGGCGTTGGGTGATCGAGCTGCTCCATCTCGTGCCCTTGCTCGACTCGGCTGACGTAGACCTTGGCGTAATGGTCCGGTGTAGGTCGCCCACGGTAAGTCTTGTCAGGCGGATAAAGTGTTGCATCCGCTACATGTACCGTCCGGTGGGCAGACCTCCCGAACGGAGTGTGAAGCTGACAAGGACATGGCTCGTCGATATCATCAACAATAGGGTATTTTTTGGTCCTGGCCGTCGATTGGAGGCTCGTACGTGGAAGGTTTGGAGGAAGAGAATCCGCGGCCGGTTCAACATCGTCGCCGGCAGCACCCTGGACTATGACCCCGGCCTCTTGCAGGTATTTCACGAACTTCTCCTTCAACGCCCTCTCGGCCTCGACCCTTGCCAGTTCCTTGATGGTCTCTCTGTACTTGTCGTGCCTCTTGTACCGGGCACCATATTTCTCAGGATCGAAGCCAACTTTCCAGCTCATTTTGCTGGATATGCCTCTTACGCGGCCTTTCCGCTCCGGGTTGCCCAAGCCCGCGGTCAATTGGTCGTACTCCCGGTTCTCTTCGAATTCCCCGGACTTCTGCTTCTGAGCGACCTCCTTGATCTTTGCAACAACTTCGGAGGTCTGCGGTTCCTGGCACTCCAATCTTCCGCCTTCGACCTCTTTTGCTTTCCGAGCATATACCCAGTTCCGGGCACGCTCCAGGGGGTCTGCTAACCCTTTCTCTCGCCTTTCTTCTTCCTCTCTCCTCCACTGATTTATCTTCTGGATGTACCCTCCTGTGCCCAGGTGATGTGGGTAGATGTTCTTCTTGGCCAGGTCGGAGTATGACTGGTGGAGGGCAAGGGCATCTGGTGATGTCTTTTGGGCGACAAACTCATCCCACTGAGACGGGGTGATCTTTCCGAATGTCTGGGAAGGCGTTTTGTTCTTCTGCACATAGAACGTGTTGAGGTCGGACTTCCAATTCCGCCAACACTTGCCCATAACGGTCAGTGCATTCCTTCAGCCATCTGGCACCCTCTCAGATGGGTAAATGATCCGGTGTGACAGCTCCGTCCATAGCAGCTCCTTCGTGCTTTCCGGTATGGGCATGTTTGGTTTGGGGTGTAAAAATTTTCGCAAAAACTTCTTGCACCTTTAACCACTAATTTAGAGTATTAAATAAAGTCTAATTACAAAACCATCTACAGGACCCCTGGGTAATTCACGAGACAAATCTAATAAGGACTTTGACCGCGCGTTTAGATAATGGTTACTGTAGTATCACTGTAGCAAATCATCAATTAATTACCGTTATTAGATTCATCTCGAAAAGTTACACCCATCCCTGAAAAGGTTTTGCAAATAGACTTCATTTAGTACTCCATGCATGCATTCGTCTTTTTGTGTAAAAAATTACAAGGTTTATGTGACCGGTAACCAAACACGGCCAAGACCATTCCTTGAATGTGATTGGCACGTGCTCCCGTACGAGATATCCGCACGCTGTGCGGAATTTTTTGATGGTCTCCTTCGGCGACGTGATCTCCCCTTTTGCGTTCATCGTCTCCACTATGAACTGGCCTTCGGGCATCTTGTTTCGACCGTTCTTGCCCCTCGGCTTTTTCTCCCTTGATGGAGCCGACACGCTCGGCGGTGGTGCAGACACAGCCGTGTCTTCCACCTCTCTTTGAGGTGCACGCCGTGATCGACGTCCAAGGCTGGGGTTCTGGATACAGGACCACATAAATCAAGGGGTCAATTCATCATGGGGATGGTTGGAAACTTGTAAATTACGCAGAGTTTCAAATGACCACCTCCTGCACCGGTTCGAAATTGGGGTCTTCTTCTTCTGTACGCCGTTGCCTCCTGGGACATGGCTCAACATCACTGACCTCCTCTTCATAAGAGGTCCGCTCCGATGAAGAGCCGTCATCTCCCGACGGGAGTGGCTCCAGAGGCTGTGATGGGTCCCAAGCAGGCACTCCCGAATCTTCCATCGCAAAGCACTGACAAGCTTTCTTTTTTAATTTAGATATACTTCAGTAATATAAATGCAAGACAAGATATTGGAAAAAGGAACAATTAAGGGAATATCAACAAATACGAAGTGAGAAGGCATCAGAATGGGGAGATTAAAATAGATTTATATTTCCCATATCATCATTTGCCAAAAGGTTGCTCTCAGATTATATCTTAGTTGGCCCCAGGACATGCAAGAGTCCTGCCCCCTAACTAAGTCCAAAGCACATCTCATAGGCCGAACCAACTTGTCATCCAATTCAAAAAGTATGAAATTACCGTAGGAAGACAGCAAGGCAGCAAGCAAGGCAACGCAAGGCAGCAACCAAGACAAGACACCAAGCAAGGCAAGGCAAGGCAGCAAGCAAGGCAACATGAAACGAGATGCAGAAATTCATAATAGCAAGTCTGGCCTTATTTTGGAAATAATCATCATCGAGCAAGAGGAGAGGCTCAGCTCATATGGCATCCATTTCATAGAAGAGGTTCAACATCATGGCCCCCAGGTTGGAAGGCAACATTCCCATTGACAGAAATAGTCATCATCAAGAATATGAATTCATTATGGGCTCATGTAATAATCATCATTGCCAAAAGAGAGAGAAAAGAGTTGCAAGAATACACTAGAAAAAAATAGCAAGTCATAGGAAAGGCAGGCAGTAAGGAAGGCAGCAAGGCAGGCAACAAGCAAGGCAGGCAGCAAGGCGGGCATCAAGCAAGGCAGGCAGCAAGGCAGGCAGCACGCAAGGCAGCAAGCAAGGCCGCAACCCAGGCAGCAAGCAAGAATGCAAGGCAGGCAAGGCAGCATATCTTCATCATTTTCAAATAAATTAAGCAAGAATAGGAGCATATATGGCATAAAAATTTATCAAATTCAGCATATATTGAATTCAAACATATATGGCAGCATATATGGCATGAAAATTTATCAAATTTCAGCATATATTGAATTCAAACATACATGGCAGCATATATGGCATGAAAATTTATCAAATATCATCAAGAATTGAATTGAAACATATATGGCATGAAAATTGATCAAATTTCATCAAATTTTAGCTTATATTGAATTGATACATATATGGCAGCAAGGCAAGGCATCATTCAATTCATAGTTGGAAAATCTGTACAGCCTTCATCATTCATCCAATAATCCATCCATCCATCCATTCATTCAAAGGAAGAACACTTACCAATAGTGGAGGAGGAGAGGTTGAGGAGGAGCAGTAGAGGAGGGGTCGGTGCCGGAGAGGACGAGGACCGGCGGTGGAGGAAGAGGAGGAGCGCGCGGTGGAGGAGGGCGACGAGGAGGAGTGTGCAGTGGAGACGGGCGAGGACCACTGCGATGAGCTTGCCGCATCAAGGACGACCTCGTCGAGAAGGCCGCAGCGGAGGATGAGGAGGAGGGCCACGAACACGACGCGGCGGCTGAGGAGGATTAGGAGTGGCGGAGGAGGGGTGGTCGGAGGGGAGCAGCGGAGGAGGAGGACGACGAGTGCAGCATAGGAGGGATGGTCAGAGAGGACGGCCAGTGGCGGAGGATGAGGAGTGGCGGAGGAAGGGTCGTTGGAGGGGAGCAGCGGCGGAGGACGAGGAGCAACGGAAGAGGACGGGGGCTGCTCGGAACAAAGTGGCGGCGGCGGCGGGACTGTAGCGCCAGGGCAAAATTTTGGTAGCCTGGCGGTGTCTCTGTAGGGTTCGCGCCGGGACTTAGCGAAATTTTAGCCACAGCGCTTGGTATATAGGGCGCCCCTCTACAGGGGCGGGCAACCGCTATGACCGCCCCTGTAAACGATCTACACAGGCGGTCATCAGGAAAGACCGCCCGTGTAGTCCAAAGATCAGGGGTGGGCTGTACTACGGACCGCCCGTGTAGATTGTTTACAGGGGCGGTCCGTAATACATCCCACCCCTGCACAGGGGCTCCTATATAACGCTGGCAGCACAGTGCCCCCAAGCTGCTCTGTTCTAACAGCCCGAGCTATCTGAACAGAGCAGCTCGGTGGCGCCGCCATTTTCATGCAAATTAGGGGGGGGGAGGTTTTGTTTTCAAATTCCTCAAGGCATTTGGTTTGCCAAGGTATGTACATGCTTTAGCTATGTTTTTCCTATGATTTTGGTGATCAAATGTTCCTTAATTTCAAATCTAAGGTGCCACATCTCCCTAGGCCTAGATCCACAATTAATGCACCTTAATTGCACTAATGTAGAGGCAATCAATGTTAAAGATGGTGGAATAGAGACATATAACCATTTCATTCCATCATTTTCATGTGTCCTTGTCAATTTTCAATTTAATAAGGATGAGAACTAATGGAACCCTAGATCTAGGTTTATTTGTCATATTTGAGGATTATTTACATAAATGTTAAATAATTAATTACATAATTGCCTTTAAGGTACAATTATTTTCAAATTTAGGACACATTACTAATATAGAATTGAATAATTCATTTGAGTTACCATTTGCACATAACTGTTAAATAATTATTTACATAATTGTTTTTAAGGTACCATTATTTTCAAATTTAGGCCACATTAATAATTCATTTTGGTTACCATCACCTCATAAATGTTAAATAATTATTTACATAATTATCATTAAGTGATGATTTTTAGCTCGTACTTTTAAAGCATGTCCATTTTTAATTATTTTCGTATGCTAATTGTAATGGCAGATGGACAGAGAATGGATGTACAACACCCGACGACATGATGCAACATTCTTTCGGCAACTGTCTAATTTTATAGACAGGGCAAAAAATCATGCTTCAATGAATAAAGCACCCGGAATACATTGTCCATGCACCGATTGCAAAAATATCAAAATGTTCCAGAATGTTGAGGACATCAGGGAACATTTGACAAGAAGGGGTTTTGTTCAAAATTATACCACTTGGATCCACCATGGTGAGTCTGCTGGACCTGCCGAAGACAATGTCCCCATTGAAGACCAATTGTACGACATCGGTGAAGTGGATGCCATACCGGACATGGGGGGGGGGGTCCGCAGATGAAGAAGACGCAGAACCGGTTATGATGGACGGTGGGGAGTTGGAAGAGATGCTGCTGCATGTGGGCCCCCAGGTGTTAGAAGCCACCGCTAAAGGGGAAGAAAATTTGAAGGCGGTTAAGAAGGCGGCCAGAGAGCTTTTATATGAAGAAGCTATGGGGTGTGATAGAGAGTTCACTGTCTTACGTTCCGTCCTAGAACTTCTAAGGCTAAAGGCTAGACATGGTTGGTCTGACGCAAGTTTCAATGACCTGTTGGCTCTCCTAGCGGACCTCCTTCCAAGGCCGAACAAGTTGCCCGCCAACACATACCGTGCGAAGAAGGTGATTTCTCCCCTGGCAATGCGAGTCCAAAAATTCCATGCATGCCCCAACCACTGCATATTGTATAGGGGGGTGTTTAAGGACTTAGAAAGATGTCCAACATGCGAAGCCAGTCGTTGCAAGACTAACCATGAATATGCTGAGGACAAAGGGAAATGCGCTGGAAGAAGGAGGAGTGATGGTCCCTCAGAAGATGATGAATGTTTAGGGGTGGACGGCGTTGCGCAGAGAAGAATCCCAGCAAAGGTCATGCGGTACCTGCCGATAATTGACCGTTTGAAGCGCATATACTCCAACCCTAGGGATGCAGAACTCATGCACTGGCATTCGGATCAGCGGAAGAAGGATGGAAAGCTCGGACACCCAGCTGACGCGATGCAGTGGAAAAAGTTCGATGAGCGTTATCTGTTGGTATTTGCTAACGCACACAGATAAATCTGCAAGCGCACGAAATACCGTCGTAGCACTTCACCCAGGAGTATTCCAAGGTATCATAATTCCACAGGGAACGGTGTGTTTCTCTCCTAAGAAAGTTCAATCCAAGGACACACACATACGATGGGTAGGCTGGGTAGAGAGGATATTCTATGCGCAGACAGTGTCAATAGTAAGCTCACAATTAAGCTATCTTGCTACTTTAGGCGCTGGCCAGGTCTATACCACCGGGTTGAGCTCTACTCCGCACTCGGACTGGGGGTACTTAAGGCGTTCTTGTGGGCTGTCACTACCACTACACCCTTCCCCGGACAGTGAAATATGCAGCAACTACTGGTACTTGCTAGCCTAGACACCACGTCTATGCTAACTAGAAGTACTACTATAGCGCTAGCTAAACACTAAGCAATCACTATTACTAGTAAACAGTAATCCCGCAACAGAGGATAGCGCTAACTAAGAGGAAACTATGCAAGAATATGCACAATCACTTCAACTAGAGCAAAGTACTACTATCTGAATAAGCAGTATTTCAACTAGAGTAAAGTACTCGCTGAGATACAAAAGAAAGTAGGGAAGGCATACTGACAACACCGGAACTCCTTCTTCTTGCTCTCTTCCTCACTCTCTCCTGACTCTAAAGGATATGGAAATGGACTACAAGGAGCTCAAGCCTCTACATAGTGTGGTGTGTGTTAAATGAGAGAGTGGGGGTCTCTATTTATAGCCTAGGAGGTAACTTGGGGGAGTGGAGATCCTAGGGAATATTCCAAGCATCTTCATCATCCTTGTGCCAAGTGTCCGGTAGGTACGTTGGTTGCATGACGGAATAACGGACGAAACCGCCTCTCCACCGACCTAAGCAACCGCCTCGCCGAAGATGGGCCGGTTTGGGCTAACTCCTGGGCCGGCCGGCCTCTGGAGTTCGGCCAGCCCCATTTGGGCTCCGATGGGCCTGATCTTGGATCCATTGGAAAGTAGACTTCACAAGCTTTCCGTGAAGTATTTATTCAGCCCAATCGGAGTTCGTATGAAGTCGTGGCGGCCCGTACAAGTTGGAGCTGTTCCTGGGCCCCGGGAGCTGGGCCTGAAACGGACCGTCTTTCGCGCTACTGAAAGACGTTCCTCTGTGCATCTGTGATAGTCCCAGGATACACGAGCTATCACGTACAACCATTATCTTAGCATAGTATCACATCCATACCATGAGCACAACTCATCACAGAGTTAACTTATTACAATAGAGTTGGCACTTGCCGGTACAAGGTCCACTGGACCACATCAGAGCAAAAGAAATGGCGGAAAATGACTTGAGTGCAGAACGATCCTCAGCTTTAGGCCTCTATATCGTCGGCGTCGTCCAACCACAGATCCTCTGAGTCTGAAAGCAAATCGTATAATGAGTACGCGAAGGTGCACCCAGCACTATCCCCAACTTATGAGCATTGCACACGGAGTTTGAGTCCGGGAATTTCAAGGAAGGGATAAGGGGTTTAATTTGCAAAAAGAGCATTTTAATCCTATGTTAAAAGTAAAGAACATTTTTATTATCATCAAGGGGGTTGCCCAAGTTTTGGGATAGCCGGAGACTCCACTCCACGCCTATCCCACACAGTTCAGTCACTCCACGGTGGAACTTCGGCGTTCCACTGGTCTCGGCCTTCAGCCGGAAAATCACCATAGGGGGAGAAGAGAATGGTTTTAAAAACCTAAGTGTGGAGACCTCTCCTAGGGGTTGTACCTTGACCGAGGTACCCGGCTAAGCACTTCGTTTTTTAAACACTGCAGGGGTTATGCACCTGTACCCACAAGAAGCGACTCTTCCCGGGTAGCGAACCGGATGGAGCACACTCACTCAACAAACCAGGGGACTCGACTGGGTCACTAACCTCTGGGTCAGAACGACACACCATGTCTCCGGAGTTGTGCCGAAGGACCTGCCAGGACACCAGCAAGGCCAGGCTCCTCCCTTCTTCGGGGACGGGCACACAAGGCCGCCCCTATCCACTGCCTCCATGCGTCTCCTATAGTGGGGCCCCGGAAGGTCCACACAAGTTCACTGAGTCCACGCCCATACATGACTTGTGGCGTGCATGTTAACAGAATCACTAGGAGGCAAGTAACCACCACTGAAAGATCCTAGGGGTGACCGGAGCAAGCGTCTTCATACAGGCAATACAACGCTCCACCCTCAAACAGGCACACAAGGCCCACGTGCCATGGGCTCGTCCCACCGACACGCACCCTCCACGGGCTATGACGGTGAGAGTACTGACTTGCTCTCCCGATCGGCCGTCCGCAGACGACATCGTGCTCACTCCCGCCGGGTGTTCAGGAAAACACACCACGCACTCATGCAGAATGCCAAGGATTCACAACACCTTCCTTTCCAAAAGCATTTCAAAATATTCCAAGGAGAGAATCAATTATGCGAAGACAGAACACGTGCAAGCAGGGCTAAGCAATCTAACAGCGAGGCCAATCTGGTCAGAAGGACACGACTGGATTGGTAGGATAGAATCATAGGGAGAAAGGCTAGCACCTGGCGGTCTAGGGCATGCATAGTATAGCACACATTTAGCAAGCAGTAAAGTAGCATTGGCAGTTTAAATTCTAAATGCATGGAAATAATGGGATCAGATGAATAGTGCTTACGCTGTGGTCCTAGACGGGCTCGTCGTCGTAGGTCACCCTGCTAACAGTTTGGGCTAATATGGGTTTATTGGATTGGTTTTCGAAATGAGCTGCATTGGTTTGGTTAGTGATGGGCTGAACTACTTGATAGATTGGTTTGGATTGGGTTGTTGGTTAAAATGGAACGGTTTGGATGGGAGTCCGTTACCATTTTTTGGTTCCAATCCATTGGCCGAAACCATGGACTCACCCGAGAGGTCCAAGCTTCGCCTTAGTCCCTCTGCAGACTGCAGCTCCTCGCCTCTGTTCTGGTCGCCGCCGCTGCCGACCCCGTCGGCCGTCGCCTCCGCCGCGCTCGCCGACCCGTCGGTCGCCGCCGCCGCGCCCGCGACCGTCGACGCCGCCGCGCTCGCCGACCCTGTCGCCTCCGCCGGTGCCCGCCAGGCCACCAAGCCGCCGTCGCCTCCGCCACACTCGTCTACGCACTCTCCCTGTCCGACGCCGCTGCACAGGGCCGTCCACCAGCCTCTTCCACCACAGGGCCGCCCGCCGCGTCACCTACGAGTCCTTCGATCGCAGCCATGCAGCGCCACCTGACCCCACCGTGCCGGCCGCTCCCACCGTCCCAGCCGGGATAGCACTGGCATCGATCGGTGCATCAGCAGCCACGGGCGCCACGGCCAGTGCGGCAGCTGGAGCGCCAGCGGCGGCGGCACCGGCAGCAGCACCAATGTCATCGTCGTTGTCATCGGAGGTCAGCTAGCTTGTCCCGATTTGCCATTATTTAATTAAACGCTGCGCGCGCGTCGGCGGTCGGCCTCACCGCGACGGCGCCGGACGCGATGAGGAGAGTACAAGGAGGGAAGAGAGGGTGACGGGCGATGGCTGGCTTCTTGAACGCCATCAAAACTCTCTCTCTCTCTCCGCGGTGCCTGCACTGATGGTGCTGTCACTAGCTACTCTCCCTGCGCATTTGTAAATTTTGATGGCTTGATCGTTGAGTGGTTGGTGGCGGCCTGGCGGGGCTCGTGGAATCGCTCACTTGCTCACTAGGATGGTTTAATGGGCTGAATCCATGGATTGTGATTTGGTTTGGCTTGAAATTATACAATGGTTTGGTGTAGTTTGGATTTTCAACATGGAGGGTTGGATAGGATTGGGTGGATTTGATTTGTATTGTGGAAGTGGATTGGTGGGGGTTTAGGTTGGATCCTGGCCCATTAGCAGGGCGAGTCGTAGGTCGGCCCCTCCGTAGTCTCCTCCAGCAGCTCCGGCTCTAGATGGGGAGAGAGATGAAGAATAAGGCTACGCGATGATTTTGGCGAAAAAGCAATAACATCGCCCCGAAAATAACTCCAAATAAACCAAGAGGGGGCTCCATGGTGAAGAACACAAAATTCAGAGAATTATGGTGGTGGTTTCATATTTTTAGGATTTAAAAAGGATTTACTGGAATTTATTCAAATTCAAAGGATTTTTCTTAAAGAAAACTAAAAAGAAAAGGATTTCTTTTGAAACTGGGCCGGCAGGCTCAAAGTCTCGGTGTGGCCCAACGGCGGCCCTAGAGGGGCGCGCGCGGGTGGCCTGGGCTAGGTGGGCCGGTTCGGCCTGCTCGGCCTGCTCGGTGCGGGTCGGTCCATGGTGGACCGGGTTGGGCGTGGCCCGTCGGCTCATGGCCGGTCCACGGCCGATGGACGCGGTCCACGGCCGGGTGGTTCACGGTGGACGGCTCAGGTTTGGGGCCCCGGGTGCACAGTGCGCCAGGCGCACCGTCGGCCGAATGCCGGAGCGGGCGGCGGGCTGTAACGCGACGGCGGGGCTCACCGGAATCCACGCCGTGGCGGGATTCCAATCTGCAGGGTGGACGGGGTCGGCTCCAAGGGTTTCAGCTGGCGACGGCGGGCACACCGGTGGGCACCTCGTCGGCAGATAGGGCCTCGGGCGGCGGCAATCTCTCGCTGAAGTCCGGCAGCTGCGGGGGTTTCAGCGGCTGGGGACGCGGGCGCTCTCCACTCAGCCTCGGATGCTTCCAAGAGGTCCTCCTGGCCCTTGAGCCTCATTGGCGGTGACCTAATGTGCGGCGACGGCGAGATGGCAGGTCGACGAGGGCGACGACGATGACGGGCTCGACGGTGCGGCGACTCTGTGACTCACGGGGTTCCCTGGCCACGCGAGGGTAGCAGCAAGGTTGGCGGTCACCGCAACGGTGAACCCTACGGCTCCGGGTTTGCTCAGCTTGGGACGGGGGGTCCCGCGGCGGCACCATGGCCGGCGTGGCCATGAGCTCGGCGGCGGCTCGGTGGGCCTGCCTCCTAAGGCGTCTACGGGGGCCAACGGAATCGCAACAGCTCGGTGGAGCTCGCGGGTCCGTCCCGGGAGCGAGGGGCTCGGGACAGGCGGAACGAGGCGACGGCGGCTGCGACATGGCTGGCGGAGCCATGCGCACGGCGGTGGCTCAGCGTGGCGGTGCTTTAGGGCAACTAAAGGTACCGTGGGGGGTCGCGGCAGTGAGGCGATGCTCATGAGCTCACCCTCGTGGCGCGAGTGGCTTGGAAATGGCTAGAACGACGCGGCGGCATCGTCGCCATGGCCGGCATGGCCATGAGCGCGACGGCGGCAGTCCTAGGGCCGGCTAGGCCTCCAATGAGGGCGCGATGGTGGGCACCGCACTGAGGCGGTGCTCCAGACGTGGTCAAGGGGCTACTTCGGGCTCGGAGGGCTCTGGAATGGCGGTTCGCTGGCGGCGGTGCCATACGGTCATGGCGGCGGCGTGCGGCGAGGCAACACAACAAGGCAGCGGTGGCTCCTCGGTGCAGTTCGGCAGCGCACGCACCCCACAGGGGTCATGGCCGGCAGGGACCCATAGCGGGTGTGCTTATCGGCGGTGCGGTGCGGTGACATGTCCGGCCAGCGTGGCGCGGCGCGACGGAGCACGCGGCGGGCACGGCAAAGTGGCAGGGTTGGCAGAGGGGGTAGAGGTAGGCCTCACCGCACAGGGTCGTTGTCAACGTCATCGCACAATGACTCGACGCGGGTGTAGTGCAGCGGCTCTCGCAGTCCTCGCCGCCTTCCTCGCCGGCCCTTCGTTCTTCTTCTTCTCCGACGCAGCGGCGGCACGGACTTGGCGACGGTGCGGCGCGGGCTGGGGAAAACAAAGGGGAAGACCCCTAGGCTGGCCAAAGGAGGAGGGCGATGGCGGTGCATGGTTTAAGTAGGGGAGGACCGGCTAGGGTTCCTCGGCGGCCCGGCGGCCTTGGCGTTCGCGCCGCCCGTCCGATCGTGGCATTTCGGAAGGTTCCAGCTCGGGGGCGACGTGGCGCGCATCGGCGGCTCCCTTGGCGCTGCGGCAAGCTCCTGGGATTGGCCGGGGGTGCTGCCATGGTGGGTGCGCGGCGGGACCCAGAGGGCAGCGAGCGCGGCGGGGCACGGCACGCTCGGCGTGGGCGTGCGGGTCCCGGAGGCAGCGAGCGGAGGCCGGGACAACGCCCAACCTCCTCTGCCGCTGCTGGCAGGCGCGGTCGGGGAAAGCAGGGACAGAGCTTGGCATGGTGTGGGTGCAGCGCGTGCGTGAGGGGGGGGATGGCGACGGCGGCGGAGGAAGGAAGATGAACAGGGGAGGCTCGGCGGCGTCGCTCGGCTCGTTTTCCTCTCTACCGGCGGCTCGCGGGCTCACATAGCAGCGAGGCAAGGCAAGTCTGGCGGGGCTCGCTCTCGGCTCGGCTTAGGGGCTTGGCTCGGCTCGGCTAAGGGGCGGCGTGGGGGCTCAGCGCGGCGGCTGATAGTTGGGGGCCACCTATTGGCGTGGGGGCGCGGGTGCGAGGCTGGCTGGGCCGATTTGGCCCGGCTGGCCTAGGTTGTTGGGCCGTAAGTGGCCCAAGTGCCCAGGGAGGGGTTTGGGTGGTTTTAAACTTTGTTTGAAATTTTTTCGAAAAGAACCAACCGAATTTGTACTAGTTCAAATTTGGGCCACTCAATTTAAAATCCAAGAACACCAGTAAATCCCGAATAAATCACAGAAGGCAAGGAAAGCATTCGATAAGTGGAAATGTTTTTCGAACCTCAAATATAAATTAGTTTTAGAAACTAATTTGATATTTGTTTGAATTAAGATGAGGTTGGAAATAAAAGTTTCAAAAATTTAGCAATTTTCATAAACAAAAAATGTGGGATGTTACAGTCTCCCCCACCTATGATAATCTCGTCCTCGAGATTAAGGCGCTTCCTTCTCCCCAAGGAATAGGTGTGGGAACTCTTCACGGAGGTCTTCTTCCTTCTACCACGTGGCTTCTCGTTTGGTGTGGTTGCTCCAAAGCACCTTGCAGTACTTGACGGCTGATCTTCGGGTTTCCTTCATGGCGGTATCCAAAATCTTGATGGGGAATTCTTGATACTCCAGGGCCTTCTGCAGGTCCAAGGTCTCTGGTGGGATCTCTTCGACATCTGGCACCCGTAGACACTGGCGAAGCTGTGAGACGTGGAACACGTTGTGAACTCCACTCAACTGTTCCGGCAGTTGAAGCTTGTAGGCCAGTTTTCCAACTCTGGCTACAATCGGGTACGGTCCAATGTACCAAGGGGCTAGCTTCCCCTTAATGTGAAACCTCTTGGTCCCTCTGAGCGGGGTCACTTTCAGGTAGGCATGATCTGCAACTTTGAACTCTCGGTTGGACCTCTCCTAGTCAGCATAGCTCTTCTGCCGAGACTGAGCTATCCGGAGGTTCTCCTTGACCTTATCCACGTTTTCTTCCGCCTCCCTGATCATCTCGGGTCCAAAGAACTTCCTTTCCCCGTTCTATAACCAAGTGAGTGGGGTTCTGCACTTCCTGCCGTAGAGAGCTTCAAACGGTGACATCTTCAAGCTGGCTTGGAAGCTGTTGTTGTAGGAGAACTTGGCGAAAGGCAGTCTCTTTTCCCAATCTTCTCCGTAGGCGAGAGTGCAAGCTCTGAGCAGATCTTCCAGAATATAATTCACTCTTTTTGTCTGGCCATCGGTCTGGTGGTGGTAAGCTGTGCTATAGCGAAGCTCGGTCCCCATAGCTACGTGCAAGCTCTGCCAAAAGTTAGCGGTGAACTGGGGTCCTCGATCTGAGATTATACTCCGGGGTGGTCCATGCAACCTCAAGACGTGTTTGACGTACAGGTCCGCCAACACGTCCGTGTGGTAAGAGGCCTTCACTAATATGAAGTGAGCCACTTTGGTGAATCGGTCCACGATCACCCATACTGAGTCGTTCTTCTTGGGCGTCCTTGGAAGTCCCACTATAAAGTCCATGCTGATAGAGTCCCATTTCCACTCGGGTACTTCCAAAGGCTGTAGAAGTCCTACGGGCTTCTGATGTTCAATATTGATCCTCCACAGGTATCACACTTAGCCACATACTCTGCTATGTCCTGTTTCATGCGGGGCCACCAAAACCTTTCCTTCAGGTCATTGTACATCTTTGTACTTCCTGGGTGGATCAAGAGTCTCAATTGGTGCGCTTCTTCCAGGATGGTCTTTCTCAATGCTTCATCCTTCGGCACACAGATCCTTTTGTCCATCCAGAGGGTCATCCTGGGATCCATCCGAAAGCCGGGGCCTTTGCCTGCTTCCAACAACTCTCGGTGCTCTCTTATCTCCGGGCACTTCTTCTGACCTTCCCTGATTCTTTCTTCCAAATCGTACTCCACGGTCAGCTGGTGTAGCTGCTCCTTTGTTCCAATGGTTAACCCGAATTCTCTTATTTCCTTTAGCAGAGCGGGGTGATGCTCTACTTCCTCCAGGTAGTTGCAGTGGGCTCTTCTGCTCAGGGCATCAGCTACAACGTTCGCTTTTCCATGGTGGTATTGGATGTCCAAATTGTAGTCCTTAATCAACTCCAACCATCTTCGTTGTCTCATGTTCAAATCCGCTTGGGTAAAGAAGTACTTCAAGCTCTTGTGATCCGTGTAAATGTCACACTTGTTTCCAATCAAGTAGTGATGCCAAACCTTTAAGGCGTGAACCACAGCTGCAAGTTCCAAGTTGTGGGTCGGGTAGTTCTCTTCATGCTTGCATAGCTGGCGAGAAGTGTAAGCTACGACCTTTCCATCTTGCATAAGCACTGCTCCAAGTCCTTGGCGAGAAGCATCACAATAGACGATGAAGTCTTTGTGAATGTCCGGTAGGGTCAGGACGGGGGCTGACGTGAGTCTGTCCTTCAGCTCTTGGAAACTCTTCTCACATGCCTCAGTCCATTCAAACTTGCGGTCATTCTTTAGCAGGTCAGTCATTGGCTTAGCAATCTTGGAGAAGTTCTTAATGAACCTTCTGTAATATCCAGCCAATCCAAGAAAACTGCGAATGTCCGTAACATTCTTCGGTTGCGGCCATTCTGCTACAACCTTGGTCTTGCTCGGGTCAACTGCGACTCTTGAAGCGGTAAGGAAATGTCCAAGAAAAGTGACCTCAGTGTTAAGCTTACCAAAGAAACCAAGGCAAGCACCGTGGAGGATATCCTTAACACGAGGAGGTCCAAGAAAAGCGACCTCAGTGTTAAGCTTACCACGGGGTCGGCCGAACCCTCCCTGAAGCCCGTCCTGGTGCATTTTGGCGGGAATCAAGATCTGATCCTCCCAACGTCGGTTAGCAATGTTTCCATGTGGAGAGATGGCAGGAACCGACCTGAAGAGCTAAAAAAGGATCTCTCCCCTTCTCATTTCAACACACAACACTTGAAGCCTCTCTCCCTCACACTCTCTTGAGTTGTACTCCTTAGGGCAGTGGAGCTAGGCTAGTATTTCATCTCTTTAGCGAATTCAGTCATCTTGGAGGCTGTTGAGCATACCTCGGCCTCCGGTATGGCTATGTATTCCAACTGTCATTACACTTTTTATACAGAGTTCGTTCATGGTTGCTCAGCTATCTTGTTAGCTTGTCTTCCCATGCTCTGTTTATCCATAAGTTATCTTAGTTGCTTGCTTAGACCAGATGATCTGGGTAAGGATGTCGGTTCGTTGTGCTTTCGGGCTTGCCTTAGCGTTTTACTTGTCCATCCGAAGGGTGGGAGACCCAGGGACGCTAGGGTAGTGACCTCATACACGAGCGTGGTGCCCGGGTATGCGGATCCTTCGGATATGATGGTGCTCCATGGATTGATTGGGGTAGATCGCGGGTGGTGACAGCCCCGTTTGGTCCTCCATGAAGCTTCTTCGTGGTAAGTGTAGTCGTCGACGTTCGGGTACTGTGTAGGAGTTCATGCAAAGATGTAACGGGACTGGATGTACTCTAGTGCGGGACATTCTCCTTGATATCCCTAATTTCCGGCACCTGCAGCTCTAGGCATGTGACTAACATAACCTTTGCTTATGTATGAAGAGTTGTGCTAGGACTCCTGTTGTATGCCTATGCTCCACTAACCTTAAGTGTATTCATTTATTCTTTATCTTGAGAGATAGCTAATATGTGTGTGTCACATTACCCTCGTTATTCATTTATCTTGGCTTACCCCTATATGATCTGTAGTCTACAACTTATTCCATACTGCCATGCTTTTGTATCTAGTAAACACCTTTACACACCACGCCATCCCTTGGAAAAATATAAATAATGATACCCTGAATACTTCCGGGTGAAATGTTACAACGGTATATCCGTGCGCTTGCGGATCCTTTCTGTAATCGTTAAGATATACCACTTGGCATTTCTAGCGTCATTACTAGGGACTTAACTGTTCCTAGTGATTGCATTAAGAAATGTCAACAAGCATTTTTGGCGCCATTGCCGGGGATGGCACTGGTGTAAAGGATTTACTAATACATAAGCTTGGCAATGTGAATAAGTAGTAGCTACTGCTTATACAGGCTAATGTTGCATTTTGTTTTTTTCTATATTGGATGAAAACAAGGGTAGTGTATGACCGGTTTTTCATTGCCGACAAACTGCGTTGAAAATCCTGAAAAGCTCATGAGAAGGGTTCAACCTCGTGTCGTCCCTCCAGAGATCATCCTCTCGGCAAGCGAACCAGTCACTTCAGCACCAACAATCGCTATGGCTGAAAAGACTTTCCGTGACTTCTCCGTCTCCTCCACCGCCAATGTGGCGACCGGACCCAACATTGATATTGGGGACGTGAACTTTGAATTCAAATCGAGTCTCATCAATATGGTGCAGGCTAGCCCATTCTGCGGCAAGCCAAACGAGGATGCCAACGCCCACCTCCAGAATTTCCTAGAGCTGTGTGAAACAATAACCATCAGGGGCATCAAGGCTGACATCATCAAACTCTGTCTATTTCCCTTTTTCTTGCTGGGAAAAGTGAAACAATGGTTTTACAGGAACAATGAAGCTGTCAGCACGTGGGACAAGTGTTCCACGGTGTTCCTTGCCAAATTCTCCCCATTGGACAAGACCAACACCCTTGGCGGGAAAATTATGAGTTTCCAGCAGATAGGGATGGAAACCATCCCGGAAGCATGGGCGAGACTGCAAGAATACATACTCGCCTGTCCTCATCATGGGATGGATGAATGGCTCATCCTCCAAAGCTTCTACAACGGGTTGACACCAACATCCAGGGCCAACCTGGATGCTGTTGCTGGAGGAACCTTTCTCGACCTCACGATTGCCAAGGCTATGGCCTTGATCGAGAAGATGGTCTCTAACCAGGGTTGGAATGAGGAGCATTCCCAGCCCAGAACCTAGGGTATGCATACCATCAAGGAGGCGGATATGCTCGCCACAAAGATGCACCTCCTACTGAAGAAACTTGACAAAGGGAACAAACGATAATTGTTCGCTTCCATCCATGCCATGAACTCGCACTCAGCGTGTGAAGTCTGTGGTGATGGTGGACACTCGGGGAATGACTGCCCCGAGACTCGTGAAGAAGTAGCTTTCATGAAAAACAACAACAACGGGTACCGTCCACAAGGAGGCCAGGGGTGGAACCAGTCACGCCCCCAGTATCAAGGAGGAGGTAATAACTACAACTCAAACTTCAATTCAAATTTTAATTTAATTCAACCCTCCTTGAAAGATCTTGTTTTTGGCCAAACTAAAATTAACGAATCTTTGAACAAAAAGCTTGTTGCCAATGATAAAATTTTGGAAAATATAAATGTAAAACTTGAGACTCTTTCTTCTGCTTTGATAAATCAATGAGTTTCAATAAAATGATTGAAACAGAGTTGGCTCAAATTGCTGCCGTCGTTCCTGCTGTTGAGATCGGGAAGATTCTGGGGCAGCCCGAATCTCCCATAGAAAATGTAAATATGGTGTCTACCGGATGGGGCAACTCTTTCTGGCGGGCACCACGCACTAACAATGCAGGAAGATCCACACGTCACAAAATGAACACGTGGGGAGGACTGACAACAAAACTACATGGAGATCCAGGAGTGCCCATGATCAGCTGCTCCATCTTTGATTGCTTCTACAATCGGGCCCTCTGCGACCTTGGGGCAAGCGTAAACATCATGCCCAAGGTAATCTTTGAGCAACTACAATATCCTGCTCTTTCCCAGACCCATATGCTCGTGCTGCTTGCAGATTCCACAGTCCGACTTCCCGAGGGGATAGTCGAAAACATGCTCATGCGAGTCAAGAACTCCTTCGTCCTCACTGACTTCGTTGTCCTTGACATGGAGGGGGATCTAGGTGTACAGCTCATTCTTGGACGACCCTTCCTGAGAGACGTCAGGGCAAGGATCGACGTTGGAACCGGAGAAATCCGATTCTGCATTGGGTCGATAACATATTTTTCAAATTCTTGTACAGGAAAGAGCAATGTTTTGTAATCTAGCAGGCTCACGATGGAAGCCCGCTTTGGGGTACACCTGAACCCCAGCCAAAAGAACCTTTGACCACACAATCCAATAGAAGAAATTCAAAGAAAGTGTGGTGTAAGGTGGAGAGCGCGTCTTCATCCACTTCTCTAGGATGAGATGACAAATGGTAAGTCATGCAGGAGAAAGGCCCCGCTCGTCAGACTCAAAACGACGAGCCCTTGCCGAAGATAAATCAGTACTTATCTCATATTTAATTTTCCACAAATTTGCTTTTCTCGAATTTGAATTTTTTCCCACTGCATGTTTGAATTTTTCAAACCACTCTTGCATGCTGGAATTTTTCTAGCACTTTTTTTCTTCTTTTATAAAAATCCTGAAAATATTTCTGGGCATCAAAATCCTTTGAAAAATATTTTTGAACATATTTCGACACAAGTTTGAGCTCGGCACCTGGGCATTCAAAACAAAGAGCCGTTGGAGAGCATTTGGGCCCTGGCTGTCAGCCAGAGGACCCACAGGGGGGCCGGCCGACCCACCGACCCCACCTGACCGTTGCATCCTGTCAGCTTTTGCCAACGGCTCCTAGTCGTCGTGCTCGGCGCATCCCCAAGGTGCCCAGCCATTTGCTCTTTAAATAGAGGCTGAGGGGTGGGTGTTGAACTCATACACTCAACTCTCATTCACTCACTCCCTCTCACACTCTCTCAAACTTTGCTCTCGGGATTTCAATGCTTTGGTGCTCAAATTTGATTTTAAGAAACCTCTCTCTCTCATTTCTTTGCTGCAAGAAAGTCCACATCCATGGAGGAACAACTCTCGGGTAAGAACTTTCATTTCGTTTCGCTAACATAACCCGATTCGAGTTGTTCGTGTTTGTTCTTATCCAAACATGAAAAGCATAGGGTGCAACATCTCCGGTGCACTCAAGAAGGTGATGGGAGGAAACTCGTCCCATTCATGGGGTAGCTCAAGCTCTCGCCACGGCCCCGAACCTACACCAAGCCCAAGCACGACGGACTACGAAGAAGAGCAAGAACAACACGACGGAGTGCAAGCCGAACCGCAAGCCGAAGCTCTGGAAATTGATGAAGATGACGCACCCTACCTCGACTTGCGAGATGATCGTGAACGACAAGGCTACTCCATCCTTAAGAATTGAAGCTTCGCCCATACTCAAGCTTTCGATCCGGAACTTCTCATCAAAACAGGTATGGACGAAGACTTTGCTAATGTTTGGCATGTGTTGACGGTCACTAACGACCAATTTTGACCGTCAACTCCTGCACAAAATTGAACTATAATTCAGAATAAATGCTAAGATAGATTTATTTACTAACAAATTCCACAGATGATGTTCTAGAATGTGTGCAGGTGATTTTGAGCTAAATTTGCAGCAAAATGGTGTGGCATGATCCAAGACATGATGTTCCAACGAATCAAAGCGCGACACATGTCATCAAAGGGATTAGAGGGCCCAACAGAGCAAGGAACCAACATGACAAAAGACAAAACCCAGGCCAATGACAAGTGGGCCCAAAGAGCAACCCACAGGAAAAAAGGGGAAGGTCGGTGGGCCCACTGCGTGGTCGGCCGACCACCCTGGTTGGCCGACTAGCCCATGGGCCCCACCGCCTCAAATCTTCCACATGGAAGCTTCTCATTGGATGCTTAGGTCGGTTCAGTGCAGCTCACCCCGTGGCTCCCTAATATAAATACAAGGCGAGGGATGCAAATGGCAACACACACCACACACAACCCAACTCACCTCTCTTCCTTTGGAGCTTGGAGGTCTTCATTCTAGATGCTTTAGGCAGCCTAGGAGGTGTAGAAAGATTAGGAGGAGAGTGAGGAGGAGTCGGGGGAAGTGCCGGGTTTGTCGGCACTCTTCTCCGCTTGTACCTCGACGAATGCTTATTTGGTAGTAAGTGTTCGAGTCATTCTTATTTAGAATTAGAGTTTCATGGCAAGTTATTATTCCTGCCTTATATAAGTTGAGTGTATGCTTAGAGTAGCATTTGATCCTAGCTTAAGATTCCGGATAGAAAAGGGTAGTCTTGGCCAGGGCTAGGATTAGTAGGGAATAGCGTAGACGTGGTGTCTAGGCTGAACTATACCACTCAGTTGTCTGATAGTCCCACGGTTTGTAGAGGTAGCTGACAGGTGGTGACAGTCCTGTTCGATCCATAGTAATCCTCCATGTTCGGATATTGGATAGAGCATTATTATTGGAGCTATCGGCTTGTATAAGCCGGTCGAAACCAGTAGCTCGAAGTATAACGGCGAAGTATCTCTTCCTCTAAATGTAGATTCTAAATCTTAGGAAGTCCTCTCTGCCCTATCCCTCCTACACCAGTGTGTGTGTCCGTGGATGAGCCTAAACCCGTAGATAGTGTACTTACGTTCCTCAGTGGATACGGTACCCCGGAATACTCCTAGATGAAAGCTACAACGGTATCCGTTCGCTTGCGGATTTTATTCGTGACGTTACAAAGTACCAACAAGCTTTCTGGCGCCGTTGCCGGAGAACGATAGCTACATTATCTTCGGACTCAGTCGTCCTCGTATCTTTTCTTTTTCTTTGATTCTACCTCAACCCCCGTTATCCATGGAGCAGCTATCCCTTCAACAGCTCTCTTCACCCAAGAGCGAGTTCTATGAGCCAGCATCCTCCGCTGACCCAATTCTTTCTACCAGCTATGAACTCAGCTCAGGCTTTATAGCCTTAGTTCTGGAAAATTCCTTTTCAGGAAGGGATTGTGAAAATCCCTATCTTCATCTGCGCAAATTTGAGCAAGTGTGCTCATGTTTGAAAATTTCAGGCATGACACACGAAACTCTTAAATGGAAGTTGTTTCCCTTCTCTCTTTCGGAGGAAGAAAAGCAATGGTACATTCATGTCATATGCTGTGTGAACAGAAGTTGGATTGAACTTCCGGAACAGATTCTATTCTGCATTCTTCCCGCTTTCGCGAATATGTGCCTTACGAACGGAAATCTTGACTTTCCGTCAGAATGATAAGGAATCAGTCGGTGTAGCTTGGGTTCGGTTTACCTTATTGGTACAATCAGGCCCTGACTTGTCATTACCCGAGCATTTGTTGCTCCAGCATTTTTATGCCGGTCTTGATATTGAGTCTGCACATCATCTCGATCTTACTTCTGGAGGATCTTTTGCTCATCTTACCCCATTCGAAGGCAGGGAAGTCCTTAATAAATTCTAGACCGGACCTCTTTCGTTTGTGTCCATGAGCCTGTTCCGACAGAACCCGAGATGCATCATGAGGAACCTTCAGAGATCGAATCGGAACCTTCAGAAAGCCAATTAGTAGATTCGATTCCTAAGACCTCTCCTGAACTTGAACCCAAAACACCAGAGGAAGAGGATCCTCTACCTCCAGAGTTTCTCCGAAGTATCAAGCCTGATCTCTTTGAAGATTTCGGCAACACCTTGAGATACTTCTGTCAAAGGTGACCATCGATCCCTGTCACTCCCACGGATCCCCTAGATGAAAATTATCTCCGGGAGACGATCCAAGAGTTGACAACATTGATAAGTAATGAATGGCTAAAGGATGGAGAATCATCCTTGACCCCAATTCATCTTAACTCTCCTTCCTCGTCACTCCATTGCCGTCTACAAGATCAAGATGTGGAAGCACTCTATAACCCGACTGTTGGAGCCAATCTTATGTCGGATGAGTTTGCTTTAGCCTTTCTGGGCAACTACAAGCTCACTCCGACAGATATACAGCTCAAGAGACCTTCAGGTTCTCTCACAAGCAGTTATGGGATACTCACAGACGTGCCATTTTGGCACAATGATGTTAAGGTCCGACTGATTTTTTAGGTCTCCAAAGATCTCGACTTCGATTTCCTGATAGGACATCCCCAGGCTCTCTTTAAGGATGTACCTAAGGACGGGTGCCTAAACATCAAGTTAGGGAAGGACACTCTCCACATCCCAGTGGATCGAGCATTAAAATGCTCAGTGGAAGATCTCCCTACTCCAGAGCCAATCGAGGAAATAATGGCCACTTCCACTCTCGAGTTGTTTGACTTGAACCTCGAGGAGGATTGCGAGGAAAATCCAAAAGAAGTCATCGAGGAAGATGAGGACTTTAACGAGACTTTCGAACTGCCCGAGACCGAAAAGCCATCACGGCCTCCGATTGAGCTAAAGCCTTTACCTACTGGGCTTAGATATGCTTTTTTGAATAGTGATGTAGAGTCTCCAGTAATCATCAGTGATAAACTCTCGGAAGAGGATACACAAAAGCTTATCACTATCCTAGAGAAGCACCGATCAGTCTTAGGCTATACCCTACAGAATCTCAAGGGCATCAGTCCCGCTCTTTGCACTCACCGAATCCCTTTGGATCCTGAAATAGCACCTTCAAGGGAACCCCAAAGAAGGTGGAACAATACCATGAGGGAGGTAGTAAATAAAGAGGACCTCAAACTCCTAAATGTAGGAATCATCTATCCTATTCCGCATAGTGAGTGGGTAAGCCCTGTTCAGGTCGTGCCCAAGAAAGAAGGCATGACGGTAGTGGAAAATAGCAAGAACGAGCTAATTCCACAATGAACCGTCACATGATGGAGGATGTGTATAGATTACAGAAAACTCAACAAGGCCACAAAAAAGGATCACTTCCCGTTGCCTTTCATCTATGAGATGTTAGAACGGTTGGCGAAGCATTCCTACTTTTGTTTCCTTGATGGTTATTCTGGTTACCATCAAATACCCATCCATCCCGAAGACCAAAGCAATACTACGTTCACTTGTCCCTATGGAACGTACACCTACTAACGAATGTCGTTTGGGCTATGCAATGCACCCGCATCGTTCCAAAGGTGCATGATGTCCATTTTCTCAGATATGATTGAGGAAATCATGGAAGTTTTCATGGACGACTTCTCAGTCTATGGAACAACCTTTGATCATTGTCTAGACAACTTGGACAAAGTCTTGCAGAGATGCCAAGAAAAGGACCTAATCCTCAACTGGGAGAAGTGCCATTTTATGGTCCGTGAAGGCATCGTCTTAGGACACTTAGTGTCCAAAAGAGGGATAGAGGTGGACAAGGCGAAAGTTGAAGTCATTGAGCGACTCCCACCTCCCATCAATGTGAAAGGAATACGAAGCTTTCAGGGCCATGCAGGATTCTATCGACGGTTCATCGCAAATTTCTCCCAGATCGCTAGACCCCTCACAAGCCTTCTAGCCAAGGATGTTCCTTTCCAATTCACCGACGAGTGCCATAAGGCTTTTGAAACTCTCAAAAAGGCCCTCGTCTCAGCTCCAATCATACAACCCCCAGATTGGAAGCTCCCATTCGAGATCATGTGTGATGCTAGTGATTACGCGGTGGGGGCCATGCTTGGTCAAACCAAGGATAAGAAGCATCATGCGATCACGTACGCTAGCAAGATACTCACTGGAGCTCAGCTCAACTATGCCACAATAGAAAAGGAGCTCCTAGCAGTTGTCTTTGCCGTCGACAAGTTTAGGTCCTATCTAGTGGGGGCGAAGGTCATAATCTACACCAACCATGCAGCACTCAAGTACCTCCTCACTAAGAAGGATGCTAAACCAAGGTTGATTAGATGGATTCTCCTACTCCAAGAATTTGATCTAGAAATTAAGGATAAGAAAGGAGTAGAGAATTCAGTGGCGGATCATTTATCACGCATGCCCATTACTAACACTCAAGACCCGCCGATAAATGACTTCCTACGGGATGACATGCTTCTCAAGGTGATAGCTTCGCACCCCTGGTATGCGAACATCGTAAACTTCATGGTTTCAGGGTATATACCCCCAGGGGAGAACAAAAAGAAGCTAATCTATGAGAGCAGACGCCACTTATGGGATGCACCATATCTGTACCGAGTTTGTGCATATGGGTTACTTAGACGCTGTGTACCTACGGCAGAAGGACAAAAGATTATAGAAAAATGCCATGCAGCACCATACGGAGGTCATTATGGTGTATTTTGCACTCAAGCGAAAATCTGGCAGAGTGGATTCTATTGGCTATCAATGTATGAAGACACAAAGAACTTCATTCGAAGATGCCCGAACTGCCAGAAGCATGGAGGAATCACAGCTCACAATGCGATGCCCCTAACTTACAACCTTCAAGTTGAACTTTTTGACGTGTGGGGCATCGACTACATGGGACCTTTTGTGAAGTCCCAAAGTTGTGAGTATATCTTGGTCGCCGTAGATTACGTCTCCAAATGGGTTGAAGCCATGCCATGCAGGGCCGCAGATGCTAAGCATGCCCGTAAGATGTTCCACGAGACTATCTTTCCAAGGTTTGGCACACCACGGATGGTAATCAGTGATGGAGGGTCACATTTCATTGACTCGGCCTTCCGGAACTTTCTCGAGGAACTAGGGACAAGGCACAACATCGTGACCCCGTATCACCCCCAAACTAGCGGTCAAGCAGAAACATCCAACAAACAAATCAAAAATATTCTGCAGAAGACCATGAATGAAATGGGGGAAGGGATGGAGGCTGAAACTACCGGATGCTCTATGGGCATACCGCACAACATATAAGACACCCATTGAAATGTCACCCTATCAGCTCGTCTACGGGAAAACTTGCCATTTACCCGTCAAGCTGGAGCACAGAGCGCACTGGGCCATCCGGAAGTGGAACATGAATCTAAAACAAGCCGGAGAGTACCGAAGGCACCAGATCTCGGAATTGGAGGAATGGAGGGACAAAGCTTATCATAGTGCCTCGATCTACAAAGAACCAAGAGATGGCACGATAAGCGGTTGAAGCCCAAGACCATCAACCCAGGAGACAAGGTATTACTTTTTAACTCCAGGGTCAAGTTGTTTGGTCACGGAAAGCTACGTAGTAAATGGCTGGGAGCGTACCATGTCATCAACACATCGTCCCATGGAGCTATCACGATACAAGATGACGACGGTAATATCTTTAAGGTAAACAGTCAACGACTCAAGCTTTTCCTAGATCATAACAAAGCTCTTGATGAAGAAGTAGACGTGATCAACTTAGTTGATCGCACGTTTATATCTACATAAGAGCCATATAGGCCAATAGGATAGGTGGGCCCACAACATCTAGAATACCTTAGACCCCACCTGTTGACCAGAGGAAGCTGGGGCCCATTGGGGCCCAGCCATGGTCGGCCGACCATGCTGGTCGGCCGAGCATGGGCTGGCCCTAATGCGGCCCATCTTCGACTCACGGCCTCCCTGACCCATGATGATCTCGAATCCGCAAGATGCGATGGTATTCGCGAGGAGAAAAGAGAGTTCTCGTGTTTCTTTCCCAGAAAACCTAGACCCTCTCTTTTCCACCTTGTTTCCATCTATTCCAACCCCTCCATCAAACTCCATCAGCATCCCATAAACCACCTGCCATGGCTGGCAAGGAGATAATCCCATTCACTGCTTTGGAATCTCGCCAAGACGATTCCCTCAGCCCAATGGAGCAGTTCTTCGCGGAGGCCCTACAAGAAGAGGTCTTCTATGTGTCCGCGACCTCACCGGCGACACCTCGAAGCACCCCCACGCTCCCACTCGCCACCCGGTTCCTCCGGTGGACCTCCCTCGCCTGTTGAAACACCTCCCATGGAGGGACGGCAGCGCAAGCCGCGGATTAGACCTTCAAAGAAGAAGCTCGAGGTCTACGCCATCAAACTCTTCCAAGATGAAAATGTTTGAAATATGCCCTAGAGGCAATCATATTTCCTTGTATTCATGATTAATAAAGTGTTCCTTGAGTATTCATGGATGACAACTTGTATTGATTAATGCTTATGTGAAGTATTTGTGAAACTCTTTATTTGAATGAATATTCTAAAGTGTTCCTAGTCGGAGTTCATGTGAGGACACACATGAATATTAGACTAGCACATGTATTAGTTGATTGACTATGTTTCACAAGTCATGGACATGTGGATGTCAAACTAATAATGTGGGCTCATGTGAGACATGAGACTGAACTGACCCAACACAAGATGATGACTTCTCATTATACAATATGTACGCTGTGTCCTAAGACCTGAGATCGTCGTATGTACTCAAGATGTGAACCGACTTACTTAGGAGCCATCAAACGCTGCACCGTAACAGGGTAGTCATAAAGGTGGCTTTCGGGTCTGTCAAGAAGCATGTCGGGAGACATAGTCGGTCAAGATGGGATTTGCCCCTCTCTACAAGAGAGAGATATCTCTAGGCCCATCGAGTGATTCGGATCAGGAAATGCATGGCCATGCTAGGGTTAAGAGTTAACCATGTATTCCGAATCACAAGATCGAGAAAGAGTGGTTGGCTTTAAACTAGACCAAATATCGTGAGGCAAAGGGAACATCATATATATGATATTGTGGCGGCTCGTCTGATATGATCTTTGTGTGCGTATATGAGTTGACATGTGTTGCTAGAGGCCACTGTCTACTATTGGGCCGAGTAAGAGTACTCGGTCCATGTCTATTCGCATATGAGCCCATAGGCTCACACACTTAAGGGAAAGAGGCCTGATAAGGATGAGATCCGAATTAGACTGGGCTTAGGTGCACTAATGGGCCTTTTCGGCCCAAAAGGGGGCGCCCAAGGTGGGGCCCAAGGCAGCCCACATAAAGGGCTATATAAATAGAGGAGGGGGGCGCCTAAAACCCTAACCCTTGCTACTATTCGCGCATAAATAGTAACGTGAACAATTGGTAGGTTTGTTGGCAATTTTCTCTAGTTTACACTAGCACACACGTACACTCACTAGTTTCGCTAAGCTAGCTATGCCACAATTTGAGATCTTAGGAATGGTAGGTTTGTTGGCAATTTTCTCTACTCCCGACCGTCACCTTGGGGGTAGATTGTGCACTTGAATTGTTTTGCAGGCATGACAAAGCGTTCCCATGAATTCGTGATCAAAGAAAAAAATCAAATTCGTCAACATCTCCAAAGTTCTAAAGCAAGCAGCTGTTTTCATCAATTTGAGAACATGTTCAGAGCTGTACAAGAAGCAAAAAGTTGATATTCAGAAGCTCCATCAAATTCCTGTTCCAACACATCCAAGATCAATGAATTTGAAGACCCGTACAAGGAGATATGACAAGAAAATTGAATGTTGCGCGTTCTGAAATTCGTCAGGGCAGATTGCAGCGCTGGGATAAAATGGATATAACTCTCTTGTTCGGAATTATTTTTTGGCGAATAAGGACTCGTTGGAAAGCAAAATTCGTGCACTTCGCAATGGAGCAATATTTCAGTACAGGTTCTGTTCTGGAAATTGAAAGAAAAATTCGTGAAGATGAGGCAGCAATGGGACAATGAGGAATTGAAGGAGGCAACGACGATGAGAAGCAAAGATTGGGACCATGACTTAGTACAAGAAGAAGTTGAAGAAAATTGAGGCAACAAAGGTGAAGACACATTGAAGATGATATTCATACACATGAGGGAAGGACTTTAAAGAATTGCAAGATGGTCCACCTTCTCCTTCTACGCCTAGCATCATGCTAAGCATGGGGGAGGATTTCATGGACAAGGAAGAAAGATCTCATGGAGTAAGATAATCACGGTTGCCACAAGATGCTCATGATTCTTTTTTCATGCTTAGCACAATGCTTAAGTATGGGGGAGGCCGCGCTACACTTCATTACGAGCATCGAGAAGGACGGTAATTCTTCCTCAACTCTCTCTTTTTCTAAATGCTTGTACATATATGCCTTCAACCATAGATGCAACCTTTGTATATATCTCTCAACCTATCACATGGCTTCTAGGAGGACAACCTAGTTTTGTTTTTATTTTCAATAAGTGTAGGATCACCATCACTTTGTGCTCACCACATTGATACATTTTGGCAATGCCTTATGCTTATGGAAAAATGATGAAAGTTGCTGCTTTGTTTTACCTACGCTATGTTGTATATGACTTGACCATTTGCTCTCAATTAAATGAAATTAAAATGATTAAATACTGGCTCTTTTATTTGTGGAGGTTAAATGACTAAATTCTAAACCCACATATTCTATGTTGCTCTTTGATTTAAGTCTACAGATGACCTTACACTTTGTGTTGTTTAATTTGAAAATTTAATTCCTATGCTATCTACATTTGTGAATCTCTTGCAAAGTTCTACCTACCAAAGCCTATACATACATATTCTTTCATGATGAAACCTTTCGATTGCAAACTTATATTTTGATGAGTTGGATTAAGATTGATTTCTTTGGTACGAGACTAAGAAGCTGGTCATTCCGTTTTTTTTGTGTAACCTCCTTTTTGCTACCCTATTTATCCATGCATTGTGAGTTTCTACTTCGGGAATCTTACAAACCTCGCTGGATATCCACCCTAAACCAAAAATATCTTTTTATGATTACCTCCTTGACCACAACCTAATTTGAGTATGGATTATCATTTCGACGGAATCAAAAGAATCAAGGGCATCATATAAAGAAAAGTTTTGGGAGACAAGGCTCCCCGAGATTCAAGTGGTTCTACGAAGAAGAAGGTGAATTTGAGATACTTACCCTAACTAGTTGGTTCTCCCACTATTCATACTCGAGGACGAGCATTCGTTCAAGCATGGGGGGATGGCTGGGTAAGTATTCTATGTTATCAAAAGTTCTAAGGAGCAAAAAGAAAGAAAAAAAAGAAAAAAATAGAAAAATAAAAAAAGAAAAGAAAAAAAGAAAAAAAAAGAGAAGAATAAAATGCTCCTTAGTTCTTTTTGGCTTAATTAATTTTCCAAGTTACTTTAAAGAACTATTCCATACTCAAATCTTCCAACCATGTGCAATCCGATAACGAGAACTTCATTTGTGTCTCGGGATCATCCATTTGCCACTTGCACATGTCCACCTATCTAAATGTGTGTGTTTCATCTTTCCCCCTCTCCAACATTATTTTCGAATGGCCTTTTTGACTAGTCTCGGTAATTCCATTAGATCTCTCTCTTAGTTTGATAATATTTCAAGTATAATGTTTTGCTAGGATTGTTTTTACCTACCAAGCTCCACATAAGCCTTCCACTTTTATATATGAGTAGAATAGGTTGAAAACAATCTAATGTAGGCTTGAGCGACTTGATGAGATGAGTATTTCCATGATCTTTTGCAAGAGAACCTCACTTATGTTTGATATGCATTCTTTTGAAAACTCTTCACGATGAAACAAGGTAAAGGTTTGAAGTTTGCTTAAGTTTGAGAGCATTGCATTTATTTATTATTGTGGCTTGTTCTTTAATTGCTAGTCTATCTTCCATAATGAAAAAGTAGCCGGTCACAACATGAACTTAAATGCTAAATACTTGAGAGAGCAATATGTCTTGTTATGTATGACTAAGTGCAGAGAGGACATTGAGGGGCAACGCTGATTTCTTTATAAGCAAAGCTCCTGGACTTACTCGAGGACGAGCAAGGTTTAAGCATGGGGGGAATGTTGGCGCTCCTTAAGTACCCCTTTTATCCCTTGTTTATCCTTGATAATGGCATGAATTTAATATCAAAATCACTAACCGTCCTAACCCCGGCCTAATTATTGGTCATTTTCACACTTGCACATATATTTTGGAGGAACTTCGTTTTTGCAGGTTTTTGGCCTATTTTGGAGCATGAAATGACGAGGCCCGTGATCGAGCGCTAACACGGAGAAAGACGAAGGCCAAAGCCCAAATGGAGGACCAAATCCCATGTTGATTCGAAGCCCATTCACGCACATCCATCCTCCAAGAGAGCCCAAAGGACCGAGCCCACGAAGATGAGATCAAGATACTTCGGGATTAAGCAAAGCAAATGAAGATTTAAGGAAGGATTCCCCATCCTATCCTTTCCTCGAAGATATCTCCAAGATAACAACGTCCAAAGGGGTGCAATCGTGAAGGACAGGAACTCTAGAAGATGTGAGGAATCTACACACCAAAGATGAGACCGCGGCGAGCCCGAAAAGGGGTAGGCCGGCCGGCCTAGGCCCATGGGGCCGGCCGGCCCAGACCTTTTCTGAGGCGGTTCGGCCTCCCCTTCGACCGGTGGCTTCCTCGGCTTATAAATAGCTCCCACCTTATTCAACTTGAGGCATCTATCCACCCAGAACTCGACGAAAACCTAGGGCAAAGACCGGAGGGAGACAACGGCCACCGCAAGTCCTCGACGTTGCCTAGGAGATGGCTTAGGCCGCCCCTAGCTGCCATGGCCTCCCTGCGTGGTTGTGCCAAGGCGGAGTTCCGGAGCCATGCCATCAAGGCATATGTACACTGAATGGTGATGTTAATCTAATCTTGTCTCTACTCTGATCCACTTCGATGCATGCTTTCTCGTTCATATGATAGCTAGCATATGTTCTTAGTAGGAATAGATCTAATCGTGGTGATTAGTCTTTGTCTTGCGGATTCATCATTGTGGTGCATGAGAAGCCGGTCGTATTATCCTCGTGTGGTGACAGCATGCGGGAGGGAAAAGGCCGGATGAACGTGTAATGTTGAGTAGGATGACTCTTTATCATGGTACGAGTTAGATTAGGTTATCGCTTTGGCCGGAGTTGCAACTAGAAGATAATAGGCTTAGTCACCCCTTTGGTTATGCTCTGGTTGTGTCTTTGTTCATGGATGAGATCAACCTATACACATCACTCACATCTTATATAGGTTTACTCTTTATATGCAATTCATGCTTCATGTTAGGATAGATCCATTAGATTAGATGGAAAACCCTAGGTCGCTCATTGCCGATCCGTGGATTGATAAACCTTGGATGGAATACTCTAAGGGAAAAGCTACACACGATCCGTGCGCTTGCGGTACGTAATTGAGGGCTCTAAGGAGCGTCAACATTGAGCATTCCTCGGCCTTCGGAATGGCTATGTATTCCGACTGTCATTACACTTTTCATACAGAGTTCGTTCATGGTTGCTCAGCTATCTTGATAGCTTGTCTTGCCATGCTCTGTTTATCCATAAGTTATCTTAGTTGCTTGTTTAGATCACATGATCTGGGTATTGGTTCGTTGTGCTTTCGGGCTTGCCTTAGCGTTTTACTTGTCCATCCGAAGGGTGGGAGATCCGGGGACGCTTGGGTAGTGACCTCATACACGGGCGTGGTGCCCAGGTATGCAGGATCCTTCGGATATGACGGTGCTCTATGGATTGACTGGGGTAGATCACGGGTGGTGACAGCTGCGTTTGGTCCACCACGAAGCTGCTTCATGGTTAGTGTAGTCCCCGACGTTCGGGTACCGTGTAGGAGTTCATGCAAAGATGTAACGGGACTGGATGTACTCTAGTGCGGGACATTCTCCCTGATATGCCTAATTTTCTGGCACCTGCCGCTCTATGCATCTGACTAACATAACCCTTGCTTTTGTATGAAGAGTCGTGCTAGGACTCCTGTTGTATGCCTATGCTCCCACTAATCTTAGGTGTATTCATTTATTCTTTATCTTGAGAGATGGTTGATATGTGTGTGTCACAATACCCTCGTTATTCATTTATCTTGACTTACCCCTGTATGATCTGTAGTCTACAAATTATTTCATACTGCCATGCTTTTGTATCTTGTAAACACCTTTACACACCACGCCATCCCTTGGGAAAATATAAATAACAATACCCTGAATACTTCTGGGTGAAATGCTGCAACGGTATATCCGTGCGCTTGCAGATCCTTTCTATAATCGTTAAGACATACCCCTTGGCATTTCTAGCATCATTACTAGGGACTTAACCGTTCCTAGTGATTGCGTTAAGAAATGTCAACATCCACCGCTCCGTTAGACTGCGGGTGGTAGACCGAAGTGAAGCATAGGTGAGTCCCCAACTGCGAGTAAAATTGCTTGAAAGTGGCACAGTCAAACAGTTTCCAATTGTCCATGGTTACTTCTTTGGGCACGCCGAAGCGATAAATGATATTCTGCCAGAAGAACTTTTGCAGGGCTCCGACTGTGATGTCCCGGAGCGCTTTGGCTTCGATCCACTTGGAAAAGTACTCGACTGCTATTGCCGCATACTTGTAGTTTAGTGGGGCTGTTGGCAATGGGCCAACGATGTCTATGCCCCACCTCACCAATGGCCAGGCCGGCAGTAAGAGATGCACTTCGTCTGGAGGGAATTTGCTGTAAGGAGCATGTCATTGGCAGTTTGGGCACTTGCGTACCACCTCGTGGGCATCTGACACGGCCGAAGGCCAGTAGAAGCCTTCATGAAATGCCTTTCCCACCAAGGCGCGTGTTCCGATGTGCGAAGAGCACATGCCCGCATGTATGTCTGCGAGGAGGCGTCTGCCTTCTTCGCACGATACACATCTTAGCAGAGGCGCGCATACTCCTCCCCGATACAGGTCTTCATTCACAATGCGATAGTTTCTAGCGTGAAGTGCCATTCTTTTATCTTATTTTTCATCCTCTGGGATGAAGTGCCCCCGAAGGTATGCCATGATGGTTGTTCTCCAGTCTTCGCTGGTGATTGCTGTGACAAATTTGATTGGTTCTTTGCCACAATTAACTGTGCTCTGTTTCTATGTTTCGACGAAGACATCCGGAGGTAACGGGTTGCCTTGTGCTGCTGCCTTGGCCAGTTCATCGGCAACTTTGTTTTGTGCCCTTGGGAAACTGCGCACAGTGAATCCGAGGAAGTATTTTTCCATGCCTCTGACTGCTACGAGGTATTTTGCAAGCTATAGATTTAGTGCTCTGTTGCTTTTGTTGATCTAGTCGGTGATCAACTCTGAGTCTGATCTGATGTGCAGCCTTTGTGCCCCTAGGGCCCTTGCTTTGCAAAGGCCCAACAGGAGGCCTTCGTATTCGGCCACGTTGTTCGTGCATCCCTCAAAGTCAAGCCTGGCTGTGTATTTTAGCGGCATTCCTGAAGGTGTTGTTAAGACAGCCGAAGGCCCTGCACCGTCTTTGCAGTAAGCCCCATCACACTCGAGCTGCCAGAATGATTCTATCTTTGGCTGTTTGTGCGAAAGTGTTGTAGGTGTCCAGTCTGTGATAAAGTCTGCGAGCACTTGAGACTTGATTGCGTATCGCAAAGTGAAGTCTATTGTGTGTTCTGCAAGCTGTGCTGCCCATTTCCCTATTCTGCCTGAGGCCTCTCTATTTTCGAATATGTCTCGCAGTGGGTATGAGGTTGGGAGTTTGATTTTGTAGCTCTGGAAGTAGTAGCGAAGCTTCCTTGCGGCCATCACCACTGCGTATGCCAGCTTCTCCATTTCTGAGTATAACAGTTTTGACCCATTGAGGGCTTCGGAGACAAAATAGATGGGGTGCCTTCGACAATGCGCTCTTCGACGAGAGTGGAGCTAACTGCGGCTCCGGATGAAGCGATGTAGAGTAAGAGCTCTGACTTCTCCGAAGGGCTGGTTAGTACTGCCAGCTACTCTATGTGTGCTTTGAGGGCTTCGAACGCTTTTTGTTGCTCTTCACCCCACTGGAAATTATCGGATCCCTTCAGTGCTTCTATGAAGGAGAGGCACTTTTCTGCTGAATTTGTGATAAATCTATTCAGCGAAGCTAATTGGCCTATTAACTTCTGTACTCCCCTCTTTGTTGTTGGTGGCTGCATTTTCCTGATGGCTTCAATTTTCTCTGGGTTTGTTTCTATGCCCCTTTCGATGATCATGCACCCGAGCAGTTTTCCTCTTTGGACACCGAAAACGCACTTCTCCGAGTTCAATTTTAGGCTATGTCGCCTGAGGTTCGCGAAGGTTTCGTGAAGGTCTTGAATGTGATCTTGTCTTTTCTTGCTTTGAACGACCACATCATCAATGTAAGCGGAGGCATTCCTGTCGAACTGATCTCTCAACACTTCTTTGATGGTTCTACTGAATGTGCAGCCTGCGTTGCGAAGGTCTTCGGGCATTCTTATATAGCAATAGGTGCCGAAGGGGGTAGTGAAGCTGGTATTCTCTTCATCTGACTTTTTCATGAATATCTGGTGATAACCGGAGAAGCAATCCAGCATGCTCAAGATTTCGGAGCCTGCTGCGGCATCGACCAGCTCGTCGATGCACGGCAGCGGGTGGTCATCCTTTGGACAGGCTTTGTTGAGTGTGGTGAAGTCGATGCACATTCGCCACTTGCCATTCTTCTTCTGGACCATGACTACATTTGCGAGCCACTCCGGGAACTGTACTTCGTGGATGACCTTGGCGTCGAGTAATTTCTGCACTTTGGCCTGTGCTGCCTTCTTCCTTTCATCTGACATTGTTCAAAGGCGCTACTTTCTGGGTCTTGCGTTCGGATTGATGTTCAGTGGGTGCTCCATGACATCTCTACTTACCCCCTTTAGGTCTGCCGAAGACCAAGCGAAAACATCTTGGTTGTTTTGGAGGAACTGTGCCAGCCTTGCTTCTTCTGCTTCATCGAGGCCCTTGCCGATGATGACGGTTTTGTCTGGGATGTCCTCACACAGTGGGATTCTCTTGGTGTGTTCTGCTGGAGATACGCCCTCTTGACTATGATGTTCTTCGGCTATCTCATTTGCCTTGACTGTGTCTATAGCATGGACATTCTTAGTGGCATAGGTGGTGTTGTCTTCGCCCCTATGTGCTTCTTCTTGATTTCCGAAGACTGCGACGACGCCTCCGGTGGTTGGTAGCTTCATGCACAGGTAGGGCTGGTGGATCACCATCGCAAATTTATAATGGTGTTGCGGCCAAAGATGGTGTTGTATAGGTAGTTGATGTCTACCACATTGAAGGTTATCGCCTCGGTACGCTGATTGTTTCCTTCGCCAAAGGTCACATTTAGCTCGATCTTGCAAATTGCTTGAATTCTTTTGCCGCCAAAGCCAATGAGTGGGTACTGGGACTTTTGCAAATCCTTTTCTATGAGCCCCATTTTGACGAAGCTTGGCCAGGTGATGATGTCTACTGAGCTTCCATTGTCGATCAGAATCCGGCCCACATCATTGCCCGCGAAGTGTACAGAGTTCCTACCGATGTTAGCCCTGATGACGAGGGAGTCATTGTGGGGGTAGTGTTGAAGCCTGAGGTCAGCTTTGGTGAAGGAGATTGGTATGTGCGACCAGGGTGTACGGAAGTGCTTGCCTTTGCAGACATGTGAGACTAATCGGAAGTATTCCTTCCTTTGCCTCTTCGTCTCATGGACAGGCTCGTTGGAACCACCAGAGATGGCATTGATGACGTTTACTGTGCCTTTGACAGGATTGCTTGCACGCTCTGGGTTCTGGACGGGCTCTACCTTCGGTGCTGGGGGTAGGTAGTTGGGAATGTGTGATGTGGATGTTTGCGACCATGCATGAAGTGGGGCCGAAGGGGGGTTTATTGGGCCTTGTGTTGTAGGGGCTGGTAAGGCTGGAGGTGTGTATGGTGGAGTGGGGTTGTAGTGGAAGGCTGGGAAAGATAGTGATAATGTTAGGTACGCCACGACTAGTACATCGCTGGCGAAGGCCATTGGTGGGTTGTGGCTGCTCTTTGCTGACCTCCGTGCGAATTGTAGTTGACTGGCTTTGTGGGCTACCCATTTTGGCGATCAAACTCTTCTTTCCTCTCGATGGCGATGGGGCACTCATTTGTCCAATGGCCTTTCTCTTTGCAATGGAAAAAACTAAAAGGGGGTTTCCTGCCTTTGGCCGGTGTTGTCTCAGCACCCTCGATTGCTTCGCTCGCTCCTCCCTCCTCTATTCGCTTGAGGCCGGGAGTCGCGAGGTTCGTGACCTGCTACCGTATTCACTACCTTCTCCGCCTTCGGTTGATCAGCGTGCCAAGGCTTCGGTTGCCCTTTCTAATTGTTCTTTGGGTTTCTTCGTTCATTCATCTATTTGATTCTTCGGCGCTTGCCCTGGTCAGATTTGCAATATTCCTGCATTATCTCGAAGAGCTTGTTGATAGTCTTCAAGTTGTGATGTTCAAGGTATTCTGCATAGGGGCCCAAATTAATCCCATGGATGGTGGCGTCGATGATACTTTGCTCGGGCACCTATGGTGCCCACGCGCGGAGGCTGACGATGCGCTGGAGGTAATCTTGTAGGGTGGAGTTGCCTTGCTTCATGTTGTGGAAGTCTCGGGCCGAACCGCCTGAAAGCTTGAACATAGCTCCGTTCGAAGCTGGTCCCAGGATAGGATGTGCCCGAGGTTGAGGTTTGTGTACCAGCGTTGAGCGAGGCCTCTAAGAGCGAGGACAAGCGCCTTTGCTTTGCATGCGGATCCTCCCCCTATTGCCTCGATTGTGGCTTCGTACTTAAGGAGGAATTCATTTGGGTCAAACTCGGCGTCGAACTGGGGCAGGACTGTGGGGTTGAAGTGCAGAGGCCATTGCATTTCCTCTAGCTCTTCGGACAATGGGGACTTCAGGATGGGGTGACCGCGGCCCTGATGAGGTGGCTGATAGTGATAATCGCCACCGTCCTCTTCGGACGCATAGTGGTCCGAGTCCTCATAGACTGGGATGATCTGCGGTCGTGTTGTAACACCCGGTTTATAAAAGAACATAAACCGAGCAATCATATACGTGCCAGGATCAAGTCACACGTATATACAACAGAATGAACAGTATATCATAGCACATATCACGTAAAAAGACATAATAAAGCGTATACGAATGTTATTTATTACAATAATGACAAAAATGTCTGATACAGCGGAAGCGAAGTACAAAATACGATAAAGCTCTCCGAAGCTGAAGCAGGGCGCCACAGGGACGTCGACTGGGAGACGAAGCACCTAGAAGTCCTCGTAGTCCTGGTAGCGCTGGACGAACTCCCTCGTGTCGGCAGGAACTGGGCAGCAGTAGCGTAGCCAAGAGGAAAAAGTAGAGAAGAGGCAAGAGTGAGTACACAACTTGTACTCAACAAGTATAACACAAACTATGAGGCTCTAGGCTAGCTAACTCAACTGCATTAGCTTTTAAGTGTTGGCAAAATTTTATTAAAGCTATTTTCTACGAGTTGATGAATTACCATTAACCCAGTTACATAGTAATTAGTCAAGTTTAATCATGTAACTACTGAGAAACCAAACCAAAACCAAGCCACCAAGGTAACCCCGAGAAGCACCTCCCTCGTCGGAAGAAGATAACTCCACTAATCAAAAGGAGGATCTGGGCCGCTCATAACCGTGAGCACGGCTAGTATACCAGTTTTGCACTCTGCAGAGGTTGCACATCTTTACCCACAAGTCGTGAGCTACGCCAGTTGTTCATCACACTTCCTTAGGTGAGATGGCCAGCGACTCACTACGAAGCCTTTAAAAAGAATCTCGTTGGTAAGGCGTAACCGCGAGAGTTAGGTCGGCGACGATGGGGCCCACCTCCAGGGGTACAAGCACAGGAGCGCAATCCAAGCACAGACCAAGCCGGAGGAGCAGGGACCATTGAAGCTTACTACTCTTGCCCCGCAGGTAAGTTACTCCAAACCAAAAAGATCTAATTATTATGCCAAGTCTATCCCATTCTAGCCTTGTGGTAGCGCTGTTGTCCCAGGTTGTCGCTCTATGAACCGGTCCTTATGGAGAGTGGCCAACCAAGCACTAAGCACCGTGCTGGCCCCCTAAACCATGTTTCTAACAAAAGCCAATTCTAACGAGAAGTGAGCCACTCAAGCCACACAGAGTGCCACTCTCAGAATTAAGTTCAAGTAAACCATTAATCAAATTAATTAAAAAGGACCAAGGTGTGTTATAGCGCAGCAACCTAGCACAACTAACCAAAATGCAACCCAAAGGTATATTTAAAGGATATAAACTGGCTAGGAAATCCTTAAAGGCATACAGTATTAAAATGCAGTATGAAATTGTAATTAAAAGTGATAGGTTGTTCATGTTATACTTGCCTTCCTCGTACTGCTCCTGCTGCTGCTCAAAGTGCTCGGAAGACGGCTGCTCCGGGTACTGGTACTGGGGCTCCTCAGATGGATCAACGTCTACTCACGAACACATGGCCAAAACGATGCACGAGAATAAGCATACAAGCAAACTCTAACAAAAAGCTAAAGAACAGTACAACAATACATAAAAACAGCAAGAAAAACTAAGCTAAAACTATTCTACTCGTTACAACGATCGCGTGGATATAAAGAACGCTAAAAACGGAGCTAAAACGCATAATCTAGGCTAAAAACAAGTTCTAGGGGTTTATTTGTAAGAAAACTGGAGTTTCAGGGGGTTTTCTACAAAAACCGAGGGTCTAAACGTAATTAAACTAAAACTCTGGGGTCTAACTCGCAAAAACATCAAGCGTGGACTGCGGGTACTAAATCTAGAAAGGTCAGGGGGCTAAGCGCTAAAATCTGGGCCTCGGTGTAAATATTTTTACACTATATAGGATCGCGGGTTGAATACGAAGAAAGGTAGGGGTTCTTTAGCAAGTTTGCCAGGCCGAACCGGTATCTAGGGTTCTGGGCCGTTGGATCCGGATCTGAGGGTTGGGATTTGATCGGTTTGGGATCTAATCACGGGCGTACATCTCGGATCGGATGGCCAGGGTTGAACGCGACTGACGGCGGCGGCGGGACTCGCCGGGATTCCTCTCCCGCGGCGGGGGATCGCCGGCGTAAGCCGAAATCGACGCTCAGGGTCTCGATTCGACGCGGGTTAGTGTCTAGGATGGACTACGCGTCATGCGTAGTCCACCTGGGACCTTGGCGGGCCTCTGGGAGGTCCGTGGCGGTGAGAGCAAGGACGGCGGCGGCTCTGCACGGTGGCTCTCGCCGGCGAGCCGCGTTCTGGCGCCCAGGGTGTGCCTTGGCTACGGGAAGTAGCGCAGAAGCAAGAGGGGTCGGGGCGCAGCTCACCGAGGGGGTCGAGGCGGTCGGACTTGCAGCGTAGAGGCCCGGCGACTTCGACTGGCGGCGGTGAAGGGGCGGCGTTCGTGGTCCGGGCGGCGCAGGGTTCCTCCAGGCGCCTGGATTCCTTGGATCGACGCGTGGCGGCTCTACGAAGCAAGACCGGGGGTCAGCGGGGCACGGGAGACGCCGGCGGCGTGAACCCAAGCGAGCGGCGCAACTCACCGTCGAGCGATCCGCGCGCGAATTCCGGCGAGGTGGGGCCTGGTCTCTGGGGCAAAGACCTTGGGGAGGTCCCCGGGTGCACGGCGGTTCTCCTGCGGGGTCTTGCGGAGTTGGTGGCGCAGCGGTGTGGCGTGGCCGCGGCGGCGCTGAGGGCTCTGCGCGGCGGAGCGAGCAGAGCGGGATGGAGGCGGCGCTAGGGTTCGTGGGGCGGCGCTCTGTTGGATTGGGAGAGGGCGCAGAGGATTGGGGCGGTTTAAAGGAGGCAGGCCGGGGATCTCGGCGTGGGAGCAAGGAAGGGAATCCCGGCGAACTCGGCGGGATTCAGGCGCGGGCGTTGCGCTGCGGGGGAGAAGAAGCTGGCAGGCGGGCCCGGGCTGCAGCGAGAGGAGAGGGGCGCTGGCTCGCTGGCGTGTGGGCCTAGGGGCGACGCGGGTCTTGCGAGCGACCGAGCGGGCCGGCGCGAAGCAGGCCGGGAGTGGGAGGGGGCCTGACGAGCGGGGCCCGGTGGCAGGCGGTGAGAGCGGGTCCGTGCGGGATGTCGCGCGCGGGCTGGGCTGCGCGTGAGGGAGAGCGTTGGGCCGCGGGGAAGTGGTGCGCTCGCGGGCTGAAGGGTGGCGTGCGGGCTGGGCCGAAGTGGGCCCGCGGAAAGGGAGAGGGCTTGGGCTGCTGGGTTGGGCTCGGGCCGGACTGGGGAGAGAGGTGGGCTGCGGGTTGGGTTTGCTTTGGGTTTTTTTCCCTTTCTATTTCTATTTCTATTCTATGTCTCACTCAAGCTCAACTATTTGAATTCAAAATAAATTTTGAATTCAAACCCCTATGAAATCAAACAATTAAAACAATGCATCAGCATGAATGCATTAACAAAGTTAAACCTAAGAAAATCTTTAATTACTTGTGAAACAAAAGCTAGATTAAATGCAAGTCTAACACAATAACCCTAGAAATTTAAATAAAGCCAATTAAATTTATTAATAAATGCTGAAATTTAAATTAGGGTGTTACACGTGTCTTCGGTGGCTTGTGCGCTCGCGGGGCCTCTTCTGTGTGCGCTTGTTCGGCACGCAATTGATCTAGTATTCTTCGCTGTTCCGGTATCATGCTCTAGACGAGCTGGCAGCAAAGTTCTTCCTCCTAGAGCTTCTGGTACTACTCCTCTCTTTCTGCCTCAGAGAGGGCTACTTCTTTGCCCTTGGCCCTTGTTGTGACATGTGGGCCTGAAGGGCCGGCGGCCAGGACTGCATGCCGCATCTTCTGGGCTTCGGTGACGCGAGCTTGAATCCCTCTCATTGCTTATATGTCTTTGGTTTAGATTCCGAGGTCGTGGAGGTTGACCTTGAAATCCCCCTCTGCGGCGTGGTCAACGGAGACATCACCTCTATTGGAGTTGCCGTTGCCTTGGGGGACAAAGGCGTTCTCCCGGGACACTGGACCGTCTGCCAAGGTGCTGGTGTTGCCTTTCATCTTCACTGCCATGCGAAGTGGTGCGGTAGAACGAACCGATGGGTGGGCGCCAAACTTTTGGTAGACGATGTCTCCGGAAGGGACGAACACCACAACAGTCTGGAGAACTGGAAATGAAAACAACACGTGGGTTCCAACGCAGGGTGATGCGCAGATACCGAAGGCGTTAGTCCAGCAAAATAACACAGTATTTGATTACAACACATCACCCTGCGCTCACACCTGTCCGGCCGCAGCACCGCTAGTCACGCGACCTTCGTCATCGCCATCATGGCCTCCGCCTTCACGCCCCGCCGCGTTCGCACCGGCCAAGTTCCCTGTGTCAGCGTCACCGAGGACTTTGTGCGCCCCAGCCTCAGCCTTCACCTACAACTGCAAGAGAATAACATCGTCAGGCAAACAAACACCAAAAAAGGAAATAAGCAGGTAACCGAAGAATAAAAATAACCTGATCCTTCAGACGGGCAGCCTCGACCTTCACCAGACCCCACCCCTTTTCGCGGAAGAAAGTCTCCACAAAGTTCATGGTGATATTCTTCGGCAAAGGAGGCAGGACTTCGGGACGGATGGAGTTGAGCGAAGGCCATTGAAATGATCACTCGCGATGGGCCCGCAGCTACGCCTTCATAATGCCACTGGTGCTGCTTCCTTCGGGTGGCAGAAGCCTGCAAATTGCCACGTACAAGGTGCGTGCTGTAATGGCAGTAGTCAGGTCACTGAATGAGAAGCTGCCGAAGTCGAACATGGCGACGCAAGCGCGAAGCCACCGAAACAGCTCCGCCACCCCCACCATTTGCTCCTGCGATAGCTCCAGAGGGGTAAGCCCAAACCTCCCAAGTAGCCCATGTATGTCCGCCTGAATGGCATCAACACCAGTGGCGAGTGCTTTAGCGATATTTGTTCACCGTCTCCTTTCCCTTCGCATGGCGCTCTTCTGCGTGCTTCGCAGCTTCCTCGGCAGAACGCGCACGCTGGCGTGCCTCAGACAGCTCTGCAGCCTTGGCTTCCCCTTCGGAACGGGCGGCCGCGAAGGTAGTCTGAAGTTCAGACTTCTCCTTTTCAAGGGCAGCCACTCTCTCGTCCAGCTCAGCCAACTGCGAAGCCCTGTTCTCTTCCAGCTCAAGCTGGCGGGCAGTGCAGCGGGAGGCTACGAAGGCCTTCAGCGCTAGGTCTTGCACGCACTGGAGCATAGAGCTCTCCCCAGTCTGCATTAGCCTCTTCTCCATCAGGGGGATGCTGAAAGCCCCGCCCGCCTCAGCGAGGAATCCCCACCCTCGATAGCTGCTCTCGAACCGCAGGCTCTCGACAACGTTCCCACCGATAAGCTTGGACGAGGACATACCCAGTTCATGAACAGCCACCTCAGTAGGGTCCAAAGAGCTCACAATGTTGCTACTGCTTTCCACCGAGGGCGAACCCGCCCTCTCCTCTTCGCCTCCCACCATCGCCTCAGCCCTCGGCTCTGCCTCCATCGAGACTTGGGGGCGTCCGGCCGCATCGCCACCCTCTTCGTCAGATGAAGTCGACGAACCCGAAGCCGAAGATGATGAAGTCCCGTCCACCGTCGTCGCAGCAGCGGCAGGACGCGACACCACCGGAGCCGACACCACCATAGCCGAGCCCACATTAGCGTCATCATTGCTCTTCGGCTCGAACTTGCTGAACTCGATCAAAGGAGGGAGCGCCACCTTGGGCTCAGTAGCAATGGGGTTGCTACTGGCACTGCCAGCATCTTCGGAATCGCCCTTATACGAATAGGGGAACCACTCATAATTTGCTCGAGGAGGCGGGGTCGCTTCGCCGAGTCAGCGCTAGCACCCCCCTTCTTTTTCTTCTTCTTCTCCAGTGCCTGTGCCACGCCGGAGACACCGGTGCCCCTAGTCTTCTTCCCCTTTGCCTCAGCAAGCTTGGCTTCCGCCTCGCGCTGAGGGGCGTCAATTTCAAAGAAGGCAAACACTCGATTGTTGCGAGTGCCGCCAAGCTTCGCAACCAGCAGATCGTACTCGCTCACGGACACAGGACCGAGGACCTCATCAGCCAACACCTCCACGCTTCGCGCATTCACCCCTGAAAAAGAACGAACAGCATAAGCAAAAAAAAACTCATGTTCTTTGGACAGCTGCAAGGAGGCGGTGAAATCCGGAACTGGAATAGACCCAATCCACTGCGCCTCGGGCGCAAACAAAGAAATGCTCCATCCTACCATCACCGGGAAGCACCCACACGCGACGAACTCCTCGACCAAGTCGCGCGTGCCGAAGACCTTCGAGACCTCCCGAAGCGTAGCCAGGAATGCCTCCTGATCAGGTACATCCATGCGGGGGATCTCACCTAGAGCCTCGATCCTCTTTGACACAAGGGGGCTCGTCTTCGTCTGCGGGTCAGTTGGCACCTTGTGATAGAACCACAAAGAGGACCAGTCACCCACCCACTTGTTCTTCGCGGTGAAGACGGGGCTCGGAATGGTCTGGCGATATGCGAAGGTGTAGCAACCATATTGTGGCTCCACCTCAGTGCCTTGCCCATCCAACCCCTTGATAATAATGCTCTTCAGCTGATAGTGGATGCGGTGCACTCGCGCAAAGTTCCCTGCCGACGGCTCCACATGGCACGTCCTCGCCAGCCACATAAACAGACTTAGGCGGACAAAAGAGTTCGGAGTCATTTGATGAAGAAAAACCTTGTACTCCGCGAAGATGTCCACCACCGCAGGGAAGAAATCCTTGAAGACCACAACTTCATCATCTTCGGGCTCCGCGTAAACCTGGCTTCGGGGAGGCAGCCGCGCTGAACCACGGGTGATGACACCGCGGTCCTCCATCTCCCTCAGCATCTTCACGGTCATCACAAAGGCCCTAGAAAGGAAGTAGGCGGCGCCATCGCTCGGTTCCCCCTTGGCGCCATTTCCTCAGAAGAAGCCGTGGTTGACGCAGATGAAGACAACTCTGGCGAAGGCCGACCGAAGAGAGTAAGCGGCGCTTCAGAGGCGAGAGCAACAACAAGAAAGCACGGCGTGCATGAAATAACCATCGCACGCGCCTGCGCCTCCCTTTATATAGCAAAATCTGCGGACGAAAATACCCCTAGCTGTGCACGCACGCAACAACTGCAACTGAGGACCAAAAGGTCATTCCAGAGTGCCTCAGGGAGAGCACCACCTCGGCAGACGATGGTTCAGCTACAAAAAAAATCATTATTACCCTTTGTTATCAACAACCATTCCCCTTTCTCTAGCTTTTTTGGCAGAACCAAGAAGACCTCGCTCCTCACTCGAAGGAACAACCGTGAGCAAAGGACCGAAGGTTGGCACTTCGGACACTGGCGCGCCAAGTCATTCGAGGCCGAGACCATCCAAGGAAGGCCTCTACCTTGAGGGGGCTACTGTTGGGGATGCCATCTTCGGTCCATCCGCCGAAGGGATCCACAATCTGAAGGCCAAGGAGGATGAAGAGCGTTCATATCGGCGTGGGCACCGACGAGGGAACTTCGAGTGAAGCCCTCGGGGCTCGCCGAAGGCCCATGTCTTCGATCGGGGCTAAAGGCCTGGTTCGGACTCGAGGGCTTCCGACCTGGATGGAGGCCCGAGCTTCGTCTAACAAAGAAGACGCCTTCGGAGGGATAGCGAAGACCAAGGGGACCCCAGCGGTAATGATGTCATGGATTGGGTCATGTACGTTTAAATGTGTAGTTCCGTAAATGCCCACAGAATATTCTAGGAATCTAGCCAGTGGGGGGCATTACGGTGTAATTTGGCGCGTGAGTAGGTGAGTCGTTGCCTATAAATACTGGTGTAATGACCTGTGATGGGACATTGAATGCAAGAGATAGAAACACGGGCTCCTTGTCCGAAGCCACGTGTTCTTTTCCTTTCCAGTTCTCTAGACTATTGTGGTGTTCGTCCCTTCCGGAAACATCGTCTACCAACACACACATGAAGTGGCTCCGAAGGGGGGTTTATTGGGCCTTGTGTTGTAGGGGCTAGTAGGGCTGGAGGTGTGTATGGTAGAGTGGGGTTGCAGTGGAAAGCTAGGAAAGATGGTGATAGTGTCGGGTACGCCGACGACTAGTGCATCGCTGGCGAAGGCCATTGGTGGGTTGTGGCTGCTCTTTGCTGACCTCCATGCGAAGTGTAGTTGACTGGCTTTGCGGGCTGCCCGTTTTGGCGGTCAAAGTCTTCTATCCTCTCGATGGTGATGGGGCACTCATTTGTCCAATGGCCTTTGTTTTGCCATGAAAAAAAACAAAAGGGGGGTTTTCTACCATTGGCCAGTGTTGTCTCTGCGTCCTCGGTTGCTTCGCTCGCTCGGTTGCCCTCGGGCGCGGAGACAACAAAGGCCGAAGGCTGAAAACCCCCTTTTTGTTTTTTCCATGGCAAAGATAAAGGCCATTGGACAAATGAGTGCCCCATCGACATTGAGAGGAAAGAAGAGTTTGACCGCCAAAACAGGCAGCCCGCAAAGCCAGTCAACTACACTTCGCACGGAGGTCAGCAAAGAGCAGCCACCAATGGCCTTCGCCAGCGATGCACTGGTCGTCGGCATACCCAACACTATCACCATCTTTCCCAGCCTTCCACTACAACCCCACTCCACCATACACACCTCCAGCCCTACCAGCCCCTACAACACAGGGCCCAATAAACCCCCCTTTGGTGCCACTTCATGCGCGTGTTGGTAGACGATGTCTCCAGAAGGGACAAACACCACAACAATCTGGAGAACTGGAAAGGAAAACAACACGTGGCTTCGGACAAGGATCCTGTGTTTGTCTCTCTTGTATTCAATGTCCCATCACAAGTCATTACACCAGCATTTATAGGCAATGGCTCACCTACTCACATGCCAAATTACACCTTAATGCCCCCCAACGACTATATTCCTAGAATATTCTGTGGGCATTTACGGAACAACACATTTAACCGTACATGAACCGATCCATGACATCATTACCGCTGGGGCCCCCTTAGTCTTCGCTATCCCTCTAAAGGTGTCTTCTTCGTCAAATAAAGCTCGGGCCTCCATCCATGTCGGAAGCCCTCGAGTCCGAACCGGGCCTTCGGCCCCGATCGAAGACATCGGCCTTCGGCGAGCCCCGGGGGCTTCGCTCGAAGTTCCCTCATCGGCAGCCACGCCGATATGAACGGTCTTCATCCTCCTTGGCCTTCGGATTGTGGATCCCTTTGGTGGATGGACCGAAGGTGGCATCCCCAACAAGTTTCTTGCGGTAATATTTGAAGAAGAAAGTGACGATGAAGATCAAGAAGAAGAAGAGGGGTTACTGGAGGTGTCAGACCCGGGGTAGCGGGACTGCTCATAGGCATAGAATGTTCTAGAGTAAGGGATAGCGCATGGATGTACCTTACCTCTTTTGTAACTACCCGAATAGGTGTAGAACTAGCTGTAGAACAAGAAAACTACCCGATAGAGTTGTAGTAGGACTCCAAGAGTACTCGGCTATGACTTTCCATGTAACCCTGTCCCCCAGAGCATATAAGGGCGGGCAGGAACCCCCTTGAAACATACGACCTCTAAGTCAAAACAAGCAACCACACAGGATGTAGGGTATTACGCACCTCGCGGCCCGAACCTGTCTAAATCCTTGTGTTACTTGCACCATCGAATTCGAGAGCTAGTCGATCCCTTGCCTACAATCCTACTGCTAAGGGTATCCCTGAGCTGGCTTGGCAGCTAAACAACGATAGCTGGCGCACTAGGTAGGGGAGTCAGCAAGTTCATCAGCGAATTTGATGGCCAGATCAAGCGACGCTAACAACATGCCAGAAGGCACAGCCCTCGTTTTCGGTTCCTGGGCCTGTACGGCCGATGAATCTGGCGGTTTTAGAAGCCACCTGATCTCTTCCGATGGACCAAAGATGAACCCCGATGATCAAATCGCCGAAACGATCAACGACTCGAAACTCGGCGAAAAGTCATCATCCACATATGACTCGGAATCTATTAAGAGCATGTCAACTCTAACTCTCTCTGCCGAGTCAGTTGAGTCTAACACAAACTACAATTCCGAAAATCGCCAATTTTCTGAAACTCTCAGAAAATACGTGGCGCATCTCAAATCGATCAAACGCCCTAAAACCAACAACTCGGAACTACTCGATGGAGTAGATCGAGTTTCGCGATCGATTGAAAGCTGCATCAAACTTGCTGAGTCTGCTCTTGGCCAATCTAAGGTCGGTCACCTAGAAAATACAAACCCACGACCAGCTTGGTTGGGTGATATCTATTTTGGAATCGACCGAGTTGATTCTACGCTTCTCAATTGCATCACATGGACGAAAGCACGCTTCAGCAGAAAACCACGATGAAACGGGACGTGACAGGAAAACCATGCGGAAAGCTCGAGAAGGCAAACCCCCGGCTTGAACGGATGGGACCGTCTCTCTCAGGGCTCCCCCAAGATGCCTTGTCCAAACCTGTACATAAGTGGACCTCCGAACCAACCGATTTCTCTGATCCCCTCTTCGACCAAGACTTTGATGAGTTCATGGAAAGCCTTGACAACCTTGAACCATACGATGATCTCGAGGATTGGTCAGATGACATCGATCTCTTCATGGATGCTATGCGCCATCCACCCTACATGGTCGATGCTCTTTAGCAAGAAGCCAAGACCAAAAGGCCAGAACATGCTCACTCAAGATTTGACAAGTTAGTCAAACCCGAGTTCGAGTACTCCTACGATTCAGAGGACAAGCTGGATGACCTAATCCAATACAGCAAAGAAGCCGAGGCCTACTCGAACAAGAACTCTAAAACCGATCCGGATTCCCTCCCAAATCTGGTTATATATGCAACTCCAAACGGCCGAACGGTACGCCTGGAAAAGTCGGGGATCAATAATCAATCCGCTAGAACCCCTTGTCCTCAAATTGACGAACTCCCATTCCAAAAAGGCATCCCGCTAGACCCACTGGAAGCGGAGCAAGAATAGGATCTTGAGGACCTTTGTCGTGGAGTCCTCATGGTTCGCATCTCTGAGTTCCACGAGTCAGATGATGATTCGATGGAGAGATTCAACCTCGATGATTACAACTCTGAGGATTACGACGAGTACCTCTCCGACAATATGGAGACTACTCCCACGGCGGTCAGCGAAGTCAAGACTACCATCAAACAAGACCCTTAGCTCCACCAGCTGTAATGGTCACCGTTCAACTGGAAGATGAGCCTGTGGCGGAGGATCTCTACGAACGCCGCTGTGTTCTCAATCTAAAATGGGCGTTTAGACGCCAACGCGTCACCAACTGCCATCAAGAATAGCAGGGCGACAATTTCGACTACTCCAACAGCGATCTTCGTAGTGTGATAAACATTGGACGAGATGCTCGCAACATCATCATATCAAGGAAAAAGGAGCGCGAGGAAGTCGAGGCTTACAGCCCTTCTTCCAACTACAGCATTCCAGGAGTTGGCCCGGGACATTCCAAGAAGTGTAAGCATGTGAACGCTGATTATCAGGGCAAGTCCCATAATCAGCACCGCGTGAAAGAGCTTGTTGGAGGGGACATGATCAACAAGATACTTCAGTGCAAGTGCATCCTGCATCCAAAGAGCTCCCACACAGTTTTTCAATGCAACTCACTCCGCAAAGCTCTCGAAGCACCTCTTCTGGACATTACTCCGCCAAGAGTGTAATCGACTATTAAGTCGACTCGTCGTATTTCTAAATATTTCATATTTAGTCGTACAAACCATTGCGCAAGTGCTAACCACTATGGGCAAGGGGTAGGTCTTAAGAGTCAGAGTCTGTCATCCTACAAGTCTTGTAAACACTACAGATTATATAAATAAAGTTGATTTGAGTCTAAATCGACTACTTGGTTCTGCCTCAATCTCGACCTACACCTTCCCCCCAAACTACTTCAATCCCAAAGAAACTTGGGCCAACAATCGAGTAGTTTGTAGGCTATGGCCTACCACGGAGATATCTCCAATGGTTCGTCCATCTTGGTAACCCGACGGGGTCTATCCTAGTAGGTCAACCTTGGAGATGACTCCAGTCCTCGAGTAGGACACCCTACCCGCCGGCACGGGTAGATTTGGGATATCTCTAAGGATTCGACCATCTTGGGTAACTCGACGGGGTTCACTCTAATAGGTCAACCTTGGAGGTGACTCCAGTCCTCGAGTAGGACACCCTACCTGTTGGCTCGGGTAGTTTTTGGATATCTCCAATGGTTCGTCCATCTTGGGTGACCCGATGGGGTCTATCCTAGTAGGTCAACCTTGGAGGTGACTCCAGTCCTCGAGTAGGACACCCTACCCTCCGGCATGGGTAGCTTTTGGATATCTCCATGGATTCGTCCATCTTGGGTAACTCGACGGGGTTCACTCTAGTAGGTCAACCTTGGAGGTGACTCCAGTCCTCGAGTAGGACACCCTACCTGCTGGCTCGGGTAGTTTTTGGATATCTCCAATGGTTCGTCCATCTTGGTAACCCGACGGGGTCTATCCTAATAGGTCAACCTTGGAGGTGACTCCAGTCCTCAAGTAGGACACCCTACCCGCCGGCACGGGTAGATTTTGGATATCTCCAAGGATTCGTCCATCTTGGGTAACTCGACAGAGTTCACTCTAGTAAGTCAACCTTGGAGATGACTCCAGTTCTTGAAAATGACACCCTACTCGCTGGTTCGAGTAGTTTTTGGATATCTCCAATAGTTCGTCCATCTTGGGTAACTCGACGGGGTTTACTCTAGTAGGTCAACCTTGGAGGTGACTCCAGATCCTGAATAGAACACCCCATTTTTCGAATCGAGTAGATTTCCAATACTCCTCGAAGTTTTTTCCATCTTGTGCAACTCACCAAGATCAACCTCAAGAAAAGATATTCTACTCATTCATTCAGAAATTATTTACAATCCAACATATAGAGTTGGACATATTTGTAATTTTTCCCACTTGGTTAACCTTGCAAGGTTCAATCCTAACCAGATAATTACACAAAATTCTCTTTCAAAGAGTACGCTACTACGGCACCCCCGTATAACTTTTTAATGCCTATACTACTTGGTTAATCTTTCAAGATTCAATCCTACTCGGATAGCAATTCTAAAAGCCTCTGTTCAGAGCAAAGCAATCGATGCAACTCTTGAGTAAGAGTTAAAGATTTTTATCCATACTCAAACAATGAGTAGGAATTCGGTATGCTAAAAGGAAGAATAAATGTTTTATCCTCCCCTTTGAGTTGAGCTGGCACGTTGCTGCCAAATTCAAAGTATTTAATCATACAAATACTACTTGATCCTCTAAGGAAACACAATCCTTACGACCAAATACTCAGTATAAAAGCAGTTCAATTCTGTACAAAACAAGAGTACCTTTGGCCTCAAGGACCCTTTCCAATATTTTACATTGAGATTACAGAAAGCTCAAAAACTAAGGTTCACTGCTCTAAGCTACTCACGATCCCATCGGCTACCGGTGAGACTTCATTCAAGTAAACCTCGAACTGCTCCTCGCTGCAGTTGGGATTCATGCCCTCGCCAAGTGGAGCCAGGATCGACTGTGGCCAGTAGGACTTGACTAACCCGAGTACATGTGACACGAATTGTCGGGTAATCGCCGAGATATAACTCATGAAGCCTTGAGGAACCCTTCGCACCTTCTCCACCAGGGCAAGGAGCTCCTCCGTGTTGTCCTCGGCAATGTCCACCATGTCCACAACAGCTTGGGCTGCAACCTTCAGCTCATCAAGTTCTTACTGCAGCGCAGTGTTGGAATCTGACAAGCCTTTTACTTGTTGCAGCATTTCAACCATCTGCTTGTCAGAATCCATCTTGATCCTCTTAAGCTTTTCAATCTCATCTGCGTTATGGTACATAAGAATCTTTAAGTGAAGTACCAAATCCTCCTGAATCTTTAATGATTCTCGGAGGGCTGCATGTTTGGGTTAAGCAAATTCTTATGAGTACCAAAAAGTATAAAACTAGTCGACTACTCGACAAAAGCAAAGACTAACCTTTCTTGTCTTTAAAATTTTTCTTGTGCTTCTCCACAAGAGCAGCCTTCTCGGCTGTAAGCTTCTTTACTTGCTCCCTAAGAGCAAGCAGTTCAGAGTCATCTTGGGGCTTGCTGCTCCCCTGCTCCGCAATCTCCTGTTTACGCATAACAGAGTTCAGCAACAGAACTACTTGATTCATATAAAAAGTACTCGATTAATCGATTACTTACCGCCAGAAGCCTCTGAAACTCTGATACCTGAACTTGCACAAGATTCATACTATCCTGTGCAAGCTTGATCTTGTCCTTAGGTGAGGGAGTACTACTCGAAGGTACAGTAGCAGACATCACCCCCACCACCTGCGATGCTTCCACATTTGGTCGCAGCTCATCCGCAACCGCACCCATACGATTCCCTTGATTCTGAGGATCTGGGAAGAAGTCCTTCGAATAAAGAAGTCGAGCAAATGGCACAAGATCCAAACTACCAGGAGGCGGAATAATAGGCTCACCTATGGGAATATCTTCTGGTTGCCGTTGCTGCTCAAAATCCGGTATAGGTGAATCCCACAGCATGGAATTCGCCAGCTCCTCCGCCGCATGTACATCCATATCAGGAGTACTGGCAAGAGCATCATCAGTGGATTTGGAGGCGGCAGTCACAGCGCCTCCAAGACCCAAATCCCCCTTTCTGCAAAAAGAATGTCAAACATTCAGATACCTAAATATGAAATTTCTCATATCACAGAGTGTTAAGTATGGAAATACTTACACAATTGCCTTCCGTACTAGAAGCTTACGAGTTACTATAAGCTTTGGAAGGGGTTGCGTAACCAGTGCTTGGCTGGCGGAAGCACCCTTCCCTGCTTGGGTAGCAGTAACTTCTTTGGCACTACCTGCTGAGGTAGTTTCCTTCGGCGGAGCAGTTGTTTTCCCACTTGACGAGTCCACTATGGTGGAGGGGACTTTTGATCCCACCATAGTATCATCCCCAGAAGAAGACAGCCGCGACATCTTACCCACCGGACTAAAACGAGGGGAAGATATCAAAAAACAACTCGATAAAAGTCGAACAGCAATCAAGTATGCGGTGAATCTTCTTACCCGCTGTCGCTGGGTTGAGAAGAGGCTCGGCGCTTCAAAGCAATAGTCCGAGGCCCTTTTGGGTGATCAGCTCTAACGCTACCACCAGGGCTGGGGCTACAAGATCGGCCGCTATCCTCACCAGATGACCTCCTAGTCTCTGCACGATCAAACTCATCATCAGAATCATAGTGCTTCATTCCTGATGAATCTTCAGAATCTGGCTGCTGTGGCCGATGAGCGCTGGGAAGAAGATGGTAAGCACGAGTAATGCCTGGCAGAGGAGGGCTGCTCCTATACACATCCACATCCTCCTACATTGACAAGACAAATGCAGTTACACATGCAATATTTATAAGGACAAAGTACTCGAAACATCAATCGACGACTCAAACATACCTGTTTTGGAGGATTCAAGACAGAGAAACTTTCTGGCACCACTGGAGCATGCCCCACCTAGTCAAGAAGCTGCTGCACTCGACGCAATGCTTCACCATTTGAAATTTTCATGGTCGAGCACCGCAATGGATCGCATATTCCCTTATATTCAAACCCAAATGTAACTCGAGCTTGCAAGGGTTGAATTCTACGTTGCATCCATCCATAACCACAGCCTCCCCGGTTATGTGTCTCCTTTTCAAATCTGCTATCCGCTCAAGCAGTTCCACAACCTGACTCACATCCATTGGCTTTTTCTTCCATTCTGGCCGCTGGATTGGGGACCCTGGGGCAATTGCTGGAAGGGACTTCCCATGGTTTCCTATATAAAACCATTTCTGCTTCCAGTCGATTACTTTCCCAAACAAAGTATATGGAATGTACACCGAGTCCATTCCTTGTCTGAGCTGGATACCCATGCCCCCAACAACATATAGCTCCCTAGAGTTGGGTTGGGGCTTGAGGCGGAACAGATAGCGAAACAAATCGAAATGGGGCTCGATGCCCAGAAAAGCTTCGCACAAATATACGAAGATAGAAATATGAACAAAAGAATTGGGAGTAAGATGATGCAACTAGATTCCGTAGTAATACAGAAGTCCAGAGAAGAAACTGGAGCACGGAAGACCCAATCCCTGCTCAAAATAAGAGGTAAAAGCAATAATTTCGTCCGTATTTTCATACGGACGAGCATGACAGAAGGAAGAACGCCACTGGATCATAGTCCTAGTAGGCAGCAAACCCTCACTAACAAGGGACTTCAGATCGGATTCTGAACACTTACTTGCTAACCACCCCTCGTCGCGGGTGGGATTGCTCTCCACCTCCTTACCCTTCAGAGATCTCTTTGGTGCCATCCTAAATTGCACAAGACGCTTCTCGCGCATACCATGGCTATCCTACCAAAGGATGAAGAAGAGGATTGCAAGGGAGAGGTTGGATCTGGAAGTACTAGCTTCGAAGGTAAGAACAGATCTAATCTCAAGCAGAAAGGCTGGCGGCCGGTGGGGTAAAACCTAATTTACTGCTCCCTTAAATAGAAGTGGTAGTGGCAACACGGTGAATATCGAGAAGCTTAGGAGTCAGTTATCTGTCACGGTAAATACAGGATCTTTTTTGGAATACTTCATTTCTTAATGAAATTACATTCCAATACAAGAATATACTCAAAACTACTCGACATAACATTCTTGTTTTACAGGAATACATAAACTACTTGATGATACATATCGACTACTTGCTTTAAGGATTGAATATCAAATTGACTCAAAATTTGAACCTTTTAGCTAAGGATGACTGCAGCTACATCGACTGTTGGCCGTTACAAATCAGCAAACTCCTTATTCCTATACTAGGAATAAGGATACAAGCATCCTGGGAGAGAAATTTCAAGGGTAAGGAGGCAGATTACAGTAAGTGCCTCGCAAGACCTCTTCTTTCATCTTGCAAAGGAATTTCTTCTTCTCCCTGAATATGTTGTGACAAGATTAAATCTCCCCACCAGAGATGTCAATTCTTGGGTACTCCCAACCTTGAAACCCTAAGAGTATGACACAACTAGATGCAACCCGTCCACAATGAACTTGCCTCATTGGAATATGCAAGGAAACGATCCCCAGCATGGATCTGATGAGAGAAGCAGGGTTGCAGGGTTTGGCAGTAGAAACTTCTCTTGCCACTCGCAAGTACACTTCTAGCACCTTTTGCTACTAGAGGCTTTCTAATACCAGGAGGACGAGAGTTGTCTAAACAAGAACACCAACTGTGAGCCATAACTTCAGTGGAGTGGTGCTTCTGGCGAGCCTTCTTGTTCACCTTTTATAGACGCATGGGCTTCACTGAACAAAGGCCTGTGAATGCTATAGACGCAGCAATCACAGGTATAACAGTGCAGATTCCCCGCGCCAATGAATTTCCATGTGAGTGTACAGTAAAAGACATCCTGGGTTTTATTTTTGAGGATATCACGGGTGCAATCAGTGTGGCATATCCAATTGTATCATTTTTCTAGGATATTTCTCGAAAAAGAGATCTTTTCGGATATCGGATCTGATTAAACTTGCTGATATTTTTAGAATAAAATCAGATGCCACGAATTAGATCCTTAATTCCAAATCTTGACTCGGGGGCTTCCCCACAAGATACGGGATTTTGATTTAAGGCTCGGGGGCTATGGGATATATGGCATCTGACACTTATTTTTCAAATTTCTTGGAAAATTAAAGACTGAAGTGACCCTCAGCCTGATTCTGCGATTCAACCTAAGGCTCGGCGGCTACTCCATATGGAGCACAAGTACTTTGCGCACCATATATGATTAAAATTTCAGGGCTTGAGCACCTCACAACCTCGAAGCAACCGGAAGTACTTGGAAGACTACTCGACGCACTTGAAGAAAGATTTGGAAGCACTCGATGGATGTCCAGAACGCCTGAAGCACTCGAATACGTCTTCAGAAGTACTCGACGCCTGTAGGACTCGGCTACGAAGAGCTTGGGGGCTTGTCAGACCCGGGGCAGCGGGACTGCTCATAGGCATAGAATGTTCTAAAGTAAAGGATATCGCATGGATGTACCTTACCTCTTTTGTAACTACCCGAATAGGTGTAGAACTAGCTGTAGAACAATGAAACTCCCCTTTAGAGTTGTAGTAAGACTCCAAGAGTACTCGGCTAGGACTTTCCATATAACCCTGTCCCCACAGAGTATATAAGGGCGGGCAGGGACCCCCTCGAAACATACGACCTCTAAGGCAATACAAGCAACCACATATGACGTAGTGTATTACGCACCTCGCGGTCCGAACCTATCTAAATCCTTGTGTTCCTTGCACCACCGAATTCGAGAGCTAGTCGATCCCTTGCCTACAATCCTACTGCTAAGGGTATCCCTGAGCAGGCTTGGCGGCTAAACACCGACAGGAGGAGTGCACTACTTCAGCAACATGCACTCATCCTCTTTTGACTCCTCCCGAAGATCAAGTAGCAAAGGCAAGAATGTCTGCTGGTTCCCGGTTGGAACCGGTCAGACCGTTCTGTGTGACCGGTCTGACCACGGAAAAGCGCAAGGAGAGCAAAAAGTTCTCTCGAAGGCGATCAAGACAATCTCAAGTGTCAGCAAGGCCCTCATCCTCCAGTGATGACGGTCATACATGCTTGATGGCCAAAGGCAAGGAAGAAGATGCCCAAGGAGTTGAACAAACGAAGGCATTGAAGAAGGAGTTGGAGAGTCTCAAGCTCAACTATGCTTCCTTGGTAAGCAAGTCGAAAGCCTTCTCTACTAACTCTTTATCTCATATAGATTCATTGGAGAAGGAGAATCAAGTGCTCAAAGCCAAATTGGAGAAGCTCACTAGTGAGCATGTAAATCTACAAGGAACTCATATGGAACTTGAAAAGTCTTATGAGAAGCTTGTGGACTCATATGCCTTACTTCAAGTGGCTCATGAGGTTATGGTTACCATAGTAAAATCCTATGAACCTCCCACTCACACTTGTACAAGCTCACGAGTTCAAAATGATTTGACTTGCACTAAATCGTGTTGTTTTCAAGCAAGCCAATCTAGCATTGAGTAAGTGTTTGTAGAATCTTGTGATAACTTCATTGCTCAAGAAAATGAAGAACTTATGCATGAAGTAAATAGGCTCAAAGAATAAGTAATCAAGTTAAAGGACAAGGAGCAAGTGAGACCATCTCAAGATAACCGCGATCCCGCGGTGAAGAAGCTTGAGACGGATTCAATCTTCACTATCTCAGCTCCTCAACAAGAACCAAAGAGCATTAAGCACAAGATTCCAAGGAAGAAGTCTCTAGGACACATCAAGTGTTTCAGGTGCCTAGAGAAGGGACATTATTCAACAAATTTCCCAATCAAGTCTGATGAGGAAGCTCAACTTTCAAGAAGACAAAAGAAGCTTCCAAAAAAATAGAGAGTACCATGGATGCAAGAAAAGAGGGCACATGGTTCACTGTTGTCCTTAACAGTACAGGTCTGACCAGACTGGTCAGACCAGTCCAGGCCAGTGCAGCTGCTAGACCCTTCAAGAAGCCCACAAAAGGCGTTCTTCCATTCAAGAAGCCTATTGATGCCCAGAAGTATAAGAAGCAAGTCAAGAGCACCTTCGTCAAGTTCAAGCACTGAATTTGCAACACTTACCGGTCAAAAGGTCATATGGGTAAGGATTGCCCAAATGGTAATGTGCCTAACTCAAACCTCGTTCAATAAGACTTTGCTAGGCTTGGGAGGGACAAGATATGTACTTATGCTACTAGGGAGATTCAATCACCCAATATTAGCATAAGGGCTATTTGGGTCCCCAAGTCTATTGTGGCTAACGTTGAAGGCCCCAACAAGAGTTGGGCACCAAAGAAAGCTTGAAAATGTTGCAGGACCATGGGGATGCATTGGAGACTTGGTTTGTGAAACAAAATGATATGACTCAAGTAACAACCAAGTGCAAAGCTACCTTGTTGAAATCCCTGCTCCAATGACATCTTGGTAACTTGTGCAAAAACTGTCACACCATAGCCACTCTCAGTTCTTTGTGAACAAGAGTGTATCACAATTCTTGTAGTTGTGAGACACTTGAATGTGAATTTGATTCAATTTCTAGTTATCCATTTCCTTTGTGCCATATGATGCCTTTAATGTCTCTCTTGTAGAGAATTTGCCTTGGTTTGAAGTGCAGATAACAAAGTTCATATCATATGATTTCATCAAGGCAAAACATCTGAAACAATGCTTAGTTGTAGCTATTTTTGTACTGGTCGGAACTTCTGACGGTTCTCGGAAGTTTCATGGTTCTAACGACCAAGGGCTCTCAGGTATCAACTTCATTTTCATCGGAACTTCCAATGCCGGATCGGAACTTCAAATAAATGATGCATTGGACACACTCTGACAGACCGGTCTGGCCCAGAGTGAAGCAAATGCGTATTGGAAGTGAGAACAAGATCTAATGAATATTATTTGAAGTATTTTCTCACTTAAGGCACAAGCCTGGGAACATACAAGTGATAGTAAGCATGCTAAGCACATTGTCAATATTGAAATATTATTTTTCTGCTTGGACCAAGTTTATGGATGAGCCTCCCCATGTCTTTAACTAAGATATGCTTTGCTTCTTAAGATATTCAAAATCTTGAGCACTAATTTAGGGGTCTCATTTTCAAACCTATGTCATCTTGGGACTAACAATTTCTTCTAGTGAATTTGTAGTCTCATACAAGGGAGTCAAAGACTCTCAATTTGGAGTATGCTATCTTATGCTCAAAAGAAAATGGTAACTTGGTCATAACAATTCAATCTTCATGTTACTTACCCTTGCATAGCTGCTCTCCATAATATAATTTAAAAATTTCTTGAGTTGGACTTAGTTGACCAAGTTAGTGCATGTGAACTTGCCTTCCACATATTCTTACATGTGCACTAATAATTAAGGAATTTAGCCTATATTGTGAGGTTTCATCTTTAATGATTCTAATTCTTCCTACACCAAAAGGAATCACTAGAGTGAAACTAGAAGCATGTGCAATTAACCTTGTTTGCTCTCTTGTGTTGTGACTTAACTGGAGAATCAATTGAGAGCAAGAAAAATTGGATTTATTGCTAAATTATTGCACAATGCTTTTGGCTAAATTGCAAAGGTATGTCTCCTAATTATTTTGTTTTACCTTTGTGCATCTAGGCCACATTATCTTGCTAGTGTGAGCATTTTCATGTCTTGAGTGACATAGGATAGTTTTTCTTTAATTCCACTAGCATGATAGGAAGTGAGTGTTAAGGTAGAATTTGGTTCTTGGTCTTTGTGACCCAATTGACCCACTTATGACTATAGTTTTTCTTGATTGATTGATTGGCTAGTCACAAGTGATGAAATTAACTCATGTCCACAAAATCAAAATCCATCTCTCCTTTCCTCTTGGAAGTATCAAGAGAGGCTTGAAACTTTGGACATAATCATCTACATCTATAAAGTTTCAACATCTATGATCTTATCACAAAATTCTTCCAAGAGAAACACTTTTTTGGATATTCTAACTACCAGGGGCGACCGGTCTGACTGGTCTAACTTGAGTAGTTATCTTTTTACCCCGTTCACGTGTAAAACAGTGAAAACCTTTTGACTTTCACCCTCCACCAACACCACCACTTCTTTCACCGCGCCTCATCCTCTCCCGTGCTCCATCTCGTCCCTTTGGCGATTCAAGGATTCAACCAAGGAGAAGGGCATCTCTTTGTGGGATTTGAAGCACATCACCGGCCTGACCGCATTACCAAGCCAGTCCTTCAACTACTTCTTCGAAATCTAGCACTAAAGGTACCCTATGGCTTGTTTCTCTTCGATCTACTCTTTAAGGCCATAGATTCAAAATCCCTCTGGTAGAACATCTCCTGCATTGTCATAGAACCTATATCTAGGAGATCATTCACTTTTGTTAGTATTTTGGACGAATCCATAATCTAGGGTTGCACTGGGTCGACTGGTCTGATCGGTCACACTGATTGGTCTGCCCAGTGGAGCCCTAAATCTTGTATTTGTGCAGTATATTCAACACATCTTGTCCTAGGATCTTTATCACTTCATATGTGATCTTCATACAAAATTCTAGCTGCTCAGATTGTGATTTTAGGGCGTTTAGGTCTGATACGTGTAGACCGGTCTAGCACAGAAAAGTTCTAGACTCCCTGGAATTTTGATTTTCAATCTTATCTATGAAACTCAATCAGTTCCTTGTCTCATATCACTTTTATCTATCTCTTGAACCTAGGATCAACAGTAGGATGCCTAAACAATTTGAAAGAAGGACAAAATGCCGCTTTGATCCATCAAGGGCTGATCTAGATGAAGGCGGGTCAAATGTTCCCAATGTGGTCAGTGGCAGAGAATTGAGGCCAAGAGGATAGAAAATGGAACCAGTTGATGACATTGAGGAAGAGAGTATGGGTGGATCCTCTAGCAGTGATGATGAGGTTGAGGATGAAACTTTCAGGGTTCAGCATCGGCATGATAAAGGTCCAGCTGAGGAGGACAGTAGTGATAGGAAACTGGAGGTGATCTTGGTGGTAATGATGATAATGAGGAAGATGATAGTGATGAAGGTGAGCAGGAGATGCCATTTCCTACCATCCAAAAGCCTGTCAGACTGAGCTCTATGAAATGCATTGATTACAAGAGCAGTGGGATGACAAGGGAAGTAAAAAGATCAAGAAAAATTGACCCCTACTCCCAGCCAAAGACCTCTAGTGACATCAGATTCCACACTCAGTTTCAGCCGGAGTTTTATGAGTCAGTTTTCCCCAGTGATAGGAATATCACAGTTGAGGCATAGTGGGTTGATTGGAACAGCATGGAAAAGGCAGATGATCCTCTATTTCAGCAGATCATAAGTGCATGTGAGAGGAAACATATTAAGGCACTTATGGGTTTTTAGAAAAATTGGAACAAGGAGGTCATTGCCCAATTTTATGCCATTGTGTTCTTTGGATACATAGATCAAGAGAGAGCTATATTTTGGATGACTGAAGGGAGATATAACAAAGTCAGATTTACTCAATTTATCTGGGTAGTTGGGCTAGACAGGCATGATGCAAATAGGCCCAAGATTCATAATCAACAACCTCTTCCAAATGATGAGATGAAATTTATGTATCCAAGGCGAGAAGTGCACAATGCAGGCAAAGTAACCGGGCTTTACACATATTATTCCATCTTGAACCGGTTGCTTAGGAAGACTATCTCTCAGAGAAGTGGAAATCCATAGGACATTTCTCTCCATGCAAGGAATTTGCTTTCCAGGTTGAGGCCCGAAGGAGAGGACTTTAGTGTTGCTGATTACATATGGGAGGAGATCAAGTACATTTCTGAAAACCCATTGAAAATTTGTGGATATGCACCCTATTTGATGGAATTGATAGAAAGAGCAACAAAAAAAGTTTGAGACAGATACAAAGCATAAGTACATTCGTCCTAAGGTGCCTAAGCAAAGGATAGAGCCTTCACCCCACATATATTCAGAAAATGAAGATGATATGGAGATTGAAGCAGAAGAAGAAGAGCAGCAGCAACAACCTCTTGCTGCAACCGGTCAGACCGGGTCACCCGACCGGTCAGACCAGTCGGGGCAGGCAGGAGACTTTACCTCCTCTTCTCAGCGTGAAAAGCCCTCATCACCTTTGAAGAAAATGTTTAAGATGTTTGTTGGCTTATGCAAGAATCAGAGAGATGTCATGAATGGCCAGCAAAAGCAAAGGAGGGACAGCAAAAGAATTAGGTTTAATCAAAAGAGGATGTATGCAGCGATGAATCTTCAGCCACCTCTTTCTCCCATCTCGCCTGAGCCAATTGAGCCAGAGGTTCCTTCTGTAGAAGAGATGTCTATGAGCTTTCAGGGATCAGGGTCATTTGATCAGTTAGCTGGGCAGTACTTTGGAGGAGCTTCTTCCTATGCACCTCCTCCTCCTCCTTCTGGTGAAGGCGTGTTTGGATCTTTCTCAGATTATTTCCATGGGGCAGCAGGATCTTCAATTGCACCACCTCCAGTCCATCCTCCGCAGCAGCCACATTGTCCCTCAGAGGTGGAACGCATTGCAGCAAGTGCCGTTGCATCTCTCTTTGATCCTCCTCCTGGTATGTCTACGGGCGTGCTCTCATCTCATGATCTTTCACTAGACGTAGCTCCTACATATTTTGAAGTCACAACATTGCCTGAAAATCTCTTTTTAACTTCAAATCTTTGGCTAGATCCTTATGAAGGAAATGGAGATGGAGACGATCAGTGAGTGCAGCAAAGCCCCTGTCCCCACCATCCGCCCGGCTAGTCGTTGGACCCGGGATAAAAGTCACATTTGGTCCTGGGCCCAAAGGCAGCCGGGACAAATGGCCTGGACCAAAGGCCTGTTCTGTAGTAGTGAAACCTTATATAAGGAAAATAACCGGCAGCCAGGCCCGGTTCTAGGGCAGGGAAAATGGAGCACCATCTAGGGCCCCAGGCCCAGGGTCCGGTGGGGCCCATTTGCATGTATTCAATACCAAGACTAAAGTGCCTTCTGCTGCTTACAGGTAGTGACATGCTACAAGCATATCTCCCTAGCTGCTCCTTCTGCAGATGCAGACACATGACATTGAACATCAAGTGGGTTCGATGCAACTAGATTACTACATATTTGACATTCTTGTCTACGTTTGCTATGCTATCTGCCATGCTTACACTGTGGAATGATTAAAAATAAAATAATGGTTTATGGTTATGGAATGATCATTCCACTCATATTTCCACCGGATTGTTGTGCTATCTGAAATATAATAATATCTTCATTCATAATTCAGTTTAGAAAGATATTACAGTAAATAACATTGACCATTATAATATACTTTTATCCCCATTTCAATGAGGAACATAGTAAAGATAAATTCAGTATATTGATCAATTAAGCTTTTGCATTGCTTAATTCCGGACTCAGGATCTGGAGGTTTTTAACACAAAATATTATCTACAATTCTCCATGCAGCCACCCTTGCAGTGTGTGGTTCACAAGCTTAGAGTGTACGGTAAAATCAAAAAGAAATGTTGCATATGTAAATCAAGGACCTTTCTAATTCGCCCGGCCGGATCCACCATATACACCAGACCGGACCTGCCGACAGCGGCCACCGTCGGGTATGTCAAATATCAACTGCAGTACTCTGTGGTACAAATACTGACACACCAAAAAGTCAGCTGGTAAAGTTACTTGTGGTGGAACCTGCTCACCAGGGTTTGAGTTCTCGACTCGGCACTGGTGCTCGCATTTTCCTGAATTTATTCCAGCATTTAACCGGCACTATTTTTTCAGTGGTAGGCAATGTGCCCGTCGATAGCGAGGCGCCAATGGTGACTTCGCCAATCTCGAGAATCTGCCGGCTCAGTCTCTCGATGGTGCTTGTAGGGGTAGGGTTGAGTGCATATATTCATAGGGGTGAGTGTACGTGTATTCGTGAGCGTCTGCGTATGTATTGTGTTTCTAAAAAAAAATACTAACACACCGATAGCAATTGTACAACAAACCATTTAATATATGACGAATTTCAAGTGACGTTCATAAGAAATGTCACAAATAAGGCAAGATTTGTGACGTTTTTCATATTTCATGACGGATCAGCAAGACAACCAATTTGGGCCCAATTTTAGTGGCATAACTCTAAAAAACGTCATAGAATGCAAATAGAAATCGTTACAAATTTAATATCTTACTATGTGAAAAACAATGTGTCCGATTTAAACCGAATAGTGAAAAAACAAAAATGAAAACCAAAATAAAAAAAGAAACAAGAATTGAAAATCGGTATGAATTATATATACAAAACAATTAAATTATTCATCTATCTCAAGGATATGGGTTATGAGGCCTGTTATGAGAGAACACGTGAGGCTAAATATGTAGTTTACTACGTATAAAAAATATATGGTGCCTATAAGATAATTATTTTATTATATTACTTTACAATGGTGCCATAAAATGAAAAATAAAAATGAAAAAGGTTAACAGACCAAGAAACCTGGCTAGGGCCATTTTCCCCTAAGCCCAATTTCTCCCGACCGTCTATCTCCGACCAACGATTCGGATCGATCCTAATAAAAGGCAGGCCGACCCAAAACCCTACCCCTCTATCTCCCTCTACCTCCATCGGCCGCCGCTCCTCTTCCTCCATCTCTTCTCCTCAGATCTGCGTCGCCCAGCGCCCCACCGACAGCCTCCTCCTGATCCCTAGCAAGCTCCGGCTCTCGCCCCTCGCGCCCTCCGCCTCCCACCGCTGCCGCTTCTCTCCCGAGCCGCGTGTCGCGGCCATTGCCCCGGCAGGAAGCAGAAGGTAGCTGCCCTCATTCCTCCCTTCCATCAGGACCCGCATCATGGCGGCCGGGCTAGAGGAGGCGCCGTTCACGCCGAGTCCGCGCAGCAGCCTGTTCCTGGCCACGCCTGAACCCGCACGCCACGCAAGAGCTCTGCGCAGTATTGCGGCAGGCGCGAGTGTGCGGCTCCGCCTCTGCCATGGAAGGAGCGCCTAGAGCGGATCTCCCTCCTCCGCGGAGCTATCGGCCTCGCCGGGCTCCCTAACTCATCCTCGCTGGATCTGCTTGGTCTTGTCTGCATCTGACCAGCGACCCTCCCCAGCGCGAGGGCCCTCCTCCCTCCATAGCACAAGTTTTCACCAGGCTCATTTTCCTCCACGTAGGACCAGGCAAACGCAAAGTTTTCGCATCGGGCACAGGTCGGATAATCAGGGCCAGACGGTCTAGTCATTCTCATGTCAAAAATCAAATGTTGGCAGCGGCGGACCATTCTACCACCTCCTCTACATATGTGAAATTGGCATGACATGTGGTGCGTGGCCTGTCTGGCTGTTCCCTCACTACCAGACTCAGCATATTTGCGGCAAAGCCCGTAATGCACACGGCAAACCACTCACGGCAAACGCCGGCCGGCAAAGCTCTGCTACGAGATAGGCAAGCGACGGGTGGGGCTGGCAATCGGGTGAATCCAACAGCTCCGCTTCAGTGATTGAACCACCTCACCTGAAAAAAGCACTCGGTAGAAGGCAGCCGGTGAGCGACCGATGTTTCCTCTGAGTGGGCGCGGGCCCGTCCGCTGGAGGCCAATCTGTGGACTTCCCATCTCCCCTAGTCACTCTCCGATCCTGCTTCGCTCGCTAAATCGAGCACAACGCCTCCAAATAGAGTGCCTAGCCACCAAATCTATCGAGCTCCAGTCATCCTCCCTCTTCGCCTCCAAATCGAAGAAACCCCTTCCTCGAATCGAACACCAAATCGAGGACGAACCGAGTAGGTCCCCGTGCAAGTCAGAGCTGAATCGAGTGATGGGGAATTTGGGGAAGCAGGGGCTAGGTATGGCATGGGAGGAACAAGCAGCTCGCTTACCTCGCTTTGCTTTGCCTCTCCAACTCCTTGCTCGGCAACGGCGATGGCGACGGCGAGCTGAGCGAGACTAGGGTGTGGCGAGCTGGAGGTGGGCAGCGCAGGCGGTGTGGAAGGCTAGGGTATTATTGTGCGAGAGATCATACGGTTGCTACTCCGTGTGGGGTCTAGTGGGTTGATGCCATGCCCACAGCGTTGGCGGACATGCTGGAGGCGTCTTCTTCAAAGGAAGACGCATATGAGGAGCATGCGGCCAAAGGCGGGAAATACATAGAGGTGTGCGTCGGTCGTCGTGTGGGCCCCTAGCTTACTATATGACTGGTGGGACCCGTGTGTGGTCTGGAGGGCATTCATTAGAAGGCAAGTGCCGTGTACTCGCAGACCATCGATGAAATGGAATGAACTCTCTCCCCAAGTCTTCTTCCTCGTCTGTCTCGTCCCAATTCCTCTCACCGAATTTCATCATCTACCTTTGTTGTCGGTTCCGATGACCGCTCGTCGGCGTCGGGACATGACAAATGGTATTAGAGCCATGCCCGTCAGTCCTGATTTTGCTGCATAATCTTGATTTTTCTCCTGTAAATCCCACAAGGGAAGGTTGCGAGTTACTTCGGCGACGAGCTGTAAATCTGTTACCTAGGGTTTGGTGGATTTAATTTGGAGCAGCAGTCCATGCATCTCTGAGAAAGGTAGGACACCAAGTTCAACAAGCGGTAGGAGCGATGGAGGAGTTCAAGAAGACATCGATCTAGCACTTGGAGCGGATCGAGCTCAAGGGTGGTGGGGTTGATGACGTGAACGAGCGACTCGACCAATTGGACCAGAAGTTTTCAGATCAGGTGAAGAGGCTGGATCAAGGGCAGATGAAGGTCGATCTATCCATGAACTAAGTGCGGTCAGCAAGAGCATAGTTGCACATTGTGAAGGCTCTGAAAAGCACGGCGACGCCGTCGCTGACGATTCCAGCCGTGGGTGATGGGATCTCAACCTTCGGCTACCTCAGTGCCGCAGGTGCCTTAGATTAGGTGACGTTCCCACCCCCATCCCCCTCCCAAAAAAAAATGTTGGTGGCAGTTCATCTGCTTGGCCTGCTGTTCCTGTTAAGGATAATCAGTCCCATCGCAATTGGCTGCCCAAAATAGATTTCCCAAAATTTGATAGTTCTGATGGTAGGATTTGGTTGGATAAGTGTTAGGCTTTTTCCTCATGTATCAAATTCCTGAAGGGTTTAAGGCTATTGCTGCTTCTAACCAAGAAATCAGGTGGTAATAACCAGGCTGGGCAAGCTCACACCTACTCCCTCCGTCCAAAAAAAAGGCATTCTAGGATTCAAAATTTGTTCCAAAAAATAAGCCATCCTATCCTATTTGAAAAGTGCATGTGCATACAAGAATCAATTAGTGCCAAATATGGGTAATAAATAGGGGAAAACATTGTCATTTTACCTTCTTGTTAATCTGCCCTAAAATTTCTAGGATGACTTGTTTTTGGGGACGGAGGGAGTAGATAGTTAACATCTTGCCAAAACCATTTTTATTTTTTAACGGTTAAAAACAGAAAATCACAAAAAAAAACCCTACAAACCAGGGAGATTTGAGATTTTTGATAAGTCACATATACATCTGAAATCCTTAGAGTTTCACACCTGCAATTTTCTCTGGAGCCGTAACTTCGTCTTCGAAATTGTTTGAACCATTGTGTTTCTAATAATTAATACGGTCAAATAAGATCTAATTCAAATATTTTTATTATTAGAAAAAAAATATTTCATATATACTTCAGCATTTAGAGTATACCATTTCAACATTTATAATGTACTATGTTGACAATATATAAAAACTATTGAGCTAGCATATGTAAAATGTTGAATTGAGTTTAGCCATGTATTGAGCAAGTGCTTACAAATGTTGAGCTGTTACGGGTTTACACGTAAAACGTTGAACCTAGTATATTCTAAAATGTTGAGATGCACAAGACTACCAATAAATTTAATTAATCATAAAGATTGGAAGGGAAAAAAGAAAAGAAAACACTGAAAAATGGCGGCAAAAATCATGGCATGCAAGGCAAACGCGCGGCGTGAAACAGAACATTGCAGCCTTGCAGTGGGCCGGCCGTTATAGTGTCTTGCCGTCGCTTGCCCTACAGTGACAGAAGATAGTTCTTTTGCATGTTTAATTTGCTTCGCCACGGAGTCAATATAAGTTGACCTCAAGCAAGAAAATAACTTAATGAGTTGGTTCAAACAAACATAATCGTATATGGCAAAAGTGCGAAGTTTTGCGGTTCACCTCTGGCTATTTCAACACACAACATTTTGATACTCGATAAGGCATTGACTAGCAACGACAAGACAAACGCGCACTGTCAGCTCTCACCATGAAAAAAACAACACATCCACTACCGGAAACCCGACGTATGCCGTGTGCCGAACACTTTGCCGAGTGCCGAAGGGCCCCATTGCCGAGTGCTAGACCAAATGCACTCGGTATACACATGGCACACGGCAAAATAATGATTTGCTAAGTGCCGACACTCGGTAAAGAGCAGGCACATGGAAAAATGCAGCTTTGCCAAGTGCCAACCAACCCGCCCACGGCAAAGGCAGCACACGTGCCCGCCACGCGCGCCGGCTGTGCGACGACCGTCAAGCGCGCCGATGGCCGTTAGGCTTTGCCATGTGCAGCCCCTCAGGCACATGACAAAGCCTGGTTTGCCATGTGCCACACCTATGGCACACGGCAAAGGTTAGCCTTTGCCGAGTGTATTTTGTTGGCACTCGGCAAACCAATTATTTTTTTTAACCTTTTGCCTTCCAAATTTTTTCTTCTCTCCTGAAACTTGAAAAGTTACTCCCTGGTGATATATTATACGTTTCTCAATTGGTTTAGTATATTTCATCATTTTATTTTGTTTGCGGGAAATTATCGGTCGAAGTTAAATATGAACTGCAAGTGGATCGAAAATTCGAAATAATTGAAAGGGAAAGTGATATTCATGTTATTGAATTAAAACTGAGGCCGTATCCGAGAAGGGACTGCAAATTTGAAACATTTTGATCACGAAACTTGACCGCAAACTTGTGCCTGGACGTTTGGAAAAAAATATAAAATAGCAAACGATGTCTAAAAATCATGGGACTTGTCAAAATGTCATGATATCATACGGGAAGAGTGTGAAAAAAATTGATAGTGTTTTGAACAAGTTGTAATGTACACTGCGTACAAACTAGAGGATCACCGAAGAAGTTTCAGACAGGTGGAAAGTATCCGGCAGGATTTGTAGTCTAAGTGACAGTCGCATCGGATTTTCACAGCGAAACTTTTTGTGTAGGCAACTAACAACCAAATATGTGTCCTGTGAAGTTTTGGTAAAGTTTTGAGTCCGTTTTATATTTTATAATTTTTTTTGCACTTATAGAAATGGATGTATATAATTTGAATTTGAGTTTAGAACATATGAAATAATAGGTTTTTTCGCATAAAATCATCAAACATGAATTGTTGAGTTACTTTAGCAAGTTATTTAAAGTACATTCAATCAAATTTAGTTAAACACGGTATGGAAACAATTTAGCTAATATAATTTGAATTTGAGCTTGAAACACATGAAATAATATGTTTTTCGCATAGAATCATCAAACTTGAATTGTTGAGTCATTTTGACATGCTAAAAAATGTGTCAAAGTTATGCAAACATGACATAGTGGTGGGCAAGGCCTATGACTACCACATATGGGTATGCAGCGAATTTGAGGGGAGTGAACCTAACTACTATGCGAATCAATGGGCTCAAGAGTCATGACTACCACATATGGATTGAGCGGCTTCTTCCGGTGATGGTTCGAGGCTACCTCCCTGATCATGTCTAGCTAGTGCTGGCAGAGTTGAGCAATTTATTCTGCCAGCTTTGTGCTAAGGAGTTTTCTCGGGCCATCATTGCGGACATGGAAAAAATCGCTCCTGTGTTGCTTTGTAAGCTGGAGAAGATCTTTCCACCCGCCTTCTTCAATCCGATGCAGCATTTGCTTCTGCACCTCCCATATGAGGCACGAATGGGGGGGGGGCTGTGCAGCCCCGTTGGTGCTATTCAATTGAGAGATGTCAGAAGGTTCTTCAAACAAAATGTAAAAATAAATGCAAAATTAAATCTTCCATTGCAGAGGCATATATTCTGAAGGAGATGTCAAACTTCACAACTAAATACTATGGTGAGAAGCTTCCCAGCGTGCATAATCCACCCCCTCGTTACAATGCTGGTGATAATGAATCGAGCCTCAGCATTTTTCGAGGGCAACTTAGAAGTGCAAGTGATGCGAGGTATAAGACCCTGAACCATGAAAAGTGGCGCCATATCATGCTATATTTGTTGACCAACCTTTCCGAGGTGGAGCCATACATAGGGTAAGTTCTCATCTAATCTGTTCACGAGTTTCCACTATTCAGCATCCAACCCCCTTTATCATGTTTGATACAGGGAATTTCATCATCAATTCTGGCTTCGCTCAAGGCCTCTGACCCAGAAGGAATCGGAGGCTCCTCTTAAAAATGGCGTGGGAAATTCACAGCCCGATTTCATTTATTGGTTGCAACAGAAGGTAATCTCCAATTCACATCCCAATAATATGATGAACTATGCTGCTTGCGCTTGCAGGGCCAAACCAATTCGTCTATGAGTGCCGAGTTGAGACAGGTTGCCTATGGCTTTAGCTATAGGGTCAAGTCATTTAATATTTATGACGTGAATGGATATTGCTTCCACACAATGGGATACAAGCAGAGTCGGCCCAATCGAAGAACCACTAATACCGGAGTTTTTATGCCAGACCAAGATGGGGTCGAGTATTACGGAAGAGTTGAAGAAATATACAAACTCAAGTTTCGTGGTTCCGTACCACTAACTCCTTTCGTATTCAAATGCCATTGGTTTGACCCTATGTTAATGAGGCATACCCCTAATGTTGGCCTAGTCGAAATTCGACAGGATTCAAAGTTACCAGGTGACGATGTCTACATTGTGGCTCAACAGGCCACACAAGTTTATTATCTCTCATAGCCGAGCCAAACCGACGAACGTCTTCAGGGTTAGGATGTTGTGTACAAGGTATCACCACACGGCAAACTACCTATCCCAAACAATAAAGACTACAATAATGAGAGAGAGTTGTTTCAAGAAGAGGGCCTAGAAGGGAGTTTCGAGATAGATTTAACCGACGTGATTGGAATGGAAGTCAACAACGAAAGGGTTGTTGACGAGAAAGCTGGAGATGAAGTTGAAAATGTTCATGACTTAGAATTACTTGAGCGACTACATTTAGGTAGAGATAGTGAAGACGACATTCCTCCTTCGGATACTGCTGGTTATGTTCACATGGCTGATAGTGATGATGAGGATTATGATCCAGCTAATCCCGATCATGATGACTATTTCTAATACATGTATGATCCGCACTATTTAATACTATGTTAATTTCTAATTATGTTTTGTTCATTTTGCATCTTTTTCTAAGTACGTATTGTTTAGCTTTGCTCATTCGTTCACTCTTGTTGATTGCATGTAATTGAACAAAGATGCCAGGTGGTGGAAAGATGGGTTTGTTGAACTCCTTCTACATGAATAAAGGTGGATGGCGAGCAGCACCTGAGGGGTATAGTGCACCAGAGGCATCCGGGAGCCGTGATGGATGGAGAGGTGGTGGAGGAGGGGGAAGGAGAGGGAGAGGTGGAGGAGGAGGTAGTGGGAGAGGTGGTGGAGGAGGGAAGGGGGGAGGAGGAGGAGGGAGAGGACACCTTCTCCTGTAGAGGAGGAGGAGGCGGAGGAGGAGGGGGAGGGGGAGGAGGAGGTGCACCACGTGCAGGGGGAGGAGGAGGAGGAGGAGGGGGCAGCAGGAGGTGTGGTTGCGAGGACCGTCGCAACTCCCGCCGCGGCCGATACCTCTGGCGAGATGGCCGATGATTCGACCAGCCAGGCCTCGGTAAGTAACTTTAGATGTTATCACTTCTTTTTCATTTGATATGTTGAAAATTCCAATAGAAACTAATACTTTATCTTAAACACTTTTGCAGAAATTGGGTGATGGTGTCGGGAGGTGACAAAAAACGGAAGCCCAATGGCATCCTGGGTCTTCTGTGCAAGGCGCACTTCCCTGGGCTCATGATGTATGTCGGGGTCCTGGAGCTGGCCTAGACGTGGGACCACTACATGGCCGTTCTAGATGCAGAAGATCGAGAAGAGAGGAATTTCGGCACCAAGGCGAGGTGGGTGGTGGGGGAATTGTGGGTAAGTCATCCTCGCACTACATTGGTCAATATATCGCATTTATTTGAAATTCTTGGAATAATGACTACAAGTATCAGGTCTATATGCATGATTTCTATAGGTGCGAGGAAGAATATGAGGCCAAGGCGGCTCAAGTGGCACACATAGCCTGTTACAAACTAGTGAAGAACATGCACTACAAGTCGCGTGTTCATGCCATCGTCCAATACTGCGCCGCGTACGAGAAAGGGGAGGTCAAGAAAGAAGAAGCAAGGAATGTCTTCCTCACGCAGGATCAATACTTGAAGGTAAATGAGGAATATCTCTACTCATTTCTCGTGAATTTGATCTTTCAATATATGTCATACACTTGATTATGTGTAGGTGCCTTCGAACTGGTGTGCCGGCAAGGGCGCGTGCTGGGCTATGATGGTGGACAAGTGGATCAGTGAGGAGTGGATCGAGAAACACAGCTTATGTTGGGAGCGTCGCTTGATGATGTCTGGTGCACCACACCATCAAGGCAGCCGTAGCCTTCCCGAGTACTAGGAGGCTTGGGTAAGTGAACTCACTTCTTCATTCTTTCTAACGCTAAATTCTGCATGCTTACTAATCATCCTGTTGTTTTCTACGCAGTCGGCATCACATGAAGGCCAGCCTTGCAACGAGTTCATGGCATACGCGATGGCTCACAAGGGCAAGGCGACGTCCAACATCTCCTACAACTCGGCGGATCCGCCCGAGGCCTACATCATCCCGAGCGTCCACACCCGCATCACTCACTACATGGAGATGGGAAGGGCGCTCCACGGGGACACTTGGGATCCGGCCACCGCGCCCCTTTCTGGAGAAGCCATCATGAGGGTGGGAGGAGGGAAAAGGCACTGCCGGTACTGGCTCGCCGACAACATAGTCGACACGGCCAGTACGCCCACTCTATCCTAGCTTCAGGCATGGAGCACCGACTCGACACCGCCCATACGCCCACGGCCCGAGACTTCAGTGGCCAGCATGCATGCAATCCAGGTTATTTCTGTTTCATTCGTCGGTCGTTGCTTTTTACGTACCTTTGCTTCGCATTGCAACATTGGGGTGAAATCTTGTAGGCTCAGATAGAGGAAGAGAGGAGGAAGCGGGAGGAGATCGAGTCGAGGTTGGAGTAGAAGCGGAAGCTGAGGGAGGAGCAAGAGCTGAGGTGGCAGCAGGAGCAGGAGCGGCAGAGGATGGAGTAGGCGTTTCTGGAGGAGCAGCAGAGGTACGAGGCCTCGCAACAACAGATGCAGACCGTGTTCACCTACATTCAAGGTCTTGGCGCGTCTGTAAACTATCAACTGCCGCCAACAGTGCCATGGCCTCCGCCACCTCCACCTCCACCACAGATAGCCTTTCCACCGATGTCTTTTCTTCCTCCACCTGGCCCTGCAGTCACTCCTGTGAGTTCGAATGTATTTCCTTGCATGCGCATACAATAAATATTGACTCAAAAATGTAATCTTGTCTCTTCTCCTTTTTGCAAAATCAATCGGGGGCGGCATCGAATGAGCCTCCGGACGAGCACTCACCGGCGTCGCAGTGGCCAGCCTAGGGATGAGGCCGGAGATGATTAAGGTATTGTTCGACTCCAGAGTTGCCCTTATTGGATGCACGTGGTTAGACTTGTTGGACTTGTGCTTGTTGGACTCTGGTGGCTAGATTTGTTGGATCTGACCGGAGATGTTGGACTTGTGGTGGTTAGACTTGTGCCTGTGGATATTCGACTTGTGCTTGTGGACTAAAGTTGAACACTATGTGATATTTGTGCTATACGTGCGATGTTTGTGATGGATGTGCCATATATATGATATATTAACTGCCTATGATGTATATATTGTGCTATGTTTGATGTTTGAATGAGTGGGGCTCATATACGTGAGAAAACAAAAAAAATCATTGGTAACTTTGCCGAGTGCATTTACCTTGGCACTCGGCAAAGTGACCATTCCCAGGATCCTGGGAAAGGACTTTGCCGAGTGCCAAGGAAAAAGCACTCGGCACAGATAAAGGCTTTGCCGAGTGCAAAGGCATAGGCACTCGGCAAAGTCCCCATCTTTGCCGAGTGCCAACTGGATGGCACACGGCAAAGTCCCCGTTACTCTGTTTGCAAAGCTAAGGAACTATATATTCAAAGAGGGGAGACGAAACCTGACCCGTAGTTTTGTCGATGACATCACAGAAACCAGCATCTCTTGCTTCTCCAACGCACCAATCATGTAAAATATCATGAAGTCGTATACTTTCAATCCACCCGTGCGCTTCACTTGTATCAGTAACCTGAACCAAGCTTCTTTAAGCCAACTCAGTTACATACTTCCGTGCCATTTGTTCCTTATGCTTTATTGAACCGGGAACAAAGCTTTCTGCTATCCATGAATTGATAAGATTTGATACATGTATGAGGTGATCCTTAGGGAAAACAGCAAGATAGAGAAAACAACATTTTAGATGATTTGGCAAGTCATTGTAACTTCGGGCCAGTATTTCTCCCATCATGCACCCATTTTTAGTCGATGTCCAACCTGATAGTGTATCTTTCCATGCTTCTATAGTTAAATTCTTTGATAGAAAACCCCCCAAAACAGAAAGTGCAAGTGGTAATCCATTACATTTACTTGCAATCTGTCTCCCTAGTTCTTCAAACTCACCAATGTTATGTATCAAGGACCTTTTATATGATGGCAAGGTCTTGCTAATGAAAAGGTTCCAGCTTTTCTCGGTCCAAGAGTTTCAGATTGTGAACTTTTCTCGGCATTTCAATGTGATATGCAACAACAATCTTTCGGGTGGTTAACATTACTCTACTGCCATTATCTACATCTGGAAATACTTTGATGGTTCTGTTTATCTGATTCCATGTATCTGTGGTCCACACATCATCAAACACAACTAAGTATCTTTTATCCAGTAGAAAATCACGGATCTTCTTTCCCACATCATACTCTTGCATCCGATCAATTTCTATGCCCTCATATTTACCCTTAAATATTTGTTTCATAATATCTTTCAGTAAATCAGCACCCGTAAACTTTTGGGATACGACCCAAGCAATTGTGTGAAAGTGTTCCTTGATTTTATTTGAATTGTAGACTTTTCGAGCTAGTGTAGTTTTCCCTGCTCCACCCATGCCAACTATTGAAACCACACTAAGGTTGTTATCCGAAGCAAGTAATTTTGTTTCTATCTCATTTTGCTCATCCTCAAAACCAACAACAGTAACATCTTCAGAATTTGGATAGACAAGACCGCTATGTTGCAAAGAGTCGTCCTCAACAAGACTCTCCTCTGAAGCAGCATTACTACCCAAACCAATAAGATTCAAACGGTTTGCACTTTCAGATATCTCATTAATTTTCCTTCTGATACGTTGAATTTCATTACCAACATTATGAAGGGTAACCAAGTCACTTGCCGTGTGTTTGGTTGCGGGATCAGTGGGTTGGGTTGAATCCAACCCTCATTTTGGGGACGGAGCCAAACCATCCATTGTTTGGTTGCAGCTCTGATTTTGGGGACAGAGTCAATCCATCACATTTTTTGTTGGGAGAATTGAGAGTACGGGTTGGATGGCAACACTCACTCCGTTAGTGGGCCCCACATGTCGGTCTCCTCTCTCTCCATCTCCTTTCTTCTTCCTACCTGCTCCGCTCCCGACGCCACCGCCCCGCGCCACGGCTGCCCGACCTCCTCGCCCCCGCCGCCGCCGAGGGCGACGCGCGCCCCGGCCGCCGGACCTCCTCCCGCCGAGGCCGAGGGCGACGCGCCGAATCTCCCCGCGCGCCGCCGCCGCCACTTCCCCGCTCCGCCGGACCCCCCCCCCCCCCCCCCCCCGCCCCCGCCGAACCTCCCTGCCACCGCCACTCCTCCCGCCATGGCCTCCGCGCTTCAGCTGCGCGCAACCGCGTTCGCCTTGCCGCCACCGCGCTTGAGGTCGCCGCTGCCACGCTCGAGGTCGCCATGGCCGCCGCGCGCGACCTCCGGCTGGGTGAGCTCTGCTGCCGGCGCGACCTCCGGTCGGGCGGACGCGGCGCTCACGGCCCTCCTTCCTCCACGGCCGCGCCATGGCGGGCGGACGCGGGGCTCCGCCGGCCGCGAGATCCGCCCGTGGGCGAGATCCGCCGGCCGCGAGCTCCGCCCTGGAATAGGAGAGAGAGAGGGAGAGAGAGGGCCGCCGCCGCCACCTCCCCGCCCCCGACGCGGGCCCGCCGGACCTCCCCGCCACCGCTGCCACCTCCTCACCCGCACCAGGATCCGGCCTCGCCGGCGCGATGGAAGAGGGAGGGAGGCTCGAGCTACCACCGCGCCGCCGCTCCTGGTCGGGGCTCGCCACCGCGCCGCCCGCCGAGTTCGCTCCTGCCCGCTGGCGCCTGCCGCGGCCTGCTGCCCACCAGCGCGGTCGCGAGAACGGCTCTCACGGCGCTCCCAACGGAAGAAAAGTGGTTCGCTCCATCCGCCAGATTTCAGCGGACGGAGCCGGCCCGCATCTCACACGAATATTCCTTCTGCGTCCAACCTAACCCACCTCGCATTCCATCCAAACAGCCGTAGAGATGGGTCCAACCCAACCTAGCTCGCTCCAACCCCCAACCAAACACACTGTTGGGAGGCGAGCATACCTTGAAATGGTACCCATGAAGCCCTTCTTGAGCCTGTTTCTCTTCTCCATGTAGTCAACCACCTCTAGGACATTCTCAGCTTCATATGTCGCATTCCTGATTTGGCTAACCCAAAGTTTGGCACTTGCACTCCCTGATTTCCTCTTGGTGCCTGCATCTTGGAGGAAGCACTGCAGCCGCTCCAGCTCATCTTTCAAGAATCCCGCTTCTGAAGTAACTCCGCACAAGAATTTTGTCTCCTGAACAGCGAGCTCGCCGATTCTGCCAACAGTGGCAGAAATAGCAGGCTCAACCATTGCACCTTCTCGCTGCTCTCAGAATCTGAATGCTTGGTCAGAAGGTGGTTCTTGATAGAATGCAACTGTGTCTGTGACAGGGCTATGTTTTTGTTTTGTAATGCAAGGACTGCTTTGGAGTTTGGCCTTCTCTGCTTGATGGTAGAGAAAAGCACAGGACATATGCTGGAAATAGAAAAGGAATTGCACCTCCATCACGGCAAGAAGATGCAAAAGGAAAAGCTTGACAATGGACATGATGGCTGCTTTTGTTAGCAAAATATTAAGATAATTGATAGATTACCGTATGGTTTGTGCTTAAATAAAGAAAAGTGTGTTGTGTGATTCTGTTTTGATGGTGTGAGTACCGAGTCATGATATGGCTGTCGGCCCGTAGCTAAAGCTCTCATGGAGTTGGTCAAGAATATTAATGAACTTGAAGTGTGCAATCTTCAAAATTTTCTTCCTATGTGAACTCACCCTTCTGCCAGTTCGTGTTGTACAAGGTAGAGCTTGTGCCACGCATAATAGCTGTTAGGTGCTTAGCAAGTAATTCCCATATATAGTCACTCATGTAGGCATGAACGTGATCTTGGTCGCCTCGGAATACAGGTGAAAGTGGATATCTTCCGATACAGTCGTGCTTCTGGTCAAAGTGGAATGTAGGCCAAGCTTCCGGCGGTGTGATCAAGTCCCACGACCGTGCTTATTCTTTTGTTGGCGTGTTGCGTAACAAGGGTGGAATGGTGATCACTACTTGGTTAAAGTGCTACTTCTGGCATCCTCGCAAAAAAAAAAGTGCTACTTCTAGCAATCTAGAAGATGAAGCTTTCAAGCATATGGAGACGATCGTCTTCTTTCCTGTCCGTCTGTATTGCCACCGCACGTCCTTCCCTGCGTGGCTTCTGACCCGAGGACGGCACGCCCGTTGAGGGGTGCCTTGACATGGTCAGGCGGCCTTGCCCTGTTACGATCCCGGGCGTAATGGAGTGGCGTCTGGAGGAGCCATCATTACGGCGTGCGGGACGGGGCTCGTTGACGCCCTCTCTCGTCCCCCATCTGTTAGGTCGTGTAGGCTTGCACGGCCGGCACTTTGTGCACGTCAGGGGGTCCTGTTGATCGTGCGAGCGTGGCGTACGGCAAGACTGGGCAGCGCGTACGGGCGAACGAGAGCTGGCTTAGCCGGCACGCCTATTGCACCAGGCGGCGTTCTTGGTGCGCACGGCTCGGGCCGTGCGGTACGGCGGCGCTGACCCGCAGGTCCGTGGTCGAGAGGCTTGCACGTGTCCCTCTCCAGGGGGTTGGTAACTGGCCGGGCTAGGCCCTGGAGGTTGGAATCTGTCCGTGCCCTTGGTGGGCTTTGCTAGTGTGCGCCTAATGGGATGTTGGGCTGGCGTTAGTAAGGTGGGCCCGTTGGGTACCCTGGGTCCGTGCCCCCATCACCCGGAATGTATGAATCAGGTCTCGAAAGAGGGGTCTGCTTACATGTCCTGAGATCTTTCTATTTATAGACTACCAAGTCTGATAAAAAAAATATAGACTACCAAATCCCTTCTCTCCTCCTCTATAACTTGTGTGAACGCCCCCTTTGCATGGTGGGCGCCGTCTTCCATGCTGCCTGCTTCTGTCAGGGGGCAGGCGGCTTGTCGGGCCTGCTGTAGCAGGCCTTGGGGGGCCCACTGGTGTCAAGGGCGCTCCGGGGCGACCTCGGGGTGTCCCGGGGTGCCCCGGTGTGTCCGAAGACACTGGCGGGTGGACCACTACATCCCGAGGTGATCCGGGGTCGTCAGGCAGGCCCTCGTGGCCCGGGTGCCCCAGGGGACATTCGGGGTGGTCCGAGGCGGCCGTGTGGCAGTTCCGGGGTCGCCCTGTGGACCCTCCTGGTCTGGGTTGACTCTGGTCAAACCCCTTGGGAGATAGCCAGGGCTGCCCTGGTTTTACCACGACGGGGCGCGGTAAATGGTGGTGGGCCCCGGCCACCGTCCATCTTCAAGTTGATGGGATGGGTAGTTCAGGGATAAGCTTATCGGCGCCTATCTTCTTATCGTCTGAGCGCACGACATCCGCGTAATCATGATGTTCTTACGGAGAAGCCGCGCACCCCCTCGGGCTCTGCACCGAGCCCGGCGGCTAGGCGTTGTAACCTCCGGCATTTTTCTGCCTTGTAAAGATTTTTTACCATGCTGTTGTCTTCGAGAGGAAGGAAACGGCCTTCCCAGGCTTCGCGTGCCGGGTCGGGCCTGGCCCGCTCCATGTGAGCTCCCACCTCCGTGGGTAGTTGTTCTAGGTGAGGGCCCACAGCTGCATTCGGCTGACGTTGCCGGCTGACGCCCGCTGGTGGGCCTCTTCCTCCTTAATCACGCATTAGTTCGGGGTTACGGGACCTGTTCCCATTACGCTGACAAAATCAGAAACAAAAAAATGCATCAAGTATTAGTGTCTTTAGAACAATTGCATTTGTTTTATAGTAGAAAGAAAATAGAGAATAAATTAAAAATAAACAAGAATAAAGGAAAACCAGATTATATACTAGTAAAGAAATATTTATGGGGTATTAGAAATTAAAAAAAAGAATAATATAAATAGAAGATAAAGTGCAATGTGCTCATTGCACTGCTTCATGCTATGGTTCCGTCCCCATCCGCAGCGGATCCCCGAAATCTATCGAGCCCGTGGGTATGTCATTCACAGAAGTACATACTCTTTGAATCATCTTATCGCATCACACTTTAAGCCTGTTTCATCACAATTTATTAAAAACTCACGAAAGAAAAATTATCTTAAGATTCGGAATACACATAGTACACCATAATTTGTACAAGCCTGAACTGGCAATTCGATTTTCAGGGTCTTGGTCAGCCCTTGATGCAGATCGTTCAGAGGTCGATCTCGTGGTCCGAATTAGCGAGAGTAATTCTGTAAAAGAAGTGCTGCAAAAAAAAAATCTCCAATACTGCTCGGCGTCCGCAAGAATCAAAGTGCTGTAAAAAAAAAAGATGCAGAACCAGAACGAAGGATGCACTTAGATCCAGAAACTAGTAGCATTTCTTTAAGAAAAGGAAACCAGATCGAACAATGCTACTTCTAGCATCCTCGCAAAAAAAAAAGAAAAAAAAAGTGCTACTTCTAGCATCCTCGCAAAAAAAAAAGTGCTACTTCTAGCAACCTAGAAGATCAAGCTTTCAAGCATATGGGGACCTGGATGTCGGAGTAGCAGGGAAAGCAGTCAGAGCAGAGACCGCCGTGGAGGCAGGGACGATGAGAAGGATACACAGAGTGCGTGGTCCATATCCAGCGACCAGCGACCTAGCTGATGCAGCGCCATCCGCCGTCCATGGTTCGCGCACGGACGCACGGGACCGGGGCGCGAGACCAAGAGTGAGGGCCGTCGGGCACGGTGAGGCGCTCGGCGTGCCGGCAGGTGCTGGCGCTGCTGCTGCAGTAGGCGTCAGCGTTAGCCGAGGCGCTCGAGTCGGCGCTGCAGGGCAGGGGTCAGTACACCTTCGGATGGCTGAATCTTCGTTCAGTTCGTCTGCTTGAGAATCAGTTTGCATTGCCTGTACTGATCGAGAGCTCTTGTTCTGCTGTCGGTGAACGCAATCTCTGGTTCATTTAGATCCCTGAGAAGGTGAAACCGCACCCGCTGGTGATCACGCATTCACGCTCCTGACCTGCCGCAGGTACAGGACGTGATCCCCAAGTGGAAGATCGTGCCCACGCCAAGGACGTCATCGATGCCGCCTTCAAGGCCGGACCCCAGTCAGGCGTGAAAAGGTTAGCCTGTCAAACGATAGAACCAGCAGCATGGTTGAGCGCTGCATTTGCCAACTCTTTTCGTTTACAAACTTTGTGCTATGTTGTAAAATCATCATGTCTGACTGGAACGCTCTGCTGCTTCTACCATGCCTAGCAGATCAGGAAGAACAAGCTCATCTACCAGGACGGGCACGCGCGCTAAACGCTGGCTCTGAACTGTTGTGCGGACTTGTTTGGTTAGGCGAAGCTGCCGTTCTTCGTCCTGCCGGACTTGGCAAGGTAGACCGCGGCTAAAAATTTACTTATAGCTTAGACAACGTGTATATTCTCACCTTACCATATTTCTTTAAATTTATTTCTTATCTAAAAAATCGGCGTGCCAGTAGCATAGCACGGGTCTTTACCTAGTAGAATAAAAAAATGAATTATTCCTTCAAACGATTGATTCCAAAATTGTAGCATAGATGATATATATACAGGCCCAGTTTTGGCCCAGCGCAAGTGGCCCGATCGCACCGGGCCCCCAAAATTTTGGGGCCCCATATATAGTTTGCATTAGGGGGTTTAGGCCCAGCAACTGAAGCCCATCGGCCATCACTGCACTCCAACCTGCTTGGCTGCCTTCGATCCCATCCGTGATTCCATATGTGAACGTGAGTTCGAGACTCCACCTCCGCGATCGCCTGTCGGCCCTCGCCCCAACTCCCAAGACCGCGAGTCCACGACAGCGAGAAGCCGAGAAGCCATCCAGCCGAAACAATGAGGCCGTCGAGATGCTTGGTTTCCTGTCGCGAATCGCGATCTCCCCATCTCGTATCTCCGATTTTCTTCTCTTTCTTGGCAATGTTCATTCTTTTCTTTAGCATTAATAATTATATTACGTGCTAATATGCAAAACAAATATAATTATAATATGAATCCAAATGCATTTTGGTTATTTAGCTTTTGTTAAACCTAGGCATGGGGCCCAATTTTTTGTATTGCACCAGGGCCCCCAAAACATTGGAACGGCCCTGTATATATATATCCTTTCCGCCGGTTTGTTGCCGCGGCTGCCGACTAGGTTGCGAATTCAAATTTTTCATTCTAGGAGCGTAGCCACGTCGCCCACATTTTCCAACGGTTGGATCGGCCGTGTGGACGGTCCAGATCGTGATTTTTCTGGTTATTTTGTAAAAAAAAAATCTCGAGCACCAGAGAAATCGACCCGCAGTCTGACCTCCTCAATCAGACAGTTTTGTCAAAAAATTCTCTCTCATTAGCGAAATCAACCCGCAGTCCAACTATCCCGACTCTGACTCAGGGAGTTTTGCAAAAGAAAGCTTTAAGTTTTCATAAAGTCAACTCACGGTTCAGGTCCTCTCTCAAGATTTTTTTAGGAAAATCCTTGGATTTCACAACTCATTCCATTCGTTACTTCTACACAAGCAGTATTATATGTACAATTTTAACACAAAAACACGTCGAAATCAAGAGTTGTTCAATATATATAATTTGATCAAACATCTACATCTTTATTACAAAGCTAATTTTAAAATTCAAAACGATTTCGCAAATCATTTGCACAAATTCTTTCATGCAATCTGTCGTACCTACAATATGAACATCAAAATGTATTCAAATTAAAAAGTGTTGAACTTACAAAAGTTGCTTGGAATTTCAAAATCTACGGCTTTATTATATAGTACAATTTCAAATTCAAAGCGCTTCTACAATTCATCCGCATAAATGTTTACGTAGAATCCATTCTACCTATGATTCGGACACCGAAACATCTTTACATCAAAAAAGTTTTGAATACAAAGGTAAAGCCTGTATCAACTACAATCCTACAACACGAAATACGGCCTCCCGACATATACTTCCGTCCTTTATTCTCATGTTTTTCATGCTACTATTCAACCATGAACCCACATGTTTCATAAGAACTCTTACATAAAAAATAAAAATAAAGAAACTAAAATAATTGATGTGCAATAACTATTGTTCTTAACAGCAATCTTTCATTATCAACATTTCATATATAAAGCTCGAGCAAGAGGGGGCCTCAGGCGCGGCAAATGCAGCCCCATCTTTCTAGTTGTCAACAGCCGTCATATGTGCTCAGAATATATAATCCAAACATAATTAACTACGAGCATATGCTCAGAAATCAGAAACACATCATGCAACATCATTGGCCATGGGCATATATATATGCTCAGCACGAAACGAGATCACATCATCACTGATGCACTGTCAAGGAACACATCCTCAGGAACAGTCATTGCAATGATATATCACAACCATGATCTTGGTTGATCCATCAGTTCAACAGTAACAGCAAGTATCTGGGGCATATCGACGTGCTCGGAGGCCTTGCCAGTGCGCCATCGGCGCCTTGTGCCTTCTTTGGCAAGCTCATGTCCTTGTGCTTGGCTGCGCGCGCCGCCACCCGCCTCCCTCGCCAACAGGAAGTGGCATGGTCGGCGTCGGAGACGGCGCGGTGGTCCGTACCCTGCTGCTTGGGGCGAGGCCCTCGTAGCGCCCGGAGAAACCGTTCGATCGTACGCGTTCGACGAGCACGTCGCCCGCGGCCATGGCACTCGTCTCCGCGGACACGTACGGCATCGGCAGGGGGGGGGGGGGGGGTTTCCTTATTTTCCTTCCAGTCCAAAGGCAGCGTCCCCAGCGTGACAGCTAGCGCCGACGGCTCTCCACGGAGGACACGCCGAGCAGTTGCCCGGTCGCCGTCGCAGGGCGGAACGCGGCGTGCACGCACCGGTCGGCGTCGCAGCATCGTCATCACGTCGACTGGCCAGGCGGTGCTCCAGTCCAGGGTCCTCGACGCCGGCCGCCTTCAGCCCGTGGCAGGAGGGTGCATGCGAAGCGGTAGCCGGTGTTGTGGGGCGGCGAGGGACACGCCGGGCGACGTCGTCGCCTGCATGGCGCTCCTGTCCTCGTGTGCTTTAATTTGTTGGCGGCGCAAGATGAAGACGGCCGGCCGCCGGCGGCGCCAGCAAGGCAAAGGCAGAGCTGGGAGGCACGCCGCACTGTCTCCGTCTTCCTCGCCGACCGGAGACAGAGCTGTTGATCCTCGAGCTTGCCCGGGGCGAGGTCAGAAGCTAATAAGCTCCACGAGATGGACGAGCTCGGCGCGCGCGGCGGCCATGGTCGCCGTGGGCCCGTGGCGGTCTCGCCCTCCCTTTGTGCCTGCACACCGTCTTCCTCGCGCAGTTCATCTGTGTCTAGACCACGCGCCGACCCGCCTCCCCGACTAGAGGTCCCCTGTCCCCGTCCCCAAGGTGCACTAGGCTTATACAGGCTTAAGTGCTCCTCCTTTTTTGCGAATAGGTTGAACTGCTTAAGAGCCCCTTGCAATATTTTTAAGATTGTCTGGATCCTACTTACATGGAATGAACAAATCCGGCAATCTGCGGGGTGTTCTTGGAAAACCTGAACCATCTGTTATCCCGTTTAAATGTATAGGATCACATAGAGAAGTTGGCAACCAAATACTATAGAGATTTACAAAAATACTCCGTATCGGGTTTCTTAAAGACTGGTTGGTCCTCCTCGCACCTCCGCGTTTCCGGCTCCGCTCGCTCCTACTCGTCGCCATGTGTTCTCCAGCATTTTTGCAAGAAGGTCCTCCAATTTTATCACAATTAACCCACCGTCCCGAAAAATTCCCCGCAAACCAAATCCTACCTTCTCTCTCCTTCCGTCTTCTTCCTGCCGCCGGCCCTCTTCTCGCCCGTGCGCCACTCGGTTCGCCGCCTGGCGCGCGCCTCCTTCCTGTCGCTCGCTGCAACGAAAGCCCGCGCGGCCTCCAGCGGGGACGGGCCCCTGGCGAAGGGGGATAAGGAGCAGAAACGCCCATCCCTCTCGGCGCAGTCGGACATCGAGTGGGGGGAGCTGCTGTCCTCAGAGCCAGCCAACGTCGCGGCTGTGGTGCTGACCGGCGCGCTCGCCTGGGCCGGCTCCTCACTGCTGCAGCAGCTCCCGCTCTCTTCGTGGTGTCTCAGCATGCTAGAGCTCGGGTAGTCTTCCCGCCTTGCGGACTATTTGACCGCTGAGGCGTCGGCTTGCTTCTCCTCGCCGCAGCCCAGGTCGTGCTCATGACCACCGCCCGCCCTTTTGCCGTAGGTCTGCACAATTGCAACCTGAGAGGGTTCTGTAGCTGTTTGCTTATCCTATTCCTCTCTAGATGGCTCGAACCAGTCTCTAGCTCGATTCAGACCACACCTACCCATCAATTGAGTAGCTCTGCCTGAATTTGGGAAGGGGCCTCACAATCTCTGTAGTTCGGTTGCTTGGCTCATTGGCTGCTTGCCCTTACAGTACTAACCTCTGCTCTGCTATCAGAGATCCGGTCTTGGGTTGTTCCCACCCTTCCTCCATCTGGCATTTGCCTTCACGGTATTCTAAATCTGGTTCCTAGAGCATGTTAAAATAGATCTGCATCCCGTTCATGTAGTCTAATTTGAAACTGATTGTGCTGTGCTGTAGCCAATTTCTGTTTGCAGCTGGGTGATGTGGGAGCATGTTGTGCTATGTTCAAGGCTTCCGCTGATGCCACCGGGCACCGGCTGCTTTTGGTTTGGCTGAGTTTGGATGCGCCAGATGGTGAGTCACGAGCATCTTCCCCTTCTGACCATGTGCAGAAATGAAGGATTTGTGCAGTTTTCAGGGGCAGCTCGCAATGGTACATTACCGAACCTTGCCTTAATGCCCAGCATATTGCTTCTTACTTCTGGTATGTTTTTCGGCTGTTTGATCGAGCTTCCATTTGCTGTCTTATGTGTTCTTGGCAGAGGGATCAATTAAGAATGGAATGCAAAACTTATTCCAGGTGAGTATATGTCGTAAGCCTGTCTTGCTATCATGCTAATGATCAGAGTTTGATGCCTATAGAGGCTACTGAACTGCTCTTTGTGTGAATTTCCCATATATGTTCAATTGTGCAAGCACATGAGAATCCACTTTAATTTAGTTTGATATACTAATTGGCCAATGAACGAAAGATTCATCCAGTTTTTTCCTGATTCCTCTTTATTTTTAGGATTTCTTCTTGCCCTGTCGCCTTGCTCTGTAATTACTTTTGCCCGTAGTAAGTGAGAAGGCAGAGCACCTTTTCCTACAAATCAATACTATGTCTGTGACCATACCTAGATGGTTCAAAATTGGTACCATACATGTGTTTTACATCCTTCTCTTCATTTAAACAAATAAAGATGCAAAACAGATAAATAGCTTTTGGCTTGGTAAAGGTTTAAACAAAGCAGATAAAACACATTTATGAATTATGAGATGCATATATTAATAGATTGGAATGTTCCTTATGAATTATCAGATTATTATCTACTTTAGTTATCTATTTTATACTTGTGCAGGAGAGGGAGGACCCTCTGGTTCTTGTCCACGATAAGTATTCTCTTCTTCGACTGTTAGAAATTTCTATCAAGGTATCTTTGTTCATTTATGTCTCAGCAGGTGACACACTGTAAATTTAGTGATGTCTGATGAGTAATCTTTGTAGAATTGTAGGCTTCTTCTCATGATGTAGAAGCATAAGCTCTGTCAATGCTTGTAATGAACAAACATTGGGCTGGGCTCAAGGTCATACTAATTATTTCTTCAAGGGATATCTACTGTACTGAAGTGCTTATGCTAGCTACTGGACAATGCATACATGAAAGCAAGTCTTTCTCTGTCTTCTTTCTTCCTTTTGAATCAAAGAGCACGCTCGGAAGTCATTGAAGTATGTCTAACTGTTATCACCCGGTGAAACTTATTCATGAAAATTCTTCAGCTAATTACATGTGGTCAACTTTAGGTATGTGTTGTCCATGCTCCTGGATTTGGTGATAATGGAATGTGCAATGGATGATATGACTGATGATTTTTTTTGTGCTGTCGGAACTAGAGACAATATACAATCTAGACCATTGTGCTGCCATTTGTGCGCTTCAATTCAGGTGTTTATTCGAGCACAGTGCAGCTTGGTTTGACGTATAAAATATATTTGGTTGTCATATGGTGTAACAAGGCGCACTGCAATTTTATTTCTTAAATTTTGGTTATCTGTTCATTGTTATGTGCTGACTGAGATCGCAAATTGAAATAAGGGGGGAGGAGATGTGAGAGAAGTAGTTTTCTATTCCTGCAGACCATATTTTGATTTCATTGTCACCATTAGGAGGTGAAGATCAGTGGCTTCTATGTGACTATGTTTTCACATTTCAAATGGCAACACAGCAAGCATGGTTCTACATCTGAATCATTCAGTTGCAAATCTAACTAGCATCCAAGAGGCCTATTGATTTGAGAGACAAAACAGACTTTACATAGTCATAGTTCATTATATTCCATTTTTCTAATTTTCAGAATGCTAAACTAGGAATACTTGGTGTACACGTTTTTGTATGTATTTTTTTAAAACAATTTCATATGTACTTTGTTTTCCAATAATAATAAATTGCTCTTCAATTACCTTTTAGAGTAAAATGCATCGGAAGTACATAAACTTGTAAGGTTGTGTCATATAGGTCCATCAACTCCGAAAGTGCATTTCTGGGTCCCTAAACTTTTTAAGTCGTTCACCGGAGATCCATACGCGTCCATGTGGGCAGCTAGCGCTGATGTGGCACGCTGACTAGGCGCCACTCTTTCTTCTTCCTCCAGACATGGGTGCCAAGCGGCTCCGCTCGTCCGGCGAGCTCCGCGGCCCCGCTCGGCATGCGAGCTCCGCGGCGAGGGGGCACCTCCGCTCGAGGGAGGGAGGGCGGCCCGCGGCTCCGCTCGGCCGACGAGCTCCGCGGCGAGGGGGCGTCTCTGCTCCGCGTCTCCTCCACCGCCGGGGTAGCCCCTGGCCCGCGGAACTAGCTGGAGCCGCCATCCCGCCCCGCGCCGCCCACGTTGGTAGGAGGTGCGCGAGGAGGCTCGCCGCCGCACCGAGAGAACCGGATCTGGAGGGAGCACCGGCGCGGGGAGGCCGCCGCCGTGCCATGGACCTGCGCGGGCATACGCCATGGCCGCTGCCACCATGGACCGGAGGGAGGAGTGCCGACGGGAGCTCGAGCCGCACCATGGCCCCACGGCGGAGCTCGGCCGCGCGCGGAGCTCGATGGGGGCCCGGCAGCCCGGTCTCCACACGTGGCGGAGGAGCTCGAGGGAGAGGGACGGGTGCGGCGCGGGATTGGGAGGAGCTCCGGGGCCGCGTCCAGGCGCCCTCGAGGCCGACGGCGCACGCTCGCCGGCCGCCTCCGCCCCGCTGCGCTCTCGCTGGCGGTGGAGGGAGGGAGGGAGGAGGCGGCGCCGCGGCTCGCCTCGCCACGCCTGGAGCATGGCGAGGGGCGGCGCGCCTGGGGAGAGGGAGTGGGAGAGTGAGAGAGGGAGGAAGGGAGGAAGGGAGGGAGGGAGCGAGCCGTGGCCAGCCGTCCTCCTGCTGGTCGCCGTGCCGCGGTGGCAGGGCGCGGCGGCGAGTACGGTGGCGGGGCGCGGCGGCGAGTGCGAAGGCGGAGCGCGGCGGCGGCGAGGGCGAAGGCGGAGCACAGCGGCGAGCTGGTGGCGGGGCGCGGGACGAGCGGCGCCAGCGCAGGGAGAGAGGGAGGGTGGGAGCCGTCGGCGCAAGGAGAGAGGATGGGTGGGAGAGAGAGAGGAAGGGGTGGAGAGAGGAAGGAGAGATGCATGAAAGATAAAGATGCCCAGTCAGCACGCCATGTCATCGATACTTGCTCACGTGGAGGGGTATGGACTTGCGGTGAACGACTTAAAAAGTTTAGGGACCCAAAAATGCACTTTTCGAAGTTGATGAACCTATATGACACACTCTTACAAGTTTATGGACCTCCCATGTATATAACTCTACCTTTTATATATTATATTTATTTATATTTCTATACTCGTGATAGGGCGCGCAAAGCGCGCTTCATGTTCTAGTATTAAAGAAAGAGAGGTATCACCATCACCACTGGAAACCGGAATATCCCTGTCGGTTATAAACCAACAGAAAAATAAAAATTATCAACAGGAAAATGGAAAACCAATTTCCCTTATGGTTTACCAATAGGAAAACACCGACAGAGCTAGCTCGACCAGGAAATAAACGGGAAATAAAAATTACCTGTCGGGTTTTTAATTCCCTGCCGTGTTCCCATTTCCCTGTCGGTTTCCCACCCTCAAGGAAATACTCTCCGTCAGGTTTGAAAACTGTTTCCTGTCAAGACAACCCGACAGAGAATAAACTATCTACCGCCAGGAAAATGCATTTCCCTGTCAATTTACAACAGCATAAATAATTTCCATTTTCCGTTACCTTTCTTTACTGATAGGAGAAATATGTTAACCAGTGCTAATGTGATGTCATTCCAACATGGTAGTTATTCACTAGCTGACAGGTCAAATTATCTTCAAAACCAGTTACCTCAAATAAAATCTAAACCTTTCATAGAATAGTCCAGTAATGAGACATCACAACTTAATCATATAAATAGCTTATTTACAAGGCATCAAAACTTGAACATTACATACAACATACATACTGAGATTATGTACAAATGTTTGGCATCAAAACAATGGTCACGTGCCTTCCCCTGCTAATAAAAAGAGTCTCCTATACCAACCTACTAAGTGAATGTAACTTCAAAAGATGAAACCACCTAATGCCATTCTGTTTTGAAAGCAACTTGCACCTTCACATTGACGCGAGATGATGCCTAGCCTTGGTTTAGATTGCAATTATGTTTGCGCCGTCCACATACTTCCAGCAGTTGGCCATCTACGGCAACAAAGTTGCTACTCTATTCTGAGCCAACAGTAGATGATCCAGTGGTCTGCATGCCATTACAACAAAAAATCAACAGAAATGTAGCATGCAAAGGCACAACACTTAAAAAGATGATGAGTTGAGTTCACATCAGTAAACATTTAGGAATATTTTCCTAGCTCGCGGTGTCGCCGCGCTGAGCAACGTGCGCCTGACGCCCGTGTGTTCTACTGCCGCCCGCCGCCTCCGAGCAGCGAGCACCCGAGCCGCGGAGGCCTGCCAACGGTCGCGCGGCGCGGAATCGGTGCCTCCTGGTCTGCGGGATCTGGACCTCCTGCGCCGCTGCTGTCCCCCATCTGCGCGGCTGCGCCCGATCGGCGGAGTCAAACGTTGCCGCCGTCACGACAAGGCAACTGGCGGACACAAAGAGGGAGCTCGAGGGAGCAGCGGAGGAGAGGAGTATTGCGGTGGACCTGAGGAGGAGATGGAGAGAGTGATGAGAGAGATGAAGAGCATGGGAGACGTCCGGGGTGGAAAAGTGGCTAGGGTTACTCAGGGTGGACGACTGATACATTTTATGCATTTAGGGCACAATTTGAATTGTTGGATCGAAGATTGACGGTAAGGAGCAATCGAGCCTTAGCAAATAACGGCCTAGGCCAGGTTTCTCAGCCCGTTTAGCATTTTCTTTTTCTTCTTTTTTATTTTATTACGCCATTGTGAAGTAACACAAAATAATTATCTTATATACACCAATATATTTTTTAATGTAATAAATTACATATAAGGTGTCTTGTAGAAGTTTCAAAATTTTTGAAACTGATTTACTATTTTCTATATGTTGAATGAATTTCTATATTGTTACCGAAATTAATTCCAAATTGAACTACATGTGCGTCTAATAAGGTACAAAAAATTGCACAAAAATTATATTTAGATTCACATGTTCCATTCTAGTATGTGCTCGGGAGATAGATGAAAAATTCAGTTGTCTTCTAGTGACAATTAAAACTTCTTTCTCCAAATTACCACAAAATAATTACAAAAGTATCTAAATTTGGTCAAAGAATTCTATAAATTGACACGGCAACATATTTTTTGGTCCATAAGCTATCCATAAAAAAATTAAAAGGTTTTAATAAAGTGAGACCATGCATTGTTCACAAAAGGATACATCTCTCATATAGTTTCATACAACTCAAATCTCATCGTTTTGAAGCTATATATCAAACTTGAGCTATTCTGATGGCATCATCGGAGGAATTTTGAGGTAAGGCTTGTTAGAATTGATCTCGGACTGGGCTTCTGCCCAATGGCAAAGCCCAATTCGGACTCTCCTCACACGCCCTGATCGGGGCCGCCCAACCCTACTCACCCTGTTCCAATGGTTTGTAGAGGTAACCTGCAGGTGGTGACAGCCCTATTTTGTGCCATCGTAATCCTCCACGTTAGGTTAGGAGGGTAGGAGGTGCATAAATGTCCATGATGGCCGGACAGTCATATCTGTCTGACATGCGCTGTTCTCCCCGTAGTGTAATGAATCTTTAGTTCATCTTGATCATGTAATTGGATAAACAACTCTAATATATTTTATGTTTGTTAAAGTTGAGTGATGCATCTGGTGTCCTTGTTCTCTCTTCATTCCTCTACTGCCTAGACTTATTATATTTGTTATAAGCTCGCCTTTGTTATAAGCTCATCTTGTGTCACACTACCTTTGCCATATATTATTTACCCCTGTTCAGACCTAGATATTAATTTAGTAGCAGTTGTCCCAAGCTTAATAAACTCTTTACACTGCCACCTTCTCTGCGGAAATATAAATGACACCTCGGTATACTCCTAGGTAAAATGCTACACCGTTAATTCTGTGTGCTTGCGGAATGATTCATGATTTAAGAATACTCATGTTCCTTAGTAATTGTGCTAAAAAATGTTAAGCATTTCTTAGTGTCGTTGCTAGGTCAGTATTCTAATTATGTATCTAGAGATGACATTAAGAAATACCAACAATGACCCACCCCTTGTAAGTGCATTTGGCCCCCTAAGTGGGTTTTGATGATAATGACACGCACAATTAAGGAGCTAATGCGTTTATTGAGATATAAGCAGGATTTAAAATCATCGAAATCGAAAAGAGCAAGTATCGATGCTAAATTCACTAAAGGAACAGTGCATGAGCTTCATTGACGAATTTCATTTATTTCTATTTTGAATTTGAGTATAGGAAGCACCGTACTATTAAGAGGGACGCGAAACTACAATCTGGAGATGTTATTGTGTCTAGAAAAGAAACAATCTATCCATTTCTCGACACGATGTACACACGGGCACTAGTAGGGGTCGGAAGTTCCGACCCCCATTGGAAGTGTCCTGTTTCGTCCGACAAAGAGTCCTCGGCCACCTGCTTTTGACTGGGTAGGAAGTTCCGACCTAGGGTCGGAAGTTCCAACCCTCCTTCTCGGAGGTCCTGTGTAGTTTCCGAAAAACCCCTCTCGGCCGTTTGAAATTGAACTGGTCGGAAGTTTCGACCCTAGGTCGGAAGTTCTGATAAGCACATTAAACTTCAACAACGACTAGTTTTTGAGGGGCTGCTATAAATATCCCCTCACCCCTTTCAGTTGAAGCTGCTGACTTCCCACAAACTTCACTCTCTCTCAAGCTTCCAAAACACCTCCCAAAACCCAAGAAGTGCCAAATCCTTGAGTGGATCCAAGCAAGGGCTTGGGTGTGAGCTAGATTTGTGATTGAGCTTGAGTGCTTGACCTAGAGTGAGCAGCTACGTTCTTCTCAAGGCGCTAGAAGCATCTCCATCCAGCGATTCGCGTTTATTACTCTTGGAGCTTGCTCCTAGACGGTTCGGCATCGCCCGCGGAGCACCCTCTCGTGTGTGAGTGCCCCGGGAAGTTTGTATCACCTCGTCCTTTGTGGATAAGAGCTAGTGAGTACTCAATCCTCCTAAGTGGTGGATTGGTGAGGATAAGGGTTATAGGGCAACCCGGCTCTTTGTGAGCTCCTCAACGGAGACGTAGCATCCTTCGTGGGTGTGAACTTCGGGAACAAATTCTTGTGTCAATTACTTTGCTTGTTCTTGCTTGTTCATACTTGTTCTTGTTGACCTAGAACTTAATTTGACCCGGTCTACTCTATTGAGTTGTTCTAGTGTACAAGATCACTTGCAGGGTGCTCTCCTACGTACTGGTGAACTTTTGATTCAAATAGTTTTTGAAGTTCCTTATTTAGTTTAAAATTTCGCTCAATTCATAGTTTAGGGGTCCAAACTTCCTACAGTGGGTCGGAAGTTCCGACAGAACTAATTTCTGCGAAGAATTTTTCAAGTTTTGCAGGTTTGCCTATTCACCCCCCCCCCTCTAGGCATCACCAAGATCCTTTCAATTGGTATCAAAGCCTAATCTCTTGATTTAGGCTTAACCGCTATGGGATAACGATGTCTCAAAGCGGGGACGGCGCCGATGCCGGCATTTTCGCCGCGCAAGATGTGGCCACCGTTCCACCGGTTGTCAACGTCGGATTCACCGGGATCCCCTACAACCCCTTTTCCGGAAGCCGGCCTCCCTCTATTCATGAAGTGGCATCAAGCGATGATTCAAGTTCAAGTGATGATGAAGGGGAGATGTCGGAAGCTAGGAGAAGAAGAAAAGAGAAGATGAAAGAAAAGATTGAGAAGGAGGCGAGGAAATTGATGAAGCAAAGAATCAAGGAAGAGAAGGAGAAGCACCCCTTCTTCGGCATGCATCAAGTTCCTCACAACTACGAGCAACAAGCATACTCCTCTTCTCAATTTCAATCTATCCACTTGGGTCGTGCTCCATACTTTGATGGTACGGATTACCCCAAGTGGGCTTTTGATATGAAAATGCACCTCTATGGGCTTCACCCTTTGGTATGGGAGGTCGTGTGTGTAGCTGTGACTCCACCCGTCAATGGTGTGCCTACGGCCGAACAAGCACAAGAATACTTCGGCAATGCGCAAGCCGTACGAGTCATCACCGACTCTCTTTGTATCCAAGAATTCAACAAAGTTCACAATGTTAAGATTGCGAAGAAGATTTGGGATACACTGAAGGAAGCTCATGAGGGAACGGATCAAGTCCGTGAAGGCAAGATGGATTTATTGCAAGGAGAACTTGAGCACTTTGTCATGAATGATGATGAGACCGTGACTCAAATGTATGAGAGGCTCATGGTACTAGTTTCGGATATCGCCACTCTTGGAAGCACCGAGTGGGATGATCACAAAGTGACAAAGAAGTTGCTTAGAGCCTTCACTCCAAGAAATCCTATACTTGCAACCATGATTAGAAGAGATCCCAAGTTCAAGACAAAGACACCAAATCAACTTCTTGGTGAGATTCTTCATCAAGAATTGGTTGAGAGAGATGTGGCAAAATCACTTAGCCACAAAATCACCAAGAGCGTTGCACTCAATGCAAACCCAAGTATTCTGGTTGCATCAAGTTCCAAAGCCATCAAGCCAACTAAAGAAGAGTCAAGTGATGGAGGATCAACCGATGAAGAGATGGCACTTGTCATGAGGAACTTTAAGAAGTTCATGAAAAAGAAGTTTCACAAGAAAGATGGTTATGATAAGAAGAAGCCAAATCATAGAAGATGCTATGAGTGCAAGGAGTTGGGGCATTACATTGCCGATTGCCCTAGACTCAAGAACAAGGAAAATGAAGAGAAGATGTACAAGGAGAACAGCAAGGACTTCAAGAAAAGATATCAAGGTCACGCTCATGTTTGTGAAGAGTGGGAGTCAAGTCATGAAGAATCCAACAAGGAAGGTGTGGCATCACTTGCCATGACCAAGAACACAAGACAACTCTTCAACAACATCTCCGATGATGAGGATGACACTCACTTTTGCCTCATGGCAAGAGGCAACAAGGTACAAGCAACATCCTCCTCCACTTCTCATCCTTCCTCTACATCAAGTAGTGTAGAAAATGATTTCGATTATGAAGAAAAACAAAATGAGGCTTATATGATCAAAGAATTTGGTAAGAAAGGCTTTAAAGAAATCAAAAAGCTTTTGGAGAAATTGGAGAAAAAGAAAGAGACACTCGATAGGCAACAGGACTTGCTCATCCAAGAAAAAGGAGAGAAACCTTGCCTTAGAGAAATCCCTTGTCGAGGAAAGAGCTAAAATAGAGAAGTTGTCCATTGACTTGTCTTTGGCCAACAACTCTAACAAGAGGTTGTTGAAGGAGAACACATTGGCTAGTGATTCTCTAGCTTCCCTTAAGGTCACCAATGGTGAACTTCAAGATAGCTTATCAAGCTTGACGGTCAAATACAAAGACCTTGAAGTTAACCATAATGCCCTTTGGGAAAGCACAAAAACCCATTCCAAGGCAATTCCCAACTCCAATGTCTCCACAAGTGAAGGTTGCTCTAAATGCTATAAATTTGATATACAAGCTTGTGTTGCTAACATTGCAAAGCTAGAGGAGTTGGTCAAGGCCAAAGATCTTGAAATCAAGAGGCTCAACATGATAGTCAAGAATGACTATGAAGGTAATGTGAAGCCCAAGACAAAGGTCATCTACAAGGATGGTAGGTATCCTACCATAAAGGACAGGCTTGGCCATTACAAGGGAGCAAAGGTAAATGAGAGAAAGGTGGTCAAGTTCAAGGAAGTCATTTCTTTCACCAAGGGTTGTAATCTTGGTGAATTAATGGACATAGCACATGGAGTGACACCTTTGATCTCTACTTTGACCAAGAAGAAGGTAGAAGCTCCTATTAAGCACAAGAGCACCATGCATGAGCCTTCACCAATCTATACCTCGGATTACATGGTGACCATGGATCAAAATGGCAAAATTGTGGTGAAGTATGTCGGGGCCTACACAAAGAAGAAGATCCTAAGGAGTGCGTGGGTTCCAAAAATGTATCCATCTAACCTACAAGGACCCAAATCTATTTGGGCACCGCTTAGTTGCTTGATAGTGGATGCTCAAATCATATGACCAGAGAGAAGAATTTGTTCACCTCAATTGAATATGACAACATTCCAAAGGAAACAATTGTCTTTGGAGATAATAGCAAGGGTGAGGTAATTAGATTGGGTAAGATTGCTTTAGCTCATGACAATTCAATTACAAATGTTTATCTTGTTGAAACTTTGGGGTACAACTTGTTGTTCGTCTCACAACTTTGTGGTATGGGCTACAATTGTCTCTTTACTAATGAGGGTGTGACCGTCTTTAGAAGGGACAATTTCTCTATTGCCTTTATGGGTCAATTAAAGGGCAAAGTCTATATTGTGGACTTTTCAATGGAATAGGTTGAGCCCAAGACTTGTATGGTGGCAAAATCCGATATGGGTTGGCTATGGCACCGCCGACTAGCCCATGTTAGAATGAGGAACTTGGCCAAGCTTCAAAAGGAAGGGCACATCCTAAGACTAACCAATGTTGTGTTTGAGAAAGATAGGTTGTGTAGCGCATGCCAAGCCGGGAAGCAAGTTGGTGCTCCACATCCCGCCAAAAACATCCTCACCTCAACAAGGCCGCTAAAGCTTCTACACATGGACTTATTTGGACCCATCGCTTATATAAGCATTGGCGGTAACAAATATGGTCTTGTGATTGTTGATGATTTTTCCCGCTTCACTTGGGTTTTCTTTTTGCAAGATAAGAGTGAAGTTCAAGGGATAGTCAAGAAATTCATAAGAAGAGCCCAAAATAAGTATGAGTTGAAGATCAAGCATGTTAGAAGCGACAATGGCTCGGAATTTCGGAATACAAATATTGAAGAATTTCTTGGTGAAAAAAGAATCAAGCATGAATTCTCTGCTCCATACACCCCTCAACAAAATGGCATTGTGGAGAGGAAGAATAGAACCTTGATTGAAGCCGCAAGAACCTTGCTTGATGAACACAAGACCCCGAATAGTTTTTGGGCCGAAGCAATCAACACCGCTTGCCATGCAATCAACCGCCTCTACATCCACAAGTACTTGGGCAAGACTCCATACGAGATAATCACCGGTAACAAACCTAAGGTGCATTACTTTCGATTTTTTGGTTGTAAGTGTTTCGTACTTAACAAGAAAACAAAAACCTCAAAGTTTGCACCAAAGGTAGATGAAGGATTCCTACTTGGTTATGGTACTAACGAACGTGCTTATTGTGTCTTCAACAAAACTACCGGTTGTGTTGAGGTCACGGTAGACGTGAAATTTGATGAATCCAACGGCTCTCAAGTAGAGCAAGTTGATAAGAACCTTGTAGATATGGAGGAACCACCAAGTGTATCAATCATCAGGATGGGCTTGGGTGAAGTGCGACCACGTGAATCAAGCACTCAGCCCCGATTGGGCAAAGCAACAAGGATCAACCATCATCATCAACAAGAGTTGAACCACCAAGCTCTCAAGTTTCTCTTGATCATAGTCAAGCTCTTGGTGACGATCAAGATCAAGGCAATGATCAAGGGGGAGCTCAAGTAGAAGCAACTCAAGGAGATGCACCTAGAGTTGATAATGATGATGATGGTAGACCAATTCAACCTCAATCACAAGTGCCACACCCAAGAGTCCATAAAAGCATCCAACGAGATCATCCCGTTGACAACATACTTGGGAGTATTCGAAGAGGGGTAACTACTCGTTCACGTTTACTTACATTTTGTGAGCATTACTCTTTTGTCTCCTCTTTGGAACCTCTTAAGGTAGATGAAGCACTTGATGACCCGGATTGGGTGATGGCCATGCAAGAAGAGTTGAACAACTTCACAAGAAATGAAGATTGGGAATTGGTGGAATGCCCCAAGCAAAACGTGATTGGCACCAAGTGGGCCTTTAGAAACAAACAAGATGAACATGGTGTCGTCACAAGAAACAAGGCAAGGTTAGTTGCACAAGGTTTCACCCAAATTGAAGGTTTGGATTTCGGTGAAACCTATGCACCCGTAGTTAGGCTTGAGTCAATTCGAATATTATTAGCCTATGCTACTCACCATGATTTCAAGCTATATCAAATGGACGTGAAGAGTGCAATTTTGAATGGCCCCCTATCCGAGTTGGTGTACGTTGAACAATCACCGGGTTTTGAAGATCCCAAGTGTCCAAATCATGTGTACAAGCTCCATAAGGCGATCTATGGGCTTAAGCAAGCTCCTAGAGCATGGTATGAATGTCTTAAGGATTTTCTTGTCAAGAACGGTTTTGAAATGGGAAAAGCCGATTCTACTCTCTTTACTCACAAAGTTGATAATGATATATTTGTGTGCCAAATATATGTCGATGACATTATATTTGGCTCAACTGACCAAAAGTTTTGTGAGGAATTTAGTAGCATCATGACCAAGATATTTGAAATGTCTATGATAGGTGAATTGAAGTTTTTCCTTGGGTTTCAAATCAAACAAATGAAGGAAGGCACATTCATATGTCAAACCAAGTACATCAAGGATATGCCCAAGAAGTTTGACATGAGTGATGCAAAGCCAATCAAGACATCTATGGCAATAAATGATCATTTTGATCTCAATGAAGAAGGGAAGTCAGACGATCAAAAGGTATATTTCTCCATGATTGGCTCTCTTCTTTATCTTTGTGCATCTAGGCCCGATATTATGCTTAGTGTGTGCATGTGTGTAAGATTTCAAGCCAATCCTAAGGAATGCACCTAGTGGCTGTTAAAAGAATTTTGAGATATTTGGTACACACTCCTAACGTTGGCTTATGGTATCCCAAAGGCTCCACTTTCGATCTACTTGGCTATTCCGATTCAGATTATACCGGTTGCAAAGTAGATAGAAAGAGTACAACGGGGACGTGTCAATTCCTTGGCCGTTCCCTAGTATCTTGGAGTTCCAAGAAATAGAATTCGGTAGCTTTATCCACCGCCGAAGCCGAATATGTGGCAGCGGGTGCTTGTTGTGCCCAACTTTTGTGGATGAAGCGTACCTTGAGTGACTTCGGTTGTGAGTTTAGTAAGATTCCACTCTTGTGTGACAATGAGAGTGCCATCAAGCTAGCTAACAATCCGGTGCAACACTCTAGAACAAAGCACATAGATATAAGACATCATTTCTTACGGGATCATGAGGCTAAGAGAGATATTGCTTTACGTCATGTGAGAACCGAATGGCAACTTGCCGATATCTTCACCAAGCCTCTAGGTGAGCAAAGGTTTTGTGCTTTGAGGAGTGAACTAAATATCTTGTATTCTCGTAACTTGGCTTGACTTGTTGCACATATTTGATTGTTGCCTAGAATAGGAAAAATGATTTTATTTGGGTGAGTTTTATGAAAATTTTGGATGTTGATCTTTGGATCAAATCTTGATTCATGTGACTATTGTTATGTATTGTTGACTGTGCCTAGTCACACTTGAATCAAGATGTCTTACATGTCTACAAGCAATTCACATCAATTCTCCGTTCAAAACTCATCTCCTAATCATCTCTCTTTGGGCTGTTTTTCATTGTGTCGGAACTTCCTTTCCTGTATCGGAACTTCCGACTTGTGTCGGAAGTTTCATATGATTTCCGACAAAATACTCTCAGCCAGGATTAATTCTTCCATCGGAACTTCTAATGCTTCATCGAAACTTCCGATAGGCGTCAGAAGTCTCTGGTAACTTCCGTGAAAATGCTCTCGGCCGCCCAAAAATGTTCCATCAGAACTTTCGATGGTGGGTCGGAACTTCCGACCCCACCCATCGGAAGTCCCGTGCTTCCTCCGACAAAATACTCTCGGGAGAGATTCTTTTGCCTCATCAGAACTTCCGACCTACCATCGGAACTTCCGATAGAAGGTGATTCTATATATACCCTGTGAACCGTTGCTCAAACCCTAACTCTATTTCTCCACCGCCGCCCACTCCTTTTTCCTTCCCCATTGCGGCGATTTCAAGTTCCAACTGTGGGTTTTTGAAGCTTGGAGGTTCTTTGGATTCCCCATCCATCGGAGACTCCAATCTCGTCCTTTGCTCCTTCGATCCGCGCGAGAAATCGAACCGGAATGCATTCAAATCTTCTCGTAGCCCGATCTCTCAATGCCTAAGGAGTTAGAAGGATTCCTTTTAGGATTTAGTTCCTAGTATCTAGTAGAACAAACCCGTAAAGTTTAGTTTCTTTTGAAGAACATCTACTCAATTCATGTTCTAGGGTTCTTGAACTCGGCCCTGTCGGAAGTTCCGACCCTAGGTCGAAAGTTCCGACAGGCGCCTGAAAATTCTGACCAGCTTCATATCCTTCAATTATTTTGTCCAAACCCTGGATCCATCTTAGATATTCACATATACACTATGTTTTCTCAGATGGCTTGTGACAAAAAGGGCAAGGGCCAGGCTTTTACTCCGGAGATTGAGTCACCGGTTTCCTCTGACTTCGAGGAGACTCGTGAAGACACTCATCCCCGTGCTCTTGCCAAGACAAAGGCCGTGGCTACCAAGGTGCCGAAGAGGGCACAGGGCCATGGTAGGCCAAATCCAGATGCTCATGCCAGGCCAAGGATGAAGCGTGCTTCTTTGCCCGGTGCTCAAGGGGATGAAAATGATCTAAGCTATCTTGAGCACCGCATCATAAGGATGTCAAAACCTGTGAACAGGACTAGAGCTCAGTACAATGGCCATAGGACGGTCAATTACATGAAAGGCAAGCACAAGTTTGAAGAGCTGAGGTTCCAGAACTATAACAGATATGATAAGGAGCAGCAGGGAGACTTCATGTTTTGAATGTGGTTTCACGCCGACTGGTATGAGACTATCATCATGACCAAGACCCATCCTACCACTGAGATGAAGTCTATGGATTGGGGTCACCTGAATGAGTTGGATGTTCAGGTGGTTACTCAGGCAGTGGATACCTGTCAGAACATGCACTTGCAAGCCATCATGTCCTTCAACTGTCACTGGAATGAGGAGGTAGTGACTCAGTTCTATGCTACTCTGTATGTTGATCGTCCAAGCAAGAAATTTCATTGGATGCTTTAGGGTGAGAAGTACTCAGTCACTTATCGCCAATTTGCTGATATTCTTGGGTTTTCTAATGCTGATCTTAAAAGGCCCAAGATTCATGATGAGAATGTCATTGATGATGCAGAAATGCAATACATGTATGATAGTGCTTATGGTGAGGTGAAGTTTGGGGAGACCTCTGGACTCAGTCCATATTACAAGTTCATGAATCAGATTCTCCAGTACACTCTTTCTCCCAAGGCCGGAAACTCAGACAGGATCTCCAATATGTCAAGAAACTTGTTGGCCAAGATGACTGCCAGTTCTTCTGAGTTCAGTGTGTTTGACTTTCTATGGGAGGAGATTATTTGCACCTCTATCTCGCCCAAGAGGGGCTATCACTATGCTCCATACATCTTTTACATGATCAAGGAAGTGACAGGCATCAACATCTTGGCAGACTAGAACCACCTTGTCTACAGGCCGAACAAGGGGACCGTGGACAGACTCCTGAAGATTGGCACTCATGCTCGCCCTCAGCGCACTAGGGGTCAGTCCAGCTCTCAGGCACCAGGCTCTTCTTTTGATCCATCAGAGGCTGGTCCTTCCAGTTCTCGTGGCCCTTCCCGTGGTCCAGGCAAGAAGAAGGGTATGCTTAACTTCATATCTCGTGGACTCTTTGCTTGCTTCAACATTGGGAAGCACAATGCCGAGGAGATTCGTGCTCATAGGCAGCATGTGGATGAGCAGCTCCTGAAGATTGAGACAAGGAAGAAGGCCCTCATGGCCAAAAATGACATGGAGCACTCTCCAGTTCGGGCTCCCATGGAGTTTCCTCCCCCGCCGGTCTTTCACAACCCATGGGGTGAGATGGGAGACTTCTCTTCTATGTATGGAGGCCCTCCGTCGTTTGATGATGAGGACTTTGGAGGCCATGTGGGCTCCGACGGCGAGGGCGAGAAGGACGTGCCAGCTGCCGACACCCCCACCGACGACAACAATGGAGATGGAGATGACGACGACGACGAGTAGTGGCCTTGGCGGGGCCTCTCCTTTTGGGCGCTTGATGCTAAAGGGGGAGTGAGATCAAGGTCACAAGCGCTTCATGATCATCATTTATCTCACTCAAGGTCACAAGCGCTTCATGATTATCATTTATCTCGTTTTGTCTTGTATCATTTATGAACTTCTATCTATCTAGGCTTGTGGACGTGTAAGACTTTATTTGTGTTATGTTTGAGACTATGTGATGTGTGCCAAGTGAAAATTTCAGTTTGTAAGACTTTATTTATGCTATGCTATGCTAATGTGACTAGACTTGGGATATTTATGCCTGTGATGTTCATGTGATGGTGTAATGTTCTTTTTTCACTTTGTTGATTTGAGATATCATGTCATATGCATCACGATTTGTATTGTGACACTTTGCACCCCACTTGATTCAAATAAATAGATGTGAGCTTCTTGAATTTGTGCAAACAGCATATGAGGCTATTCTTGAAAAGGTTGAACTCATGCACGAATTTAGGGGGAGCTCATCTATAGCTTTGGATAAATGATTTTATTTTTGAATATCTTGTGAGCCTTAATTGTGTTGTCATGAATCACCAGAAAGGGGAAGATTGTAAGAGCATTTGGCCCCCTAAGTGGGTTTTGATGATAATGACACGCACAATTAAGGAGCTAATGCGTTTATTGAGATATGAGCAGGATTTAAAATCATCAAAATCGAAAAGAGCAAGTATCGACGCTAAATTCGCTAAAGGAACGATGCATGAACTTCATTGACGAGTTTCATTTATTTCTATTTTGAATTTGAGTATAGGAAGCACCGTACTATTAAGAGGGACGCGAAACTACGGTCTGGAGATGCTATAGTGTCTAGAAAAGAAACCATCCATCCATTTCTCGACACGATGCACACACATGCACTAAAACAGAAAAATCTTATTAGGGGTCGGAAGTTCCGACCCCCACCGGAAGTGTCATGTTTCGCCCGACAAAGGGTCCTCGGCCAGCTGCTTTTGACTGGGTCGGAAGTTCCGACCCTCCTTCTCGGAGGTTCTGTGTAGTTTCCGAAAAACCCCTTTCGGCCGTTTGAAATTGAACTGGTCGGAAGTTCCGACCCTGGGTCGGAAGTTCCGATAAGCACATAAAACTTCAGCAACGGCTAGTTTTTGAGGGGCTGCTATAAATACCCCCTCAACCCTTTCAGTTGAAGTTGCTGACTTCTCACGAACTTCACTCTCTCTCAAGCTTCCAAAACACCTCCCAAAACCCTAGAAGTGTCAAATCCTACAGTGGGTCGGAAGTTCCGACATGACTAATTTCTGCGATGAATTTTTCAAGTTTTGCAGGCTCACCTATTGAACCCCCCCCCCTCTTCTAGGCATCACCAATATCCTTTCACCCCTAAAAGTCGATTTGTAGGAGCAGGCCATGGCACGACCCATTGCTAAAAACTGATTTCTAGGAGAGGGTCGCACAATGACCCGCCCCTAACAATCATTTTAGGAGCATTTTTTCCAGCAAAACATAGGGGTAGGTACCATACCCGCCTCTAAAAATATATTTTACCCTTCCCTAAAAATGGTTTATACAGTAGTAGTGCTTACAAATGTTGAGGTGTTATATGGGTTTACGCGTAAAATGTTGAACCTAGTATGAGATGCACAAGATTACCAATACGTTTAATTACCAATACAGTAGTATGAGATGCTTACAAATGGTGAAGAAGCTGAAGACTTGGCTCCTGCGTGCTTGACATCGTCTCTGGAACATAGTACACTAAATGCACCGATGCCACTCTTGACACCGTCGGTTCATTCGGTGCTTCACTTCTTTCTTCACTTGATCTCCAGATGCGCACAGACTTGCACCAATGCAAAGCCATCGGATCTTCCGACAACCATCGGATGCACCGATGATATGGGCATCAGTTCTTCTGGTGCTACTGGTTTCAGTAGAACTCGTCCAATTCAGCGTTTCTTTGAGTTCTTTCTTCGTGTTTTCCTTTGTATGGCCTTTTTACTTCATCCCTGGGATCTAGAAATGTTAACTTAATAAAACCATTAGTCCCATTGATTGCGTTGTCATATGATCACCAAAATCACTCAAAATGGCATAAATGGTGCCATGTTCATTACAATCTCCCCCTTTTTGGTGATTGATGACAACACAATCAAAGGAAGCATAAAATTTGCAAGAATTTACAAATTTAACCACTTACACTTGCTTGGATGCTTACCACCATCCAATGATGGTTTGGCCTCCCCCTAAAACCATGATCCCCCTTTGTTCCTCCCCCTACCTTGCTACTCCTTCCTCATAAATTGACTTGATTCACCTAGGCATTTCTCTCCCTTTGGTATATGTTTCTCCTCCTTTGGGATATGTTTCTCCTCCTTGAGAAAATATCTTGCTTTGATCAACATTTCTTCCCCTTTGGAATCAAATCACCTAAAAGGTCTTGCACCTAAAAGGGTCTTGCAAAACAATATAGCACAAGAGAAGGTTAGTAGCCTAGGGAGTTAGTTCTATGACTCATGATCCAATTGTATGATATCAATGAAGATACCAATTAAAAATTTCACTACGATGGATCACAAAATCACGAAACTAGCATGACATGAGCTAAGCTTTCCATAAGTATGTGCACAAAAAGATAATGTGAAAATCAAGTGCACAACTAGATGCATAGTGAGCCATTTAGTGTTTGAATCACCAAGCAAAAGTATGCACATTGATTTTGACACAATTGAGAAGTTTACCCTATAGCTTGTGTTCATGGTACACATATGAAAAACATACCTCATGAAGTCTATGTACCATGAATGGTGACTTTGTATAGCTTTCTACACACTTATCAAACCATGTAGGTTGCTCATAGGTTAGACATGACACAAGCAACCCACCATATATAACACTAGGAGATGCAATGTATGCAAACAAGCTAGCAAGAGCAATGGAGCTACATGATGCTTGAATTGAAATCTAGGTAGCATTACCTTATGGGGGACTTGGGCAACAAATGTCCAAGTTGTAAGCTTAGCTTGTTTTGACTTTAATCTTCACTTCAATTTGTAAGCTAAGCCTCCAAATCCCCCGAAGCCTTCCTTGGCTTTAAGTCTTCTTTGGAACCCACACCATTTGAGACCCCTTCATATTGGTGATGATGTCCTTGGGCACCCAAATGGAGTGATTCCAACTCCTTTCCTTCTTCCCAACCTTGTGAGCAACCACCTTGCCATTGGTCTTATTTTTGATCACATAGGAGGTGCTATTGCTTTTGTTCCTCCGGTTGGGCTTGGTGTAGATGAGAGAACTCTTGATTAAGAGCTTCTTTTTGTTCTTCTCATCCGGAAGCTTCTTCCTTGGTTGAGCACACTTGTTAAACTTGTGGCCTTCTTTGTGGCACTTTGAACAAGTCACGGTGGACCACTTCTCAAGTTTCTTCACCATGTCTTCACGGTTATCTTGAGAAGGTTGGATATTGCTCTCTATGCCTTTGCCCTTTAATCTATACAAGTCCTTCATGAGCCTTTCCACTTCTTGCTTGAGCTCATCATTCTCCTTGGCAATGAGATCATCACATGATTCTACAACTACATTCTCGTTGCATTTCTCATTGCAAGGGTTAGAGCAAGATTCATCAATTAAATCAATGCAAGAAGTTGAAGCATCTATCCTAAAGATAGGAATTGCACAAGAGATAGTTTGCTTTAATTCCAAAGAGTCATTAGTATTATTAATGCTCTCAAATTTTAATTTGAGCTCTTCATGCTCCTCGCTAAGCAATTTGAATTTGGACATCAAATCTTCAAAATTTGTAGCAAGAGAAGCATTTAGATCCTTGAGAGCATTAAGGTTATTAATTTCTTTTGACTGCTTCTTAATGACTTTTTGGTGCTCATGAACAAGGTCTAGAAGTTCATCAATTGAGGGAGAGTCGGAGTCATCATCACTTACATCGCTATCCATACCTTTGGCCATAAAGCAAGTGTTGGATGATGATACCATGCAGGTGGTGAATTTCTTATTTGATTCATCACTTGAACTTGCACTTGATTCTTCACCACCGCTAACCCATTCACCAAATATGGCAAATGATTCATGCTTGGGCTTCTTCTCCTTCTTTTGCTTGTTCTTCTTGAACTTCTTCTCAACCTTCATAAGTTGATGGTGAGGCCCTTCTTTGAGGAAGACCATATACCCCCATTGAGTAGATTTCCTTCAAGCATTTGTTCATCTTCTTTACTTGCTTGTAGAGGTTGGGGTGCATTGGCTCTTTATCATCACTTGAGGAGCTTCTTGCATCCTCTTCTTCCTCATCACTTGAGCTACCTTTGATGGCCATCTTCTTCAACTTCTTTAGTTGCTTGCAAGCAAGTGCACTATGTGTTAGTGAAGAAGATGGCACTTTTGCCTTGATTTCATTGCGTAGCTCATGGGCGATCACCTTGTTGAGGACTTGATTTGGTGTCATTGTGTTGAGGTCTTTCTCATATAGAATTGTGGTCACCAAATCAAAGTCCGGCCTTCGGAGTGAGTGAAGGATCTTGCGAATGAGTTCCAAGTCTTCTATTTGTTTTACACCTAAGGAATTGATCTCATTCGCAAGAGTGTTCAAACATGAGTACATAGATTCGGCATTCTCATCATCAAGTTGCTTAAAGCTATTAAGCTTATCAATGAGAACATGATATCTTTCGTTGGCAACATCCTTCGTGCCCTCATGGTTCTCAATGATAGTCTTCCATAGTGTTTTAGCATTTTCACAAGAATAAACACGATTGAACACATTGTCACTAATAGAAGACATGATTATGCATTTAGCAGTGACATCATGTTGCTTCTCTTGTTGGCCATTATTTTTTAACCCTTCACTCACTACTCTCTAAATGTTTAACCCCATCGCTTGGAGAAGGGCTTGCATCAAAACTTTCCACCGTTGGAAGTCCGTGCCGTCGAATCATGGAGCGGGTCTAAAAGGATCCATCCTTTCCCCCTAAGAGCTAACTCACTAGGCGGTGAAGCCTACCGATCTAATTAGCCGGTAAACACAAATTTGCCAATGGATTTGGCTTTCTTTGTGAGAGAAGTGAGAACTTGGCTCTGATATCAATTGAAAGCGATCACGTGCTCTAGCCTAAGAGGGGGAGGGGGTGAATTAGGCACAATTACAACCTTAACCTATGGCTCCAACTAGTTTGCACAAAACTTAAACAAATTCAAGCTATCTAGATGTGCAACTACGGTTCTCCTTAGCGTGAAACCCTCATCCCAAAAGAGTTTTGCAACCTAAAGCCAATCCTAGCAAGATACTATACTAAGAAAGTAAAGGCACACAAGTTGTAATATGAAATGTGGAAGCTTAAAGGGAGGGATGAGAGGAAGTGAACTCTCGACACGAGGATTTATCCCGTGGTTCGGATTGCCACAAAGGCCCCCCTACGTCAACGTTGTTGAAGCACTCACGAAGAGTATCGCTTCCCGGCAATCAAGTATCTTCCGAGAACACAATCACAGTCACCTTGATCCCGATCTTCACTAAGGGAGATTGCCCACGAAGGAGGGGTCTCCGTCCCCTGCACAATGTCGTCGACGCCGCTCCACACCATACCGGAGGGTCGTTGACTTGCCGGCGAGCCACCAAGGCTCTAAGGATGCCGGCGCATCGAGATACACGAATCGTTAACTCTAGAACCACTGCATAAGGATCTAAACCTTGCTTGATCACTCACTCAAGAGCTAACCTTGCACTAACACTCACAAAGCTTATGCTAAGGACTAAGGATATGATCTATATGCTCTTGGATGGCTTGGATGTGTTCTTGGGTGTGTCTATGACTTCTAGCAACTCCAGCAGTCTTCAAATGGCCGGGGTGAGGTGTATACATAGGCCACCAACTCGAACTAGCCATTACTAGACGTTAGCCAGCTTCTGCGTGGGCATCGGAACTTCTGGTGCTTCTGCATCGGTTCTTCCGGTCACTTACAGGCTGAAACTAGCCGTTGGCTTCTCTGACGCTTCTGCAGCTGAGTGGGCAACCACCGGTTTAACCGATGACTTAGTGTTGGTTCAACCGGTGCCTCTTGATCTCCATGTAGCCGTTGCCCTTGCTGACGTCATTGCACCGACGCCTTGCTCCGACGCAGCACCGGTTCAACCGGTGCTGAAGACTTGGCTCCTGCGCGCTTGACATCGTCTCTGGATCATAGTACACTGAATGCACCGATGCCTCTCTTGACACCGTCGGTTCATCCGGTGCTTCACTTCTTTCTTCACTTGATCTCCAGAGGCGCATAGACTTGCACCAATGCAAAGCCGTCGGATCTTCCGACAACCATCGGATGCACCGATGATATGGGCATCGGTTCTTCCGGTGCTACTGGTTTCAGTAGAACTCGTCCAATTCAGCGTTTCTTTGAGTTCTTTCTTCGTGTTTTCCTTTGTATGGCCTTTTTACTACATCCCTGGGATCTAGAAATTTTCACTTAACAAAACCATTAGTCTCATTGATTGCGTTGTCATATGATCACCAAAATCACTCGAAATGGCATAAATGGTGCCATGTTCGTTACAATCTCCCGCTTTTTGGTGATTGATGACAACACAATCAAAGAAAGCATAAAATTTACAAGAATTTACATATTTGACCACTTACACTCGCTTGGATGCTTACCACCATCCAATGATGGTTTGGCCTCCCCCTAAAACCATGATCCCCCTTTGTTCCTCCCCTACCTTGCTACTCCTTCCTCATAAATTGACTTGATTCACTTAGGCATTTCTCCCCCTTTGGGATATGTTTCTCCTCCTTGAGAAAATACCTTGCTTTGATCCACATTTCTCCCCCTTTGTAATCAAATCACCTAAAAGGTCTTGCACCTAAAAGGGTCTTGCAAAACAATATAGCTCAAGAGAAGGTTAGTAGCCTAGGGAGTTAGTTTCATGACTCATGATCCAATTGTATGATATCAATGAAGATACTAATTGAAAATTTCACTACGGTGGATCAAAAAATCACGAAACTAGCATGACATGAGCTAAGCTTTCCATAAGTATGTGCACAAAAAGATAATGTGAAAATCAAGTGCACAACTAGATGTTATAACTAGAAAGCTTAGATCATATCATGCACGGAGGTTGCTCTAAAACAATAAGGAATTTGACAATTATACTAATTGAATGAATTTAGAACCTTGCATACCTCCGGGGGTAATTTTATTTACCTTGCATGTACCAATTTGAAGGTGACTTGCATATAATACCAATTGAAGTTGAATACCAATTGAAAGTCTTTGAAAGAAGAGACCTTGGTACACCAAGGTTAAGCAAATGTATGAGCACATAGCCTATGAACTTAGATATGAGCATTTAAGTCCAATAGAGCATGGCTCACTATGCATGAAAGCACAATTCATTTAATCACTCTTATAGAGTTGTTTGTTCACATTGATCGTGAGAAACATTCTCTTAGAGTGTTAACTCCACGTGAGACTACAAAAGATAAACTTGCCAACATTTTAGTCTCAAAATCACAAGCCATAGGATGAACTCCCCCTAAATGCGTGCATTTAGTGTTTGAATCACCAAGCAAAAGTATGCACATTGATTTTGACACAATTGAGAAGTTTACCCTATAGCTTGTGTTCATGGTACACATATGAAAAACATACATCATGAAGTCTATGTACCATGAATGGTGACTTTGTGTAGCTTTCTACATACTTATCAAACCATGTAGGTTGCTCATGGGTTAGACATGACACAAGCAACCCACCATATATAACACTAGGAGATGCAATGTATGCAAATAAGCTAGCAAGAGCAATGGAGCTACATGATGCTTGAATTGAAATCTAGGTACCATTACCTTATGGGAGACTTGGGCAACAAATGTCCAAGTTGAAAACTTAGCTTGTTTTGACTTTAATCTTCACTTCAATTTGTAAGCTAAGCCTCCAAATCCCCCGAAGCCTTCCTTGGCTTTAAGTCTTCTTTGGAACCCACACCATTTGAGACCCCTTCATATTGGTGATGATGTCCTTGGCACCCAAATGGAGTGGTTCCAACTCCTTTCCTTCTTCCCAACCTTGTGAGCAACCACCTTGCCATTGGTCTTCTTTTTGATCACATAGGAGGTGCTATTGTTTTTGTTCCTCTGGTTGGGCTTGGTGTCGATGAGAGAACTCTTGATTGAGAGCTTCTTTTTGTTCTTCTCATCCGGAAGCTTCTTCCTGGGTTGAGGACACTTTTTGGACTTGTGGCCTTCTTTGTGGCACTTTGAGCAAGTCACGGTGGACCCCTTCTCAAGCTTCTTCACCATGTCTTCACGGTTATCTTGAGAAGGTTGGACATTGCTCTCTATGCCTTTGCCCTTTAATCTATATAAGTCATTCATGAGCCTTTCCACTTCTTGCTTGAGCTCATCATTCTCCTTGGCATTGAGATCATCACATGATTCTACAACAACATTCTCATTGCATTTCAAATTTGCAAGGGTTAGAGCAAGATTCATCAATTAAATCAATGCAAGAAGTTGAAACATCTATCCTAGAGATAGGAATTGCACAAGAGATAGTTTGCTTTATTTCCAAAGAGTCATTAGTATCATTAATACTCTCAAATTTTAATTTGAGCTCTTCATGCTCCTCACTAAGCAATTTGAATTTGGACATCAAATCTTCAAAATTTGTAGCACGAGAAACATTTAGATCCTTGAGAGCATTAAGGTTTTTAATTTCTTTTGATTGCTTCTTAATAACTTTTTGGTGCTCATGAACAAGGTCTAGAAGTTTATCAATTGAGGGAGAGTCGGAGTCATCATCACTTACATCGCTATCCATACCTTTGGCCATAAAACAAGTGTTGGATGATGATCCCATGCGGGTGGTGAATTTCTTGTTTCATTCATCACTTGAACTTGCACTTGATTCTTCACCACCGCTAACCCATTCACCAAATATGGCAAATGATTCATGCTTGGGCTTCTTCTCCTTCTTTTGCTTGTTTTTCTTGAACTTCTTCTCAACCTTCATAAGTTGATGGTGAGGCCCATCTTTGAGGAAGACCATATACCCCATTGAGTTGATTTCCTTCAAGCATTTATTCATCTTCTTTACTTGCTTGTAGAGGTTGGGGTGCATTGGCTCTTTATCATCACTTGAGGAGCTTCTTGCATCCTCTTCTTCCTCATCACTTGAGCTACCTTTGATGGCCATCTTCTTCAACTTCTTGAGTTGCTTGCAAGCAAGTGCACTATGTGTTGGTGAAGAAGATGGCACTTCTGCCTTGATTTCATTGCGTAGCTCATGGGCGATCACCATGTTGAGGACTTGTTTTGGTGTCATTGTGTTGAGGTCTTTCTCATATAGAATTGTGGTCACCAAATCATAGTCCGGCCTTCGGAGTGAGTGAAGGATCTTGCGAATGAGTTCCAAGTCTTCTATTTGTTTTACACCTAAGGAATTGATCTCATTCACAAGAGTGTTCAAACATGAGTACATAGATTCGGCATTCTCATCATCAAGTTGCTTAAAGCTATTAAGCTTATCAATGAGAACATGATATCTTTCGTTGGCAACATCCTCCGTGCCCTCATGGTTCTCAATGATAGTCTTCCCTTGCATTTTAGCATTTTCACAAGAATAAACATGATTGAACACATTGTCACTAAGAGAAGACAAGATTATGCATTTAGCGGTGACATCATGTTGCTTCTCGTGTTGACTATTATTTTTTACCCTTCACTCACTACTCTCCAAATATTTAACCCCATCGCTTGGAGATGGGCTTGCATCAAAACCTTCCACCATTGGAAGCCCGTGCCATCGAAATGTGGAGCGGGTCTAAAAGGATCCATCCTTTCCCCCTAAGAACTAACTCACTAGGCGGTGAAGCCTACCGATCTAATGAGCCGGTAAACACAAATTTGCCAATGGAATTGGCTTTCTTTGTAAGAGAAGTGAGAACCTGACTCTGATACCAATTGAAAGCGATCGGGTGCTCTAGCCTAAGAGGGGGAGGGGCTGAATTAGGCACAATTACAACCTTAACCTATGGCTCCAACTAGTTTGCACAAAACTTAAACTAATTCAAGCTATCTAGATGTGCAACTACGGTTCTCCTTGGCGTGAAACCCTCATCCCAAAAGAGTTTTGCAATCTATAGCCAATCCTAGCAAGATACTATACTAAGAAAGTAAACGCACACAAGTTGCAATATGAAATGCAGAAGCTTAAAGAGAGGGATGAGAGGAAGCGAACTCTCGACACGAGGATTTATCCCATGGTTCGGATTGCCACAAAGGCGCCCCTACGTCCACGTTGTTGAAGCACTCACGAAGAGTATCGCTTTCTGGCAATTAGGTCTCTTCCGTGAACACAATCACGGTCACCTTGATCCCGATCTTCACTAAGGGAGATTGCCCACGAAGGAGGGGTCTCCGCCCCCCGCACAATGTCGTCGACGCCGCTCCACACCAAGCCGGAGGGTCGTTGACTTGCCGACGAGCCACCAAGGCTCCAAGGATTCCGGCGCATCGAGATACACGAATGGTTCACTCTAGAACCACTGCACAAGGATCTAAACCTTGCTTAATCACTCACTCAAGAGCTAACCTTGCACTAACACTCACAAAGCTTGTGCTAAGGACTAAGGATATGATCTATATGCTCTTGGATGGCTTGGAGGTGTTCTTGGGTGTGTGTGTGTATGACTTCTAGCAACTCCAGCAAGCTTCAAATGGCCGGGGTGAGTGTATATATAGGCCACCAACTCGAACTAGCAGTTACTAGCCGTTAGCCAGTTTCTGCGTGGGCATCGGAACTTCTGGTGCTTCTGCATCGGTTCTTCCGGTCACTCACAGGCTAAAACTAGCTGTTGGCTTCTCTGACGCTTCTGCAGCTGAGTTGGCAACCACCGGTTTAACCGATGACTTAGTGTCGGTTCAACTGGTGCCTCTTGATCTCCATGTAGCCGTTGCCCTTACTGACGTCATTGCACTGACACCTTGCTCCAATGCACCACCGGTTCAACCGGTGCTGAAGACTTGGCTCCTGCGCGCTTGACATCGTCTCTGGAACATAGTACACTGAATGCACCGATGCCTCTCTTGACACCATCGGTTCATCCAGTGCTTCACTTCTTTCTTCACTTGATCTCCAGAGGCGCACAGACTTGCACCAATGCAAAGCCGTCGGATCTTCCGACAACCATCGGATGCACCGATGATATGGGCATATGTTCTTCCAGTGCTACTGGTTTCAGTAGAACTCGTCCAATTCAGCGTTTCTTTGGGTTCTTTCTTCGTGTTTTCCTTTGTATGGCCTTTTTACTTCATCCCTGGGATCTAGAAATGTTCACTTAACAAAACCATTAGTCCCATTGATTGCGTTGTCATATGATCACCAAAATCACTCGAAATGGCATAAATGGTGCCATGACACCCTGGAAACAATCATCATTAAGCCCTGCATGTGCATCTATGTGTAAGAACTGGAGCTCTTTCAGTGGACCATTCCTTGGTGGAGATCCCATTCTGCAACCACGACCGAGGTAAACATGCCTTAGAGTAGGGATAGCCCATATGGATTTTGGTACTTCTGATTCCAAAATTATATTCCTCAGATCTATAGTTTGCAAGTAAAGTAATTGCCCAAGTGAAGAAGGAAGCGTGACCTTGACACACCCTATTAACATGAGGCACCTAAGGTGAATGCACCCACTGATTGCCTGAGAGAGATTCACTACTTTCGATTTCTCTACGTAAAGAACCCTTAGGTATCTCAGCATAGGTAGGGAGAATGATGGAAGATCAAAGCCAATAAGAGTTCGGAGATTAGGTGCTGCGGTGCTGCCTCGAACATGTTATCTTCATAGTAGTTCTGAAGAGAAGAGCGGTATGATAGCACAACATGCCCTGCAATTTTGGGGGGATACATGACAGGTCAAGAAGGAGTCAATAATTAGGAAGAACTCTGTTTTCAAAGCTAAGGAACTATATATTCAAAGAGGGAAGAAGAAACCTGACCCGTAGTTTTGTCGATGACATCACAGAAACCAGCATCTGTTGCTTCTCCAATGCACCAATCATGTAAAATATCATGAAGTCGTATACTTTCAATCCACCCATGCACTTTACTTGTATAAGTAACCTGAACCAAGCTTCTTTGAGCCAACTCAGTTACGTACTTCCGTGCCATTTGTTCCTTATTCTTTATTGAACCGGGAAGAAAGCTTTCTGCTATCCATGAATTGATAAGATCTGATACATCGATGATGTAAAGCTTTCTGCTATCCATGAATTGATAAGATCTGATACATCGATGATGTAATCCTCAGGAAAAACAGCAAGATAGAGAAAACAACATTTTAGATGATTTGGCAAGTCATTGTAACTTCGGGCCAGTATTTCTCCCATCATGCGCCCATTTTCAGTCGATGTCCAACCTGATAGTGTATCTTTCCATGCTTCTATAGTTAAATTCTTTGATAGAAAACCCCCCAAAACAGAAAGTGCAAGTGGTAATCCATCTTTTTTTTCTCGAATACGCAGGAGAGCTGCGTATCTTTGTATTAATAGAGAGAGAATAAGTCGGCCCCTTACAAGCAGCCCACCTCACTCCGAGCCGAGCTGTGAGTGGCTGAGATACAGAAAGTTAGGTTTCTTACAAGTAAAAGAACACTTGACCACGAGACCCACTCAGGACCACTCAAGTAAAAGAACCTTTTCATTAGCAAGGCCTTGCCATCATATAACAGGTCCTCGATACATAACATTGGTGAGTTTGAAGAACTGGGGAGAAAGATAACTGGGGAGAAAGATTGCAAGTAAATGTGATGGATTACCACTCAATCTTTCTCCCCAGTTCTTCAAACTCACCAATGTTATGTATCGAGGACCTGTTATATGATGGCAAGGCCTTGCTAACGAAAAGGTTCCAGCTTTTCTCAGCATCCAAGAGTTTCTGATTGTGAACTTTTCTCGGCATTTCAATGTGATTTGCAACATCAATCTTTCGGGTGGTTAACATTACTCTACTGCCATTATTTACATCTGGAAATACTTTGATGGTTCTGCTTATCTGATTCCATGTATCTGTGGTCCACACATCATCAAGCACCGCTAAGTATCTTTTATCTAGTAGAAAATCATGTATCTTCTTTCCCACTTCATACTATTGCATCCGATCAATTACTCTACCCTCATATTTACCCCCAAATATTTGTTTCATAATCTCTTTCAATAAATCAGCACCCTTAAACTTTTGGGATACAGTCACCCAAGCAATTGTGTGAAAGTGCTCCTTGATTTTATTTGAATTGTAGACTTTTCGAGCTAGTGTAGTTTTCCCTGCTCCACCCATGGCAACTATTGAAACCACACTAAGGTTGTTATCTGAAGCAAGTAATTTTGTTTCTATCTCATTTTGCTCATCCTCAAATCCAACAACAGTAACATCTTCAGAATTTTGATAGACAAGAACGCTATGTTGCAAAGAGTCACCCTCAACAAGACTCTCCTCTGCAGCAGCATTACTACTCAAACCAATAAGACTCAAACGGTTTTCGCTTTCAGATGAGTCATTAACCTTCCTTCTGATATGTTGAATTTCATTACCAACATTATGAAGGGTAACCATGTCACTTGGGAGGTGGGCATACCTTGAAATGGTACCCATGAAGCCCTTCTTGAGCCTGTTTCTCTTCTCCATGTAGTCAACCACCTCTAGGACATTCTCAGCTTCATATGTCGCGTTCCTGATTTGGCTAACCCAAAGTTTGGCACTTGCATTCCCTGATTTCCTCTTGGTGCCTGCATCTTGGAGGAAGCACTGCAGCCGCTCCAGCTCATCTTTCAAGAATCCCGCTTCTGAAGTAACTCCGCACAAGAATTTTGTCTCCTGAACAGCGAGCTCGCCGATTCTGCCAACAGTGGTAGAAATAGCAGGCTCAACCATTGCAACTTCTCCCTGCTCTCAAAATCTGAATGCTTGGTCAGAAGGTGGTTGATAGAATGCAACTGTTTGTGTGACAGGGCTAAGTTTTTGTTTTGTAATGCAAGGACTGCTTTGGAGTTTGGCCTTCTCTGCTTGATGGCAGAGAAAAGCACAGGACATATGCTGGAAAGAGAAAAGGAATTGCACCTCCATCACGGCAAGAAGATGCTATAGGAAAAGCTTGAAAGATGCTAAAGGAAAAGCTTGAAAGCATTCATTCACCGACTTTTCTGGATTTTTTTTTTGTCCGAGTGTATGTGATCGGTTAACGACAACACTGAGCATGCAGAATCCGGATGATTTCTTCCTAAAGCAATCTACCCCTCTCAACCTATTTAAATGGAACCTATAGGGAGACCCTTTTTTTTTGTTTAAGCACACAGTCTGTCCCCTAAGTTAAGAGCTAAGCATGCAACGGTGTCATTTGTATCAAACCTGTTACCCCATGTTAATTGCAAATTCAAATCCTTAAATGCATAAGGTACAACATACTTATTCCTAAATCAAATAAGTTTTTCGAGGACCCTTTGACTTGGAATTTTTAATAATGATAGGCACGCAGGTTCCTTGAAAGGAAATTACTCTAGTAAAGTGAGGCAAGCAAATTATTTGTTTTCATTTTTTGATGCATGCTGTAATAATTTTAGGGCTTGACAGCGGACATGATGGCTGCTTTTGTTAGCATAATATTGAGATAATTGATAGATTACCGTACGGTTTGTGCTTAAATAAAAAAAAAGTGTGTCTGTGTGATGATGGCTTGGGGGCCTAGAGCAGAGTGCAAATTCGAATTACTAAGCTAGATAATTTATTCAACTCGGACATTTTTCGGAGGTTGAGTAGCATGTCGTGATATGGCTGTCGGCCCGTAGCTAAAGCTCTCATGGAGTTGGTCAAGAATATTAATGAACTTGAAGTGTGCAATCTTCAAAATTTTCTTCCTAGTGCCAATGAGAGTGCCTCCATTGACTCTGATCACCGCCGTCTTGGACTCCACCTTGCTCTTGAAACTTTCAGGGGAGTTGATGTAGTAGAAGCCGAGGCCTTCAACAGCATTACCACATGGCATGGCAAAGGCAGTAGCTTTTTTTTGTATCAGGCTGCACCGAGCGGTAAATAGGGCATCGTTCCATGGCATGCTCAATGCATTCACAGATTTCGCAATATAGCTTCGTTGTACAGTCCTCCATTTTGTGGCCCTTGGTCTACCATCGATAGCAATAGGGGTTTTTGCCGCTGCCCTTCAAAGCTCGTTGCACCAAAGACTCAGGTTTATCTGCACATGGTGAATCTTTGGACAAAGAAGCAACTTGCTCAGCCATGGCGTTTTGGCCAAGCAGCTGCGACCGCACACCACCTTGTATTGCTACGAAGGCCTGTTGCAACAGGGCCGCCACCTGTGCGGCCTGATCTGCAGACGTTGTTCGCATTCCTCCAGCTCCAACCTGGTTCTGCCCCAGCTGGATGTTGGCATCCCCGCTGTAGCGCCTCGGCCGGTTCGTCCAGCGAAGCCACCATGATACCTTCCTCCGAAGCTGCGGCCACCGGATCGGCTACCATTGTACCAACCCCTGCCTCCGCCATCAAACCCACCGCCGTAACCTGGGTGGAAAGTGGGCTGTTGAAAGCCACCACTGTCGATGATGCCAGACTGGCTGTTGCCCCTTCCCCTTCCCCAGTTGGCAGGTCCACCCCATTGAGCACCTTGGTTCGGTCCGCTGTTCCCCATTGCAAAGGTAGCGACAGCTGAGTATGAGATCGTGAATTTGCACGAGGCGGCGGAGTGCAGAGCTCTTGGGTTTTGAGTTCTTGTGCCTGTACGTGAAAACAAGGCGACAAGGCCGGCGGTAGGCCGATATGGCACCGACGGACTAAGCCACATTCTTTTTGGGCCTTTCGATGGGCTGGGGCCCATAGAAGCGTCAAGTTTCTGAGTTGAACCGTGTTCAAAATTTGAATCCGTCATCTTCCCCAAATCCCGCCCGAGATCCTCGCATGAAGCCGATCCCGATGGCTGCACCATCTCCGGCGCCGGCGATGGCCTTGCCGGAGTGGAAAGCTTGGATGGAGACATTGATTTGCAACGTACCTTTGTTGAGGCCAACACATCCCCGAGAGTTCTCGGAGGAGAAACTCGCGGTGCCGGAAGTGGTCCTCGCCATGGTCGAAGCTCCTTTCGGCGACGGGCCATTGCATCGACGATTTTGCTGGCCAACGTACCTTCCTTTGGTTGCTTAGACTTTAGCGATTGGATAGGCTTCAAGCTCCTTCTCTGCACCCATCACTGTAGAATTGTGATTTGTGAATACCACCTCCTGAGCACACGCACTCTGCTTGTGCCGCCTCCCTTATCCCTTACCAACGGCTGCCTCAGACACTCACACACCACACACGCCACACACGCACTCTGCTTGCGCCGCCGCGCTCGCCCCGCCCGCCACTGCCGCACGCCAGCACGCTCGCCCGCCGCCGCTCGCCCGCGCGCCGCCGCCACACGGCCGCACGCTCGCCCGCACGCCGCCCCCGCCACTCTTGCCTGCACGCCGGCCCCGCCACGCTCGCGCCTGCCGGTCACCGAAGCACGCCGCCGAGCCCAGACGGCCGCGGGGTCGCCACCCCGGCGCCGGCACTCGGTCCGCCAACGGCCTCGACGGCGCTCGCAAGCCCGACGTCGACGCTCTCGGCCTCTCGCCAAAGGGTGGCCGGCCGGCGGGGCTGCTACGCCACCTCCCTCACCGGTGCTCGAGCTGGGCCCGCCACGCTCGCGCCCGGGCTCGGCCTCGCCGGCGCTCGCCACCCGGACGCCGACGCCCTCGCCGCCGGTTGCTGGTCGCCGCGCCCTGGCTGGCTGCGCCCAGGCTCGGCGCTCGCCGCGGTCACGCTAGCCGCGGCCACGCACGTCGTGCCCCTGGTGGCCGCTCGCCGCGGCCACAATCGCTGCTCGCCACGACAACAATCGCTGCTCGCCGCGACCACGCTCGCCGTGCCCATGGTCGCCGCGCCGACGCTCCCCGCTCCCCGCGCCCACGCTTGACGCGCCGCCGACGTCCACTACTTCACGGCCGACCGTCTCGCCCGCCGTCGAGCCCTAGGTGAGCACGTGCAAAAGACCATGCCTCCGTCTAATGTTCGTAGTGATGGTCAGAAGAGGCGTACTATGACATGTTGGGTGCAGCACAAGAACCCCTTCATGGGCATACCAAGGTTTCACAACTGGATGCCATTGTGCGCCTTATGGCTGTGAAGTCCCAGTTTACCCTGAGTCAAGATGCTTTTGATGTTATGTTGACAGTTATTGGCACTCTGCTTCTGGAAGGTCACATTATTCCAAAAAGCATGTATGAGGCACAGAAACTCCTTCGTGCATTGAAGATGCCGTATGAGCAGATACATGCATGTCCAAAGGGATGCATCTTGTTTAGGAAAGAACATGCAGAAGCAAAGTACTATCCAAAGTGTGAACCTTCTAGGTTCGTAAAGGTAGATACTAGTGATGGTCAGAAGAGGCAGCTCGCGGTCCCCGTGAAAGTCTAACGATACCTTCCGCCCATACCGAGGATCCAACGGCTATTCTTAGACAGGGTGCAGGAAATGGAAGGCCTGATTTTATTTCTTGGTTCAAACAAAAGGTAATTTCTACGTCGTGGCTCTTTCGTAGTATGATTTTACAAGTTGCTCGGACGTGTACATAATTTGGCCTGCTTGAACTTGCAGACCCAAACTGATGCCTCAGTGAATGCCGAGTTGCGTCAGGTTGCCAATGATTGTGCCTATAGAGTCAAGTCATTTGGAGCTTATGATGTGAATGGATATCGTTTCCACACAACAAGTCACGAGCAGAGTCGGCCGAATAGAAGGACCACAAATTCCGGAGTGTTTACGCCAAGAGATGATGGGCTCGAGTACTATGGAAGAATCGAAGAAATATACGAACTCACGTTTCATGGGTCGAAACCTCTGAAACCTGTCATATTCAAATGCCATTGGTTTGATCCTCATGCTGTGAGACGGACTCCGAATCTTGGGCTAGTTGAAGTTCAACAAGCGTCCGTGTTTCCAGGAGATGATGTCTATATTGTGGCTCAACAAGCCACGCAAGTTTATTATCTGTCATATCCATGCCAAACCGACAATCATCTCAAGGGTTGGGATGTTGTGTACAAGGTATCGCCACACGGTAAATTACCTGTCCCGAACAATGAAGATTACAACATAGACCCAAACACATATGCCGGTGAGTTCTTTCAAGAAGATGGGCTAGATGGGACTTTTCAGATAGACTTAACCGAAGCGATGGGAATGGAACAGGACAATGAAAGAATTGATAACGACGATGTAGGGGATGAGGTTCACAATGTCAAGGACTTAGAATTACTAGAGCGATTACGCTTAGACAATGACAGTGATGATGACAGTGTTCCTCCTATGGAGATTGATGGTGATTATATCGACACACATGATAGCGATGATGAGACATATGATCCGGCTAATCCGGATCATGATGACTATTTTTAATACATGTAAGAACCGTACTACTTAATTTTTTGTACTATTTTTATTTATTTTAGTCATTGTACTTACTTTATATACTAATTGTACTATTTTTAATGACATCTACTGATTGATTTACTCATTTTAATTCCAGGAGATTGTTCAGCGATGGCGGGGCGCGGCTGAGGTCTGATGAGGTCACTCATAGACCTATTGGGCGGCAGATCTACCCAGGCAGGTGAGTCCTCCCAGAGGACTCGACGGACAGGCAGGAGAAGTTGGAGGAGTGGAGCGGGTTCGTCGACGCGCGACGCCGCTGAGGACTCCGGCACGGTTTCAGGAGGGAGGGCTGGGAGGAGGAGCAGGCGTAGGAGAGGTGCTCCTCTTGTGGAGGAGGAGGCAGAGGTGGCGGAGGAGGAGGAGGATCCCGGTGCTGAGGAGCACGAGCACGAGCAGGAGCAGGAGCAGGAGCAGCAGGAGGAGGAGGATGGGGCGGACGAGGAGGAGGAGGAGGATGGGGCGGATGAGGAGGAGGAGGAGGAGGACTTGGGCGTACCTGCCGTCTGGCAGCGAGGCCCCTCAAGGCTCCCAGATCGTCCGATACCTCTAGAGCACCGACCGGTACTCCGACCTGACGGGAAAAGATAAGTAAGTTTACAAGATTTCAATACGTTTCCTTTTGATATATTCAAAATCACAATTGACACTAATACTATCTCTCAGTAACTTGAGCAGGAACTTTGACATAGTTGTTTCTGGTGTTGCTCACAACCGCATGGCCAATGGCATCCTGGGCCTCCTCTGCAAGCAACACTACCCAGGTGCCATGGATATTGCTGGGGTACGTCAACCAGCCTCTTCGTGGGAGCACTACATCGCCGCACCGGATGGACCAGATGAGGAAGGCAGGGCATTTGACAACAAGGCGCACCGGGTGTTGAACGAATTATGGGTAAGTCCTCATGGAACTACATTTACGAATACATCATATTCATTGCACCGGGTTTTGAAATAATGACTTCGTTCACGTTTTTGTGCAGGATTTCTACAGATGCGAGGAGGGAATGATGCCCAGGGCGATGCAGGTGGCTAGCAGAGCTTGTTACAAGCTGGTGGCGGATATGCTTTACGAGGCGCGCATCCAGGCCGTCATCGACTACAAGGCCAGGATCGAAAAAGTGAGGATCTACAAAGGACCTACGAGAGACATCAGACTTACCCGGGAACAATACTTGCGGCTAAAGATTCAATCTTAAGGAGTTATCAACTATGCTCCATTTGTTCTTCTTAAATGTATTAGATATTGATGATGTGCATGTGCCTCCGTGGTGGATTGCCAATGATTATCCGTGCTGGGAAATGATAGTGGACCGGTGGTGCTCGCAAGAGTGGGTGGAGATGCACGAGGCTGCCCGGCAGCGGCGTTTGCTAATGCCAGGTGCATCGCACCATCAGGGCAACCGTAACCTCAAGGCGTACGCGGCTAGATATGTATGTGAATTAATTTTTTTATTCTAACGCTCAATTCTGCATAATTTCTAATCATCTTCCTTTTTTCGTAGTCGGCGTCACATGGTGGTGTGCCTTGCACCCAAGTCCAGGCATACTGTTTGGCCCACAAATGAAAGGCGACGTCCGATGTCACATTCAACCCACAGGATCCGCCCGAAGTGTACAGCAACGCAAGCATCCACATCCGCCTTAGTGGGTACACCTCGATGGCACAAGAAGTTCATGGGCCGAAGTTTGATGCGATCAATGAGCCCATTGATGGAGAAGTCGTCATGAGGGCGGGAGGAGGCAAGGAGCATGGACGGTACTGGTTTGGCGACAGCTTAGTCGACACGGCGACTACTCCCACTCTCTCACAGATTCGAGCCAGGAGTACCAGCTCAAGCCCTGCCATACGCCCACAGCCAGACACTACACAGACTCAGATTGAGGCTGTTAAGGTTATTTCTATTTCAGCCGTCGTTCCTCCATTTTTACATATGTTCGCTTTGAATTCTAACCCTGGGATCAAATCTTTTAGGCCCAGATGGAAGCAGCCTTACAAGCACGACAGGAGGCGGCAGAGGAGAGGTGGAGGGCCGAGCGGGACGACATGCAGCAAAAATTGGATCAAGCTCTAACATTTATGCAAAGCCTGGGCTCGGCGATGGGTGTTTCGCCTCCACAATTCCCTCCGGCCCCACTTGTTCGTCGTGCAGAAACTCCTCCTACCGTAAGTGGTTTTGACTCCTGTCGAGTTTCGGAATGTCTTAGTGACTTAGCATTAACCTAGATTTACTTAAAAATAATATCTTATGATACATCTACAATGACTTAGAACTTAGGCTAATGCTTGTAGTTTCATTCTTATGTAACTCAAAATATATTCGCTTATGTGCAGAATCAGTCGGCGGCATCCAATGATGGGCCAGTGAATCCTGACTTCTCGCCTCCGGTGCAGCAGACTCAGCAGCCTCAGCAGTTTGTGTGGCCACCGCCTCAATGGGTGGCTTGGATTCAGCAGCAGCCAGGTTGGTCGCAGACGCCTACATGGCCGCCCCCGCCGATGTGGCTGCAGCACCCGCCACCGCCGCCGCCTCCGTCGGCCCCGTGAAGTGTATGGATTTCATTTCTAGAGACAAGCTTTGCACTTGAACTTGTATGGACTTTGCCGTATGGACTTGTATGGATTTGACTTAAACTTGTGGTTGCCCATGAAAGATACTAGAGTTTATTTGTATTTGTGCATTTCTGGATAATATTGAATGCATCCGATGCTTATTTGGATTGCATGCGATGATTATTATGATATATGTGAACTGTTTGTATTATTTGGGGTACCATATACGCAATAAACAAAAAGAAAATATAGGATCAGGGACCTTTGCCGTGTGCAAAAACCATGGCACACGGCAAAGAAACCAATGTTTACCGTGTGCCAAAGCCAAGGCACACGGCAAACATTGGAACTTTGTCGTGTGCCACGTCTACAGGCACACGGCAAAGGCGGCCGCCACGTCACTTCCCAGGTTTTCTGCTTTTTTTTTTGCCGTGGGTCAGCTTTGGCACATGGCAAAAGCTTTGCCGTGTGCCCGATAAATGGCACACGGCAAACGACGCCTTTGCCGACGTCTGAATGCTGTGTGCTCTTTGCCGTGTGTGGCACACGGCAAAGCCACGGCAAAGGCTTTGCCGTGTGCTTTGGCACACGGCAAAGCAGTAGTCTCCCGTAGTGCTGGACGGCGCTGGCACGCGGAGGAGCAAGCAGCGGTAGCTGCATCGATCGTCCTCCTGCTCCTGCATGCATGTCCAAGACGGCAGCAACGTACGTTCTCCGCGAGCAGCATCGCCGACGCAGGCCACGTTCGTGCCGGCAGAACGCAACCGCCACTACTAAGAAGAGGGTTTTTAGAGGTGGGTAAAAACCTATTTTAGGGGTGGGTTGAGCACCCATTGCTATTTTCGTAGCTAAAATAATCATCAATTCAAATTTGAAATTTTCAGTTCTGTTTCCTGCTATTTTTTAAATTTTGATTCCCACCAATTTTAACCTATCATGCTTGTCCGTAATCGAGACATCGAATATATTAGATAAATATACTTAAGCATACAAAATTAAATTATATGAAAATAAAACATCATTACAGGTGGTGTGGCGGGGAATTCGGGGAAGGAGGAAGGGTAGGGCAAGGGAGGAACAAGCAGCTCGCTTGCCTCTGCTTTGCTTTGCCTCTCCAACTCCTTGATCGGCGACGGCGGCGGCGAGCTGAGCGAGACTGGGGTGCGGCGAGCTGGAGGTGGGCGGCGCAGGTGGTATGGAAGGCTAGGGTATTATTGCGTGAGAGATCGTACGGTCACTACCATGTGGGGTCCAGTGGGTTGATGCCACACCCACAGCGTTGGCGGACATGCCAGAGGCATCTTCTTTAAAGCAAGACGCATATGAGGAGCATGCGGCCAAAGACGGGAAATCATAAATGTGTGTGTCAGTCGTCGTGTGGGCTCCTAGCTTACTCTGTATGACTGGTGGGACCCGTGTGTTGTTCGGAGGGCGTTCATTAGAAGGCAAGTGCCGTGTACTCGCAGACCATCGATGAAATGGAATGAACTCTCTCCCCAAGTCTTCTTCCTCGTCTAGTTGTCTGTCTCCTCCCAATTTCTCTCACCGAATTTCATCACCTACCTTTGCCGTCGGTTCCGACGACCGCTCGTCGGCGTCGGGACATGACAAATTGTATTAGAGCCTTGCCCGTCGGTCCTGATTTTGCTGCATAATCTCTATTTTCCTCCCATAAATCCCACGAGGGAAGGTTGCGAGTTACTTCGGCGACGAGCTGTAAATCTGTTACCTAGGGTTCGGTGGATTTAATTTGGAACTTGGTGGATTTCTCTGAGAAAGGTAGGACACCAAGTTCGGCAAGCGGTAGGAGCGATGGAGGAGTTCAAGAAGACATCGGTCCAGCGCTTGGAGCGGATCGAGCTCAAGGGCGGTGGGGTTGATGATGTGAATGAGCTACAACTCGACCAATTGGACCAGAAGTTTGCAGATCAGGTGAAGAGGATGGATCAAGTGCAGATGAAGGTCGATCTATCCATTACCTCACTGCGGTTCCAACCATGGGTGATGGGATCTCGACTTTCGACTACCTCGGTGCCGCTTCATATGGGCCCTGTGCCGCAGGTGCCATAGCATAGGTGACGTTCCCACCCCCATCCCCCCCCCCCCAAATGTTGGTGGCAGTTCATCTGCTTGGCCTGCTGTTCCTGTTAAGGATAATCAGTCCCATCGCAATTGGGTGCCCAAAATAGATTTCCTAAAATTTGATGGTTCTGGATGTTAGGATTTGGTTGGATAAGTGTTAGGCTTTTTCCTCATGTATCAAATTCCTGAGGGGTTTAAGGTTATTGCTGCTTCTAACTAAGAAATCAGGTCGTAATAACCAGGCTGGGCAAGCTCACACGGTCACACCTAGATAGTTAACATATCTTGCCAAAACCATTTTTTATTTTTTTGAACGTTAAAAGACAGAAAATCGCAAATAAAAAAGCCCTAGAAACCAGGGAGATTTCAGATTTTTGGCAAGTCACATATACATCTGAAATCCTTAGAGTTTCACACCTGCAATTTTCTCTAGAGTTGTAACTTCTTCTTCGAATTTGTTTGAACCATTGTGTTTCTTATAATTAATACAGTCAAATAGGGTCTAATTCAAATATTTTTTATTATTAGAAAAAATATTTCGCATGTACCTCAGCATTTAGAGTATACCGTTTTAACATTTATAATATACTATCTTGACAATAAATAGAAACTATTGAGCTAGCATATGTAAAATGTTGAATTGAGTTTAGCCATTTTTGAGCAAGTACTTACAAATGTTGAGTTGTTACGGGTTTACGTGTAAAACGTTGAACCTAATATTCTAAAATGTTGAGATGCACAAGATTACCAATTCGTTTAATTAATCATAAAGATTGGAAGGAAGAAAAGAAAAGAAAACCATTGCACCTTCTCCCTGCTCTCAGAATCTGAATGCTTGGTCAGACGGTGGTTGATAGAATGCAACTGTGTCTGTGACAGGGCTATGTTTTTGTTTTGTAAAGCAAGGACTGCTTTGGAGTTTGGCCTTCTCTGCTTGATGGTAGAGAAAAGCACAGGACATATGCTGGAAAGAGAAAAGGAATTGCACCTCCATCACGGCAAGAAGATGCTAAAGGAAAGGGTTAATTGGATTGGGACCATTATAATTTGTCAAAGTTAGAAATATACCACTACAATTCTTCATATTAGAGCTACTAGAACTGACAGCAAGAGCTTCCGCGCGTCAGAACCATAGTCACAAAGTTCCTGGGTCGACCGGGTCGAGGAACGGGGTCGAGAGTCGAGGGTCGCCACTTTATAAAATTGTGGTATGAAGGGGGTATACCTCTGTGGAACGATAAATTATTATGTGGAGCGTGACCCTAATTCATCCGGGTCGATATTTCCGGGTCGATGCGTCTTTAAAAAGACAAAAACTATATATGTGCTACTAATGAAGAAACTAATTTGCACAAGCATATAAGAAATGTATAAAAAGAGTACATTTAGACCATAGTACACGTACTCGGCTCATTATCTAACAAAAACCACACCCTTAACCTTCTTATCCCAATTAAATCTGCTAGTAATGGGGCTGCGACCCCTCTCAAACCGGGACGCGATCCAGTCTTGAATGGGACACTGACCCTCTTTGACCCCGACCCTCGAATCGGAACGGCGTTCCCGGGTCGTGGGACGAGGCATCGACCCGAATCCTGTGATTCTGACTCAGAACTATGGTCGTGCTACATGCCAAGCTGCCAAGCACTGACCTGTCTATCTCCGCCAAGCACTGATAAAAACAAAATAAAACACTGCGGACCATGGCAGAAACGAAGCAAGTGCCCCACGATAATGTCTGCCTCCAGAGCCCTGCTCCGCCGCCTCTGGCCCTGCCCTGGCGACGGGCGTGCGGCAGACGCACTGCTCCGCCAGTCAGGCCCTGCCCTGGCGACACAGGCACAAGGCAGGCGCGCTCAGGCGCGGCAGCGCCCTGTCGAGTGCGATTGGCCGCGCGGTGGGGGCGGCCGTGACCTCCGGCCCTGCAAGCTAGAGCATCGTACCGATCTACAGAGGGGCAATACAGTCTGTACGAAAAAGCCAAAAGGATACGTACCTTGCGGGTGGACCCAAGGTGTTGAAATATATATGGAGTAGCATATCTCCAATATTAGAAATTGTAGTAGCGTTTCTCCAACTCTTAAGAGTTGTAATGGTATAGTTCCAATTAACCATTTTTTTTTAAGCACACAGTCTGTCCCCTAATTTAAGAGCTAAGCATATGCAATGGTGTCATTTGTGTCAAACCTGTTACTCTCTCCTGCTGTTCTTCGTTGCTGAAGTGTGGGACTCCGGCGAGGTAGTGTTACCACGCGCTCAGCGTGATCTAAGCTCGTCTCGTGCTTTAATAATTAATACCACTACTGATTTGAGAACTACCTGATGGAGCATGAACATTTCTTCAGCATTGTGCACCATGGCTGGTCTTTACCAACTTTTCAAACTGATGCAGCTAAAATAATCACAGCCAAATTCAAGAACCTCAGAAGAGTAATTAAGGCATGGCAGTCACAACTTTCTAGTCTAAAGGTGATAATTTCTAATGTGAAATTGATTCTCTCATTTCTGGGCTACTTGAAGGAATTCAGAGATCTCACAATCTTTGAGTGGAACTTTAAATCCATTCTTGAACAAAAATTAATTTCACTCCTGAGACAGCAGAAGATTTATTGGAAGCAAAGAGGCACACTGAAATGGGTAACTCAAGGGGATGCTGGGACAAAGTTTTTCCAAGCCAATGCAACAATTAGACACAAGAAGAACTTGATCACTCTGTTGGAAAATCAAGATGGTACAACTTTCTCCTCACATCAGGATAAAGCCCAGATTCTTTGGGAAGCATACAAGGAAAGATTAGGTCATTCAGAAGGGATCTCATTTCAGATGGATCTTAACTCATTTCTAACTCATAATTCAAATCTGGTTTCTCTTGAAGAGCCTTTTACTACTGAATAAATAGATCAAGTGGTTGCTTCTTTACCTTCAGATAAATCTCCAGGCCCAGATAGTTTTAACACAGATTTTATCAAGCATGATTTCTACAAGCTCTGTCATGACTTCTATAATGGAAATGTTTGCTTACAGAGTCTGAATGGATCTTTTATTACACTAATACCCAAAGTTGAGGGTCCAACCAAAGTAAATGATTTCAGACCAATTTCCCTTCTGAACATTTCCATGAAGATTATCACAAAGTTATTGGCAAACAGACTGCAAAAGCTCATTCAGCAGATCATTCACAAAAATCAATATGGTTTCATTCAAAGTAGAACAATTCAAGATCGTTTAGCTTGGGCAATTGAATATCTGCATATGTGTCATCAATCCAGAAAAGAGCTCATCATTCTTAAATTAGATTTTGAAAAGGCATTTGACAAGGTGGAGCATAAAGCTATGTTAAACATAATGCAGTAGAAAGGTTTTGGCCCTAAGTGGATGGATTGGATGAAACTGATTTTCACAACTGGGACATCTTCTGTTCTCCTTAATGGTGTGCCAGGAAAGGTTTTTCATTGTAAATGTGGAGTAAGACAAGGGGACCCTTTGTCACCTTTACTTTATGTTTTGACATCTGACCTTTTACAGAGTATGGTGAATCTTGCCAGAAGACAGAATCTTTTGAATCTCCCAATTCCTCTGCAATATAGTGAAGACTTTCCTATCTTACAATATGCTGATGATACTTTGGTTATCATGGAAGCTTGTACTCAGCAGATGGCTGTTTTGAAAGCTATTCTACAAGATTTCTCCAATTTAACAGGGCTCAAAGTTAATTTTGCCAAATCTCTTCTGGTACCGATTAATGTAGATGAAAATAGAACAAATCTTTTGGCACAGCTCTTTGGTTGTTCAGTGGGCACACTTCCCTTCACCTATCTGGGTTTACCACTAGGGATAACAAAACCGAAAGTTATTGATTTTCTGCCTCTGGTGAATAAATGTGAAAGAAGGCTCTCTTTCACCTCAGCATTTTTATCTCAAGCTGGAAGATTAGAAGTCACCAACTCTATCTTCTCTTCATTTCCAATGTTCTTCATGAGCACCTTCAGCCTGCACAAAACCGTCATTCAGCAAATAGATAAGTACATAAAACACTGTCTTTGGAGAGGTGCAGATATCAATGATAAAACTCCAGCTAAGGCAGCTTGGGAATCAGTCTGTCTGCCAAAAAAAGGAGGTCTTGGAGTACTGAATATTCAGACCCAAAATGATGCCCTTCTGTTGAAAAATTTGCATAAATTCTTCAACAGAGAAGACTTACCTTGGGTTCATTTGATTTGGGAAAGACACTATAGTTCAGGTGATTTGCCTTCCAGAGATAAGAGAGTTGGCTCCTTTTGGTGGAGAGATATCTTAAAATTGTTGGACTCTTTTAAAGGATTAGCTATGGTGAATATTTTTGATGGTAAATCATGTCTTTTTTGGGATGACCTATGGCTAAATAAAGTACCAAGAATACATTACCCTCAGCTTTATTCATTTGCAAAGAATAAATCAATATCACTTTTTGAGGTCAAGTCTGCAGAGGACTATGGTGATTTCCTACAACTACCCTTATCTGCCCAAGCTGCTGATCAGTTGATAGAACTTGCTTCAAGTCTAATTAGTTTGCCTGAGACATCAAATACAGATGTTTGGTCTTACATGTGGGGGTCTCCTTTCTTCTCAACTTCAAAAGCCTATGGTCATCTGAAGTGCATCTAGGCCGATAGATGCTAATGGTAAGTTTCGGTGATTAATGACAACCGTATGCGACTAACGTATGTTTTGAAGGAAATATTAATGATTAGTTAAGTCTCATATGGAATGAGAAAAGAGACCCCTCAATTCGGAACAACCATGCGTGCCAAGGACTCTTCTTCAAAGATTAAGGACCTTTCTAGTCTCAAGTGTCACAAGGAGATGAAGAACACTTGATTTAGATAGGGTTTATAGTTTTTAGTTCTTGACCATACTATTAAGAGGGGTTCATGAGTTAGTAGCTTGATCAAAATTGAGTTGGCCTTAGAAATCATGCACCTCGCTCAAAAACAGCCCAAGATGGTCAATGGAAGTCAACACAACACTTGGAAGAAGCAACAATCAAAGTCACGGTCGAATCCAAGTCAACTCAGCTGAAAACAAAGAAAAACAGCAGCACCGGTTAAACCGGTGCCCCTAGCATTGGAGCATCCGATGCTTGCCGGAAGTTCCGACGCCCTGTCGGACTATCTCTCTGGATGCCAGCAGATATCAAATCAGAAATCCCTATAGCACCGGTTGAACCGACGGTTCAGAATCAAAGCACCGGTGCATTAGATATGCCTTGTTCCAGAGAGCATGTTTTGGTGGACTTCAACTTCTCTTCAGCACCGGTTGAACCGACGGTTCAGAATCAAAGCACCGGTGCATTAGACGTCCTATGTTCCAGAGAGCTTGTTTGTGTTGGTCAGTGAAACTCTTCAGCACCGGTTGAACCGATGCCCCTACGGAGCATGCACCGGTGCATTAACGCAATCCTGGATACTGTGTCAGAACCCCAACGGCTACAATTTGGACACAAAGAGACCGGTTGAACCGCAGCCTCAAATCTGACACCCATCGGTTCTTCCGATGCTCACGGTTTTTCTGCAGTTGACTTCCTACGGCTATGTAACTCTCTCCACTCTATATAAGGGCATCCCATGGCTCATTTCAGTTGCCTTTGACACCCTGAATACTTGAGGCCACCCTTGATAAAAAGAGAAAGTGCTTTGGGCAAACAAGAGAAGATCTAGCAATTCGTTTGTGCTTCAACCTTGAAGAATCCATCCTTTGCAAGTGTAGCAAGTGTGCTTGAGCTAGGGCCAACTGAGTGTAGGTCAAGTGAAGGCTTAGGAGCTTGTTACTCTTGGTGTTTGACGGCACCTAGCCGGTCTTGGTGATCGGGAGGTTCTTGGTGAGCTCTTGGTGTTTGTGGGAGCCCCAAGACAAGAAGATTGTATACGGTGTGAAGCTCGCCGTTCCAGAGATGGAGAAAGAGCATTCTTAGTGATCACTTGCTCCTTGGTGAAGCAAGGGAGCTATACCCTTGTGTGGGTGCTCCAACGTGGATTAGGGGGGAGCGTCAACTCCTCGATACCACGGGAAAAAATCCGGTTGTCTCATGTCTCTCATTTTTATTTCAAGCAATTAAATCCTTTTGTTGTTACTCTTGTCTTTGATTGCTTGTAGTTTGACTAGGACAACTTGCATGGTAGTGTGACCTTTTGCTTAGGTTTTGATCTTGCTAGTGTGATATCTTTTAAGCAATATGATCATGATAGTGTGTTTACCTACCTAAGGACCTTGTGCTAGCATGCTCTAGTGACTAGATTTCAAATTTATAGATTGGGCAATACTAGTCTAGGTTAAGGACTAGATAGAAATTTGAAAAAGTCTCAATTCAACCCCCCCTTCTTGGGCCACGATCCTTACAATTGGTATCAGAGCAAGGGCTCTCTTTTTAGGCTTAAAATCCTAGAGTATGGCCGGGGGAAGTGGTGGTCCACCCAAGCTCGATGGGAGACACTATGCTTATTGGAAAGCTCGCATGGCGGGTTACCTTGAGGCTATTAATCCCATGGCTTGGGCGGTCACGGAAAAACCTATTGTTGGTCCGTGGAATGAAGATCAAGTCAAATATGGTGCTAGTGCAAAGAATGCTTTGTTTGATGCTCTTAGTGAGGAGATCTTTGCTCGTGTTCACAGCAAAAAGACCGCTCATGAAATTTGGGAAGCACTTGAAGCTATTTATGTAGGTTCTAAAAAGCTTCGTGAAGAAAAATATCAAGTGCTTAAGGAAAAACTAAATGAATTCAAAATGCTTCCAAATGAATTTGTTGAACAAATGTATGCTCGATTGAATGTGCTTATTGAGGATATTAACGCTCTTGATATTTCTCCTTTGTCTACTAGTGATATCATCTGGAAGATTCTACATTGTCTACACAAGCCCAAGTACAACATCGTCACCTCATTGCTCTATGAGAAGGATCTTGAAACACTTGATGTGAGTGATGTTGTTGGGAAGATTCGGTCTCATGAGATGTTCCTCTTGGGAGAAGTTGATCCACCGCAAGACAAGAGAGATCTTGCACTCAAAACTAAAAGTGATCATAAGTTCAAGAAAAAGAACAAGTGCAAATCTCCATCACCAAGCTCAAGCGAAGATGAAGCTAATGAAGATTCAAGTGATGAAGATGGTGATGTTGAGCTAGCACACCTCATGAGGAAGACCTCCAAGATGATGTCAAGGTTGAACAAGAAAGGGTACAACTATGACCCCAAGAAAAACAAGTTTCGTACCTGGAAGAGCAAGGACAATGTCAAGAAAGTTTGTTACAATTGTGGCAAATATGGTCACCTCTCATATGATTGTCAGGAGCCTTCAAAGCTCAACAAGAAACAAGAAGATGGTGACAATCAATACAAGACTTCAAAGAAAAGTTATGAGAAGAAGGACCACAAGAAGAAAGGGTCTTTCACAAGAAAAGAGAAGGTCAAGGCTTTCCTTGGAGAATGGATCACGGATGGTGAATCCTCAAATGATGACTCAAGTGATGAAGAATTCAAGAAAAAGATTGTGGGGATTGCCATGCATGATGATCAAGATGATGGTGATGAGGCACCTCTACCTCCACCACCCATGTGCTTCATGGCAAGAGGTAACTCCAAGGTGAGTGATGATGAAGACTCCTCTAGTGATGAAAGTGAACATTGCTTATCTCCTAATGAAGTGCAAAACATACTAGAAGAGTACCAACAAGTGATCAAGAAGTACAAATCAAAATGTAATGTTCTTGAAATTGAATATGTCAAGCTTAAGGCCTCAAATAATGAGTTGATTGTTAGGCATAATGAGGTAGTAGAAACTCATAATACAAATATTGTTCCTAGCAAGCAACTTAAAGAGGAGCATGACAAGCTACTTGTTAAGCATGATGAATTAAATGTTAAATATAAGGAAGTAGTTGTGCTTAACAAGTCACTTACTTCATGCAACAAGAAGCTTAAGCTTGATTATGCTAACCTAAATATGAAATATCAAGAACTTGACCTTGCCTTTGATGCTTTGGATGAAGAACTTAAAGAATCTCAAAAGAAAGTCATCAAAGTCAATATAGCTACTTCTTGTGATGATCTTGTGGAGTTGCCTCACCCTACTACTTGTCATCATGCTTCTCCTTCTTGTTCAAAGACTAACCATGATAGGGAGAAACAACTTGAGGAGGAGCTAGAAAGCATTACCAAATGCGTGTTCAATGTGACAAGAGGAGAATACTTGCACAAGGAGATTCTCTTCCACAATGCAAGGCACTTTGGGACAAATGGACTTGGATCATTTCCCAACCCTCCAGAAAATTGTCCCAAGTCGCCAGAGCTCATGGCATGCTTCAACAAGGAAGTTGGCTCATATTGTCAACATTGTCAAGTCACCGGGCATCACACAAGGGAGTGTCCAATTCCTACTCGTCCACCTCCTACCTTGCCTCCTAATTACAAGTCTCAATTCAAAGAAAATCATTTCTTGTTAAGCAAGCTTAAAAGTGGCAAGGTTAAGGCAAAGTTTATTGGCACTCAAATTAAGGGAAAGCTACCACGCCAACTATGGGTTCCTAAAGCTTTAGTAACTCATGTCAAAGGACCCAAACTTGCATGGGTTCCCAAACCTCAAAAGTGATTCATTTGTGTGTAGGTGAACTACAAAGCCGGTGGCAAGCATTGGGTGTTTGATAGCGGATGTACACAACACATGACCGGCTATGTAAAGATGTTCACCTCACTAGATGAAGATGTGGGCGATTATGAACATGTCACCTTTGGTGACAACTCAAAAGGAAAAGTGGTAGGTTTGGGTAAGGTAGCCATTACCAAGGATCTCTCTATTTCTAATGTGTTGCTTGTTGAGTCGGTTAGTTTCAATTTGTTATCTATTGCTCAACTCTGTGATTTAGGACTAATATGCACCTTTAGTGATAGTGAGGTTATAGTGACAAGCAAGGAGGATAAGAGTTTAATATTCAAAGGATTTCGACATGGTAACATCTACCTTGTTGATTTCTCATCTAATGATGCAAGCTTGGCGACATGTCTCTTCTCCAAGAACTCCATGGGTTGACTTTGGCATCGCCGCATTGCTCATATTGGCATGAGCCAACTCAAGAAGGCCTTCAAACGAGGTATGGTGGTTGGTGTTAAAGATGTTACATTTGACAAAAACAAATTGTGTAGTGCTTGTCAAGCCGGGAAGTAATTTGCATCATCACATCCCATGAAGGCTTATTTGTCAACATCAAGAAGCTTGGAGCTACTACACATGGATCTCTTTGGGCCAACCACCTACAAAAGTCTTGGCGGTAATCTCTATTGTCTTGTAATTGTTGATGATTATTCTAGATATACTTGGACTTTCTTTTTAGAGGACAAGAGCAAGACTATGGGGATCTTCAAGATTTTTGTCAAGCAAGCTCAAAATGAATTTGAGTCAAGTGTTGTGAAGGTCCGGAGTGACAATGGCACGGAGTTTAGGAACACTCAAGTAGAAGAGCTTTGAAACGACTTGGGGATCAAGCATGAATTTTCATCAACATACACACCCCAACAAAATGGAGTGGTGGAGAGGAAGAACAAGACATTAATCACTCTTGCAAGAGCAATGTTGGATGACTATGGCATCTCACAAAGATTTTGGGCGGAAGCCATCAACACCGCATGCCATGCATCCAACCGAGTTTATCTTCACCGCTTCCTGGGAAAGACACCCTATGAGCTTCTCATTGGGAGGAAGCCCAACATCTCCTACTTCCGGGTGTTTGGTTGCAAATGCTACATCTTCAAGAAAAGGAAGCACCTAGGCAAGTTTGAAAGTAGATGTGATGTTGGTTTTCTTATTGGTTATTCATCAAACTCCAAAGCATATCGAGTATTCAATAGTGCTACAAGCAAGATTAAAGAAACTTGTGATGTGGAGTTTGATGAGACTAATGGCTCCCAAGGGGAAGTTTTCTCTTGTGATGATGTAGGTGATGAACCACTTCGAGAAGTCATGAAGAACATCACTATTGGGCAAGTCAAGCCAAAGGAGGAGGTAGAAGAGCTACAAGCCTCATCCACTCAAGTTGAAGTCACTTCCAAGGATGACTCAAAGGATAAAGACAAGTCTACATCATCCCATCACCATGATGAGTCATCCGATGAAGAAGATGATGCCTCACCTCCTTTCCGTGATGCCCAAGATGAACAAGTGGTTGAAGAACAACTTCAATTTGATGACACGCACATCACAAGTGAACAAGCCCAAGCTCAAGATCAAGATGACGAATCACTAGAAGAATCAACGTCTCAAGCACAAGAGAGGCTTACAAGAACTTCAAGAAATCATCCCATTGACTTGGTCATGGGTAACCCCTCTAGTGGAGTAAGAACTCGAAGACGTCAATATGCCTCTTTTTGTGAACATTACTCGTTTGTTTCTTGCTTGGAACCCACAAATATAGATGAAGCTCTTGAGGACCCGGATTGGGTGATAGCCATGCAAGAAGAGCTCAACAACTTCACCCGCAATGAAGTTTGGGTTCTTGAAGAATGTCCTCAAGACAAGAATATCATTGGTACCAAGTGGGTCTTCCGCAACAAACAAGATGAGCATGGTGTAGTGATTCGCAACAAGGCAAGACTTATGGCAAAGGGCTTCGCACAAGTTGAAGGGTTGGATTTTGGTGAAACATTTGCCCCCGTTGCAAGACTTGAAGCCATTCGTATCCTTTTAGCGTATGCTTCACATCATAACATGAAACTCTTTCAAATGGATGTGAAGAGTGTGTTCTTAAATGGCTTGATTAATGAGTTGGTGTTTGTTGAACAACCTCCCGGGTTTGAGGACCCTAGATATCCTAATCATGTTTATAGGTTGCACAAGGCGCTCTACGGGCTCAAGCAAGCGCCAAGGGCTTGGTATGAACGCCTTCGTGACTTCCTTCTCAACAAGGGCTTCAAGATCAGGAGGGTGGATACAACTCTATTCACAAGAATCATCAATGAAGAGCTATTCGTATGTCAAATTTATGTTGATGATATCATTTTTGGTTCAACTAACCCCACTCTTTGCAAAGAATTTGGAGAAATGATGGCTAGGGAATTTGAGATGTCCATGATCGGTGAGTTCAATTTCTTCCTTGGATTTCAAATCAAGCAATTAAAGGAAGGGACTTTCATCCATCAAGAAAAATATACAAAGGATATTCTCAAGAAATTCAAGATGGATGATTGCAAGCCGATCAAGACTCCAATGCCAACTAATGGACATCTTGACTTGGATGAGGGAGGTAAATCGGTTGACCAAACTCTCTATCGTTCTATGATTGGGTCGCTTCTTTACCTAACCGCATCTAGGCCCGATATCATGTTTACGTATGTATGTGTGCCCGCTTTCAAGCTAATCCTAAGGAATCACACATTAGTGCCGTTAAGAGGATCCTTAGATATCTCAAGCATACGCCTAGCATAGGCTTGTGGTACCCCAAAGGCGCTAGTTTTACACTTTTGGGATACTCGGATTCGGACTTTGCCGGATGTCGTGTGGATCGCAAAAGTACATCGGGTGGGTGCCACTTGCTAGGGCATTCCTTAGTCTCTTGGTCTTCAAAGAAAAAAAATTCCGTGGCCTTGTCAACTGCGGAAGCGGAATACATTGCCGCCGGGGCTTGTTGTGCTCAAATCCTCTACATGAAGCAAAGCCTCTTGAACTATGGTGTAGTATTAGATAGGATCCCGCTCCTTTGTGATAACGAGAGTGCCGTTAAAATTGCTAACAACCCGGTTCAACACTCTCGTACCAAGCACATAGATATTCGCCATCACTTTCTAAGAGATCATGTGGCAAGGAATGATATACTACTTTGTGGTGTTCGCTCCGAAGATCAATTGGCGGATATCTTCACCAAACCTCTAGATGAGAGCACCTTTTGTAGGTTGCGAAGTGAGCTTAACGTTTTAGATGCTTCTAACGTCATATAATTGCCTTGTCATATAGATGCATTTCATATGTACATGTGCTAGGGGCTTGTCTAACCTTGTCAAGATAGTGATGAACATGGGTCTTGCATGAGCCGGTGGTCTTGGTTTCGCTCATGGCATGAAGAATGGTTCATCATGAAGAAGCTTGCCGAGGGTTTAAACTTGACAAGATAGATTTAAATTTTTGCAATGCATGTGCTTGTCATATAGAATGCATCCATGTTTAATTTCTCGCTTTGCATTGGCATTGCATCACGTTAGTAGCATCACAAGGGAGCAAATCACACTTCGAGAAAGATATTCATGCTAAATATGATATATCATCTCCACAAGAGTGATAAGATCAATTTTGTGCTTTCATGCCTATTGAGTCACGTCCTATCGAACTTAAAGTTTCTATCTCTAAGTTCATAGGCAAAGTGGCTCATACATTAGTTTTTTTGTGTTTAAACCTCGCTTGGATCTTAATTTGCCTATGTTTATGTAAAAGCTTGCGAGCACTTAGTTTGAGTGTTTGAGGGGTGAGGTTGTCTCTCGAAAATGGTCCAAATTGAGTGTTTATGGCTTTGGTTTTGAAAATTTGGATCAAAAGTAGAGTTTGTAGTTCAGCAGAAAATTTCCTTAACCACCGGTTAAACCGACGCCCTATTTTTCCCTTGCATCGGTTCAACCGGTGCTTAAGCCTTCGTGGCTCGGTTTCTACTTCGCCTCTGGAACAATCTCCGCCCGTTACTCCGGTGGTCACCGGTGCATCCGATGGTTGGCGGATGAACCGACGCCTAAGCATCGGTTCAACCGGTGCTACTGCGTGGAGTTTTGGCCCTTGCAGTGTCTCTGGACCTTACTCCTGCCGTTGCACCGACGCCCATCGGATGTTCCGGTGCCTCATTAGCAGATCTTCCGGTGCCCCTGTTGACCACGTTTTCATCTCAGTCAGATCTGGTCAAAGTTACACTGGTGATTACACCGATGCTCTTTTCTCTGGACCATCGGATCTTCCGGTGCTTAGGGTTGGCGGGCCTGCTCGTTCTATTTTCACTTAACCCTTCCGCGGGCCCCACGCGTCAGCTTCACACGGTTTTTCTTCCTCCTCGCGAAACCGCCGCCCTGCACCCGCGCCCGTACGCCGCTCCGCCGCCGCCACTCCTGCGCCGCCCCTCCGCCGCCGTCGCACCCGTGCATCTCCTGCGCCGCCGCCTGCGCACTGCTCCACTTCGCCACCGCCGCGCCTCGCCTGCGCCCACATCACAACCGCGCCGCCCTGCGCCGCCCACTCCGCGCGCCGCCTTCCACGACCAGTACCGCCGCCAGGGAGCAAACTCCTCTACTCCTTTGCCCTCCTCGTGCCACAGCCAGGGATCTATTCCATCCTCTACACCCTTTGCTTGGGCGCCCTCAAGGTGTTCGAGGAATTGCCTTTTAGGTTTTTCTTCGGTTTCTTCTCTGATTTGCAAGGGTATGGCCTATACACTCTTCGGCGATGTGAAATTCCTTTGATACATCATCCTTTGCACATATACACACACCTTTTCTTGATCCTGCAAATCCCTTAGTGTGGTATTTTGACAAATATCCACTAGATATCGTTGTTTTAGGCTCATATCATTCCATGTTATGCTTCAATGTCAGATGGATGGTGACAAGAAGGGCAAAGGCAAGGTGGTTGTGTAGAAGAAGAAGAAGCGCACCCGTGAGGATCGCGAGCGCGAGCAGGCTGAGGTAGTTGCAGATGCTGCAGACAGGCAGGGTTCACTCAGGATCAGAGATCCTCAGGTTCAGGGGGAGCCACAGCAGCAGTTACGTCGCTCAGAACGTACTCAGACAGCTCAGACCACACCTGAGTCCCGCTCACGTCCACGGACTCGAGGTGGTGGCACGCAGAGGGGAGCAGGTCATGCACAGCAGCAGCAGCACACCGGTAGTGACACCCAGATAGGAGGTCAGGACAGTGCTGAGGAGCTGCCCGAGGTTGAGCTATTTGATCTCAGGGGTATTCCAGGACCTAGGGTCAAGAGACTGAGGTATGTCACCCCGGAGCAGTGGTTTCCCGAGCATAGAGATGTTGGAGTTGATCGTCGCTTCCACACCCTACTCCAGGAGTCTTTTTACCACACCTACTGCCAGTTGGATATCAAGATCAGTGAGCACAAGATGCTCCATTGGGTAGCTATGCGAGTAGCAGCAGGTGGGACTCCAGTGCTTCCTCTCTTCGAGAGATATGTTGGTTTGACTGCTCTACTCAGTGAGAGGTCCAGATACATTCGGGAGTGGGTTCGAGTCTTCTACGCCACTCTGTTTATTCAGGAGGACCGGCAGTTTATCGACTTCATGTTCCTGGAGAGGCACTATCGTTTGACCCGAGCTCGACTGGCTACCCTCCTTGGAGTTTAGATTGCCGAGGAGCCACACTTCGTGCACTATCAGGCTTATGGCAGCACAGTGCCTCCTCGACGTCCTCATGAGTCTCACGTTCCATCTGACGAGGAGATCAGTGTTCTCTTTCAGCAGCCTTTCCTGCCTGGCACACCGAGGACTCCGGACAGGCTGACTCCCATGGCACACTCTATCCACTTAGCTTTGAGGAAGAGTCTGTTATACCGGATTGGATACAACGAGGGGATTACAGCTTTGCAGCAGTGGCTCTTACTATACATTATGACAGGTCGTGACTTTGACCTAGTCGACTTCTTTATCTGCGAGCTGGAGGATGTGATTATGGATGGGATGACAGTTCACCGTCGCCATCCGTTTGCTCATTGGATCTGCTGGATTCTGGCTCAGCTAAGTCAGAATGAACATATGGATGAGCTGGAGCAGTCGAGGACACAGTTCAATTTTTACTCACCTGCTACTCCTCGAGATGGCCGCCGTGGCTCGAGAGGCCAGTGCCGAGCACAGCGGGTTCTGGATGAGCATATCTTGGCTGAGGGCAGAGTTGCAGATGATCCGACAGCAGCCGAGGACGCTTCACTAGCAGCAGCAGAGGCCCAGCTCCCACACTACCTGGTCACTGACTTAGAGGACTCGGAGGATGACGAGGAGTATATACCCACTGTCTCTGTTCCTCGTGGTGCTCATGATGATGAGGCAGGATCCTCCCGTGCAGCACGAGCCCCTGCTCCTCCAGTTACCACTGCACAGGTCACACAGCCAGATTCTCTTGCAGCTATACTTACTCGGCTTTCAGACCAGCAGGACCGGTTTGCTGCAGCTCAGCTGAGCATGCAAGCCAAGCAGGCTCGCCAGCAGGAGGCCCAGACACTTGTTCTTGAGGGCATTCGGCAGCAGCAGGAGGCCATGAGGTTACAGCTTCAGCAGCAGTCCCAGATCCAGCAGCAGATGTTTACTTTCTTCTCGGGATGCTTCGGTCAGCTGTACCGTCACACTGGACTGCCTGAGCCTCAGCTCCCTACACCCCAGCAGCTCCAGTTTGATCCCACTGCTCCCGCTCCACCCGTTGGCGGTTTTGTGCAGACACCCTTGGCGTCATTCCCGATGTCACCCTTTCTTCAGACCGGGTTGTTTGCCAGTCATGCTCATACTTCCACCGCTGCTCCGGCTCATGCTCCACAGCCTAGCATCTGGACCGCCGAGCAGCGTGCAGAGTTCCTTAGACAGCAGCAGGTTCTGCATCAGTTACAGCACCCTTCAGCTCAGTCACTCACGTTTGACTCACCTTCTCAGCCTGAGGTGCTCCGTCCGTCCGTCGTGCGCCCCACTCAGCCAGACCTGACTCCCGTCACGTCTGCTCCTCCGACGGACTCTACGATCGTCGCCGAGCCAGCTTCTACCGCAACCCCAGCTACTTCTGCTGCTCCGACGACTCCAGTCGAGCAGAAGTCTTCTTCGGTCGACGACGATTGGACGGACGATGACGCCGACGACTCTGCCGCTCAGTTTTCCACCGGACCCAGCCAGAAGACCCCGCCTTCTCCAGCTCAGGATTAGATCGCCTTTCTTTTTGGTGCTTTGTTGCCAAAGGGGGAGATAGATAGGGGGAGTAGAGATAGGGGGAGCTTGGTGGTTTGTGGCGTGATTGGATCTTCATGGTTTTTGTGTATGGACATGTTATTTGGATATTGTGTATGCTCTGTGTTGACATGTCCCTACATGTGCTTTATTTCGAGTAATGCAAGCTTGTTTATCGCTTTCAATTTCATATCTTGTGTATCTCTACCTTGTGTTGTCATCAATCACCAAAAAGGGGGAGATTGAAGTGCATCTAGGCCGATAGATGCTAATGGTAAGTTTCGGTGATTAATGACAACCGTATGCGACTAACGTATGTTTTGAAGGAAATATTAATGATTAGTTAAGTCTCATATGGAATGAGAAAAGAGACCCCTCAATTCGGAACAACCATGCGTGCCAAGGACTCTTTTTCAAAGATTAAGGACCTTTCTAGTCTCAAGTGTCACAAGGAGATGAAGGACACTTGATTTAGATAGGGTTTATAGTTTTTACTTCTTGACCGTACTATTAAGAGGGGTTCATGAGTTAGTAGCTTGATCAAAATTGAGTTGGCCTTAGAAATCATGCACACTCGCTCAAAAACAGCCCAAGATGGTCAGTGGAAGTCAACACAACACTTGGAAGAAGAAACAATCAAATTCACGGTCGAATCCAAGTCAACTCAGCTGAAAACAAAGAAAAACAACAGCACCGGTTAAACCGGTGCCCCTAGCATCGGAGTATCCGATGCTTGCCGGAAGTTCCGACGCCCTGTCGGACTATCTCTCTGGATGCCAGCAGATATCAAATCAGAAATCCCTATAGCACCGGTTGAACCGACGGTTCAGAATCAAAGCACCGGTGCATTAGATATGCCTTGTTCCAGAGAGCATGTTTTGGTGGACTTCAACTTCTCTTCAGCACCGGTTGAACCGACGGTTCAGAATCAAAGCACCGGTGCATTAGACGTCCTATGTTCCAGAGAGCTTGTTTGTGTTGGTCAGTGAAACTCTTCAGCACCGGTTGAACCGATGCCCCTACGGAGCATGCACCGGTGCATTGACGCAATTCTGGATACTGTGTCAGAACCCCAACGGCTACAATTTGGACACAGAGAGACCGGTTAAACCGCAGCCTCAAATCTGACACCCATCGGTTCTTCCGGTGCTCACGGTTTTTCTGCAGTGGACTTCCTACGGCTATGTAATTCTCTCCACTCTATATAAGGGCACCCCATGGCTCATTTCAGTTGCCTTTGACACCCTGAATACTTGAGGCTACCCTTGAGAAAAAAAGAAAGTGCTTTGGGCAAACAAGAGAAGATCTAGCAATTCGTTTGTGCTTCAACCTTGAAGAATCAATCCTTTGCAAGTGTAGCAAGTGTGCTTGAGCTAGGGCCAACTGAGTGTAGGTCAAGTGAAGGCTTAGGAGCTTGTTACTCTTGGTGTTTGACGGCACCTAGCCGGTCTTGGTGATCGGGAGGTTCTTGGTGAGCTCTTGGTGTTTGTGGGAGCCCCAAGACAAGAAGATTGTATACGGTGTGAAGCTCGCCGTTCCAGAGATGGAGAAAGAGCATTCTTAGTGATCACTTGCTCCTTGGTGAAGCAAGGGAGCTATACCCTTGTGTGGGTGCTCCAACGTGGATTAGGGGGGAGCATCAACTCCTCGATACCATGGGAAAAAATCCGGTTGTCTCGTGTCTCTCACTTTTATTTCAAGCAATTAAATCCTTTTGTTGTTACTCTTGTCTTTGATTGCTTGTAGTTTGACTAGGACAACTTGCATGGTAGTGTGACCTTTTGCTTAGGTTTTGATCTTGCTAGTGTGATATCTTTTAAGCAACATGATCATGATAGTGTGTTTACCTACCTAAGGACCTTGTGCTAGCATGCTCTAGTGACTAGATTTCAAATTTATAGATTGGGCAATACTAGTCTAGGTTAAGGACTAGATAGAAATTTGAAAAAGTCCCAATTCAACCCCCCTTCTTGGGCCACGATCCTTACATCATCTTACAGGCAGCCGACCTACTCATCCTTTTTTTAAATGGCTTTGGAAATCATCCTGTCAAAACAAGCATAGAGTCTTCTTTTGGTTACTTCTTCATGATCGGCTCAGTACCAGAGATCTTCTAAGACGAAGAAATATGCATCTTCCATCTTATGATTGTGTATGCTGTAACTTAAGTATGGCAGAAACCTCTTTCCACCTCTTCTTTGACTGTCCTTTTGCGCTGGCCTGCTGGTCCCGATTACAGGTGGCATTAGCGGGCAATTCTTCATGGCAAGTGCTGGAGTTCATCAAGGATCAATTTCAACTTCCTTTCTTTATGGAGATTATAATCACTTTCTGCTGGAGTATATGGATGCAACGAAATGATTTCATTTTCAGAGAAATTCAACCTACACTGCATGCTTGCTACCAAGCTTTTAAGAAAGATTTTGCTCTGGTTATCCTTAGAGCTAAATCTAGGCACAAAACTCAGATGTTAGCATGGCTAGAAGCCCTTGTGTAATTTTTTTCATCTTTTTTGTTTCTTTTTTTGTTTCCTAAACAACTTTCTTGTATTGGTTTGGTCTCTTTTTTTCTTTTAATCTAACATAATCAGTAGGGGCGAGCCCCTCCTGTTTCATCAAAAAAAATTAATACCACTACGTTTTACTGTATCCTTGTCCTCTCACTTGGCTTCGACCAATCCAATTCTGCTGCTGCATATAGTCAGTGAACAGTGTCAAGTAGTCGAATTGCTCGCACGTCGGAGCATGTGGGAGAAAGAGAATTCATTGCATTGTTTTTCCTTTTGAGTAGCGGTTTTCTTTCATGATATGAATAGATCTGCCATGTTTTTTTCATAAAGTTTTATCTAATCTTCTTTCTTTTTACGTCTCTGGCTTTAGTCTAGCTTCTACTTTTTTCGTTCCTTTTCAGATATATTTTACATCACAATGCCATGTTAACTGCAAATTTAAATCCTTATGTGCATAATTAAGGTACAACATACTTATACCTTAATCAAATAAGTTTTTCTAGGACCCTTTGACTTGAATTTTTAATAATGATAGGCACGCGGATTTCTTGAAAGGAAATTACTCTAGTAAGATGAGCCAAGCAAATTATTTGTTTTCATTTTTTGATGAATGCTGTAATAATTTTCTTTTCTGGTACGCGGAGGAGCAAGCAGCGGTAGCTGCATCGATCGTTCCTCCTGCTCCTGCATGCATGTCCAAAATGGCAGCAACTTACTACGAAAGGGGTTTTTAAGGGTGGGCAAAAATCTATTTTAAAGATGGGTTGAGCACCCGTTGCTAGTTTTTGTAGTTAAAAATGTATTTTTTAGAGCTAAAAATCAATTTTCAGATGCAGGTCACCCCCTCATCCGCTCTGGAAATCCATTTGTAGGGGCAAGTGGGGGTAGCCCGCCCCTGGAAATGGGTTCGAGGCACGCCCAAATAATCATCGATTCGAATTTGAAATTTTTGGTTCTGTTTCCCGCTATTTTTTAAATTTGGATTCCCGCTTAATCTACAAACTTGTCAGCGATCAAGATGTCGAATATGTTAGATAAAAATACTTACACATACAAAATTAAATTATGTGAAAATAAAATATCATTACAATACAGCATTACAGTCCATTGAATACATGTTTTCCCCATATTTCCTAGGATTACACTAGGGGGCACTGTGCCCATGATTGTGCCACTCGTGAAATGTATTTATCATTCATTGCTAATTCTTGTGTTTCATCAAAAAATTTGTCGTTCACGTGGACCACTTCATGCAGAATGAAACGGCACAAATCGTCGACTACATTCAGAAGTTTTTTCTCGTGGAGCCGGTCACCGTGCGTTTCAGGATGGTTCTGCAATTATTTAATACATGAAAATTTTAAGCAAGTGTTATTTACAGTCAAAAATAATGTACATATATGCATGAATCTATCTTTAATAAGAGGAACCCCTACACGTTCGGGAACAGTAATGTATCTCCCTTGCACCCTTGTATGCTCGCACAAGTAGTACCCACGGCACACGAAACCGAAGGTTGTGGTTCGGGAACCTTGTGTGCATAGTCATTTCTTTTATTCTGCTGGTAGGATGAGCTCCTTCTTTATGAATATATAATTGGTAAACCCTGTTTAATACGAAAGAAATGGGAAGTTAATTTGTATGTGTATACTTCATTTGAGAAATTACCATGCTGTACATAGGGAAGATAAGAAATTCACTCATAATCCTAGGATGTAAGTGAATTCTTAGTATCTACTCTTTGCAATCCAATAGGTCAAATACGATGAATTTTCCCTCCTTTGGCTCGAAATGGAAAACAATCTAATGATTCCTGCAAAAGATATTATATACAATTTGTAGGCACGGATCAGAGCAATGATATATTATATAAAAATGGTTGATATTACTTACTGGATGTGGCTGGCACATATATGACATCCATGTCATTCCATTGTGTCATTATAAGCGATACGTAGGCCGCAACCCGGCCTCTTCACGTTCTCTTGGTGAATTTTTTTTTATTTTTCTTCTTTGTTTCAAATGGGCTTAGGTAGTTATCATCGTCCTTCATCCATTTTGGAGCGGCGTGCCTAGACTCGCAAATCACTATTGGGTAAAGGTACTGGAACTTTTGATTTAAAATAATAGCATCCATCGTTTGCATTCTATAGAATATAATGTATGATAATTAAATATCACTACTACACAAATTGTCGGTGTTTACCGCCAAGCCTACTCAGGGATACCCTTAGCAGTAGAGTTTGTAGGTGGGGATCGACTGCTCTAGAACTCGATGGTACAAGGAACACAAAGATTTAGACAGGTTCGGGCCGTGAGTTTGCGTAATACCCTACGTCCTGTGTGGTTTGTATTGCCTTAGGTGTTGATGATTGTTTGGAGGGGGTCCCTGCCCGCTCTTATATATCCGGGGGGACAGGGTAACATGAAAAATCCTAACCGAGTACAGTTGGAGTCCTACTACAACACAATCGGATAGTTTCCTTTGTACTGCAGCTAGTCCTACGCTTATTCGAGTAGTTACAAAAGAGGTAAGGTACATCCATGAGCTATCCCTTACTCTAGAACATTCTATGCCTATAAGCAATCCCGCTGCCCCAGGTCTGACAAGCCCCCGAGCTCTTCATAGCCGAGTTCTGCATGCGTCAAGTAATTGGTTGGGCGTCTTCGAGTACTTCGAGTAGTCAGTATATCCTTCTGGTTGCTGCCGGGCCTTCCTTCAGATACGTCGAGTAGTCCTCCAAGTACTTCTGGTTGCTTCGAGGCTGTGAGGTGCTCAAGCCCCAAAATCTTGATCATATATAGTGCGCCAAGTACTCGCGCTCCATATGGAGTAGCCCCCGAGCCTTAGGTTGAATCGCAGAATCAGGCTGAGGGTCACTTCAGTCTTTTTCTTCTTTATTTTCCAAAAAAATTGAAAAATAAATCTCTGATGCCTATATCCCGCAGCCCCCGAGCCTTAAATCAAAATCCCTTTTGTTGCGAGTAGCCCCCGAGCGTAGATTTGGAATTAAGGATTTAAGACGTGGCATCAGATTTCATCTTTCAAATTATTTGCAGGATTCATCAGATCCGAAATACGAAAAGACCTCTTTTTCGAGTAAAATCCCAGAAAAATGATACAATTGGATCCGCCACACTGATTGCACCCGAAATAACTTAAGGAATAAAACCCGGAATGTACGACTCTTTATTCAGTGCTCACGTGGGACGTTACTGTTTGGAGAATCTGCATTATTGCATCTTTGACTGCGTCCATGAATGTTGTCATGAACACTACAATGAATGCATCCGTGAAACGTGCACTATTGAGTCACGGGTTCCCCTTCAGCAAGCTCCCTTGTGGCTATAAAAGGCAGGGGATAGGCCTTTGCCAGAAGCACCAAAGTGTAGCAGCTATGGCTTATCCTTGGTGTTCTTGCTCTCACCCTCCTGAGATTTATGTAGTTCGTCCCAGCAAAAGATGCTAGAAGAGAACTTGCGAGTGTCAAGAGAAGTCCCTGCTACCTCATCCTGCATCCCCAATACTCTCATCGGATCCATTTTGGACATCATGTCTTTGCATCTTCCAATGAGGTAGATTTGGGGTCGCTGGGTTGAGTTTTGTTGTGTCACATCCTTGGGGTTGCCTGTTTCTGGGTGCCCAAGAACTGACATCTCTGGCGGGGAAGCTTAATCTTGCCACAACGTATTCTGGGAGAAGGAGAAGTTTCTCCAGAAGATGCTACAAGAGGACTTGCGAGGTGATTACTGTAATCTGCTTCTATACTCTTGAAACTTTTCTCCCAGGATACAAGTATCATTATTCTCTTGATGGGAATAACAAGTTTGTACTTTGTCACGGCCTCGGGTCGATCTGGCTGTAGCAGGCCTCCCAAGAAGCCAAGAAGTGTGCGTGCAGATCCGAGTTGTTTGTAAAGTTATGTAAGAAAAATTACTCGAGTTGTAATGTTGAGTAGTTGTATTTTGTCGAGTACTTACCCTAGTTCTGGAATGTAATCCCAGTTAAGGAAAGAAGAGTCGAGTAGTTGACTAGGGATGTGAGTGTTTTTTTTCCAGAATGTAATCTCAGAAAAAAGGAATGTCTCTTTAAAATCCCGTTTTTTCGTAATTTGCAACGGACTGTTGGCCTGTTGGGTGTTTTTACCATGTTGCCACCGCTATTATAAAATGAAACGGTAACTTAGGTTTTACCCCACCGGCCGCCATTTGTTTTTACTGCCTTTAGATCTGTACTTGCTCTCAAGCCCCCAGATCTAGAATTCTTGCTCCCCTTTCGCTCCCCACTCTCCTCCTAGGGTTTCCACCAGTGTATGCGAGTGAAGCGATCTGTAGATTTCCGGATGGCACCCAAGAAGGCGACCAAGGGGAAGGGTGCAGCTGCAGAGCCCACCTGTGATGAAAGCTGGGAACCAAGTAAGTGTTCCAGATCTGATTTGGAATCCTTAGTAAAGCAAGGCTTCTTAGTTTCTGAATCAGTAATCCAATGGCGTCCCACGTTTGGTGACGCTCGTCCATACAAAAATACAGGCGAGGTCATTGGATTTGTTCCGTATTTTGAGCGAGGGTTGGGTCTTCCCTGCTCTAATTTCTTTTCTGGACTCCTATATTATTATGGGATCCAACTTCACCATCTTACTCCCAATTCTTTTGTGCATATGTCTGTCTTCGTACATTTGTGCGAAGCGTTTCTGGGCATCGAGCCCCATTTCGAACTTTTCCACCACCTTTTTCATCTTAAGCCTCAACCAAATTTGGCTAGTTTAGATGTAGTTGGTGGGGCAGGACTTCAGTTGCGACAAGGGATGGATAAAGTTTATATCCCCGATAAATTGTCTCAGAAAGTAATCGACTGGAAATCAAGATGGTTTTATATTGAAAATCAAGGAAACAGCCTTCCACCAATCAAGGCAGGCCCTCCCGTTCAACGGCCTGAATGGCTAAAGAAGCCTTATGATATGAGCCAGATTTCAAAGCTGCTACCAATGATTGCAAGTCTGAAACAAAGAGGGATAAGCGGAGAGTCTGTTGCTTTTGACTGGTTAAAGCGTAGAGTCCAACCTCTCCAAACTCGAATTACTTTAGGTTTCGAGTATCGAGGAAAAAATGATCCGTCGCGGTGTTCAAAGGAAGAGATTTCCAACGGAGAAGCTCTTCGTCGAGTACAGCGACTATTCGACAAAGTGGAGCATGTTCCACACCTTCTTAGAACATTTTCAGTGCTGAATTCTCCCAAGGAGGTGAGTGATAAGTAGTCGATTTGTAATATCGTGTACTTTATTTGCGCTACTGACAATGTTTCTCTTTCCTGTTATAGGATGATGTAAATGTTTATAGGAGTGATCCTCCTTTGCCAGGCATATTTCACCCATCCCATCTCGTTCCGAGTCCTTATAACCAATTTGTGCCTGATTCTAAAGATTCTTCAGAGATTGAAGGCTTTAGTTCTGATGATGAGGCTGCTGATGCAGAAGCTGCGGAATCGGCTAGGGATGAAGACAGGGCGAATAGTCCCAGTCAGAGTGGGGGTACTCATGCGGGCCATCCAACAAGTACTCGCTCAGCTGCGAAAAAGCGAAGCGACTCCCCACAAACTACTAACAACAGGTATGTTGCTAGTCGACTGTAATCAGGAACTTCTGTTTGTCAATTCACTGATTTTGTGTTTCGTTTTTCAAAGGTCCGGTGGCCAAAGTGCCACAGATATCCTCATCTGGGGATGATACTGCGGTGGGGCAGACTGTCCCCTCCACCACAGTGGACCTGTCAAGTGGGACCGGGGCTACTCCTTTGGCGAGTAGTTTCGATGTAAATGTTGCCGGTGATGCGGGTAAGCGGGCTATGATTGTAAAGCCTTCCCATAAATTCGGCATCAAGGGTCTTACCCTAATAAGAGCTCCTACGTAAGTTCCTTAGAACTTGTAACCACAGGATCTAATTTTAAGTCTAGTAGTTTCTTAACTACTTTGTCTTTGCAGAGATGTAGTTCTAGAGGGAGATGCGGAGACTGAGAACAACTCAGCTTCCCATTCGGGGGTGGAGAAGCCCCCGAACACTCCTGACATGAGTTCTTATGATGCGGAGGCGATGGCCAACGCTATGCTTCTGGATTCTCCATTGCCAGATTCCGAAAGGGGCAATGAGAAGATCCCGGAGGATGGCAGAAGCGACCAGCTTCTGAAGGAAGGAGAAGGCGAGAAGTTTCCTGAGGGAGGCGGTGATAAGCAGCCCAAGAAGACCCCTGCAGGTATGCTTGTAACACCTTGTAGGAAAGGTATCTTTTTGTTGCTCTTAATGCGATTAAGTAGCGTGTTCTTTCCTTAGATTCCCAAGCCACAGGGAGAGATGAAGATGTGCCCAAAAGGGCCGTAGCTGAGACGCTGGCTAGTGCTTTCCAGGTTACATCAGGAAGTGGCTTGCCACGAGAGAAGGTGGAACTTGCTTTCAAGCTGCTGGAAGTAAGTAGTCGAATACTTCGAGTACTTTTTGTAGTAGATCGAGTAGTATACTGATCTTTTTGTTTTTGCAGGAAGCGCTGGGACGGAAGGGTGGCCAGTCCCAAGATGAGACAGAGCTGAATGCCCTGAAAGAGAGGGTTAAGACGCTCTTGTCTGAGAAGACTGCTCTTGAGGAAAAGCTGAAGAAGCTCTCCCAATCAAAGAAAGGTTAGTCTTTAGCACTTGATATGAATTCGACTAGTGGATCTGCTTAGTGTTTATAAGATTTTCTTTCTATCGAGTACACAGCTTGTGCAGAATCTTAAAAGATTCAAGAAAGCTTGGTACTGGATCGAAAGATTCTTATGTACCGCAACGCAGATGAAATTGAGAAGCTCAAGAAGATCAAGGAGGACTCTGATCAGGAGGCGGCGTCAACTCTCCAGCAGCTCAAGATCTTGTCGGAGTCACGAGACTCGATGCATCGAGAGCTCATGGAGCTGAGAGATGTTAGGGATGCCGCCCTGGAGGTGGCCGAGGCCATGGAAATCCCGCAAAAGGATGGAGATGAGCCGCTCACGCTGGCTGGGAGGCTTCGTAGACTCAAGACTCTCATATTTCATTTTAAGTTCTTTATGCTCATTGTCTAATAAATTGAAATTGTTTAGCAAGTTCTCATATCTTGAGACAAATGAAGCATGAAGTTTTTCTTTACTCTTGAGAGCTTTGATTTCTTCATTTTGCTTAATGAGATATTGTTGTTGATTATGGAGGAGTGTCATCATCTCACAAAGTTCATTAGTTTCAACATCGGATTCATCATTGGAGGAGGAGTCATCACTTACATCATTATTACCTAGTGCCATAAGACACATGGGTGGTGGTGATAATCTCCGAGGGCGATGGGTGGTGGAGCTCTTGGAATTTTTTTTGTGACTTGAGCTTTCACCACTTTTCTTGGGCTTGTGGATGGCGGAGAGAGCTTGGGCTCTTGACTTGTTCTTTTTCTTCGCCATCTTCTCCATCGCAACCGCACTCCCTTTAATGAGTGTTTTGTACCCAAGCTCATAGAGCTCATGTACATGCTTGGCAATCTTGCGGTGGTGGTATAGCACGGCCCTTGGGTATTCTTCATCACATGAACTTGATTCATCATCACTATCTTCGTCATCCTCTTCTTCTTGTTCACTTTCACTTGAGCTTGATGAGCCTTGTCGCCTTGGTTGATGCTTGCATGAGTGCTTGGCGGCGAGACTCTTTTTGCTTGAAGAAGATGTGGACTCTTGCTCTTTCTTTTTTGTCATCCCCATACTATACTCATGGGCGATGATTTGATTGATGACTTGGTTTGGTGTAAGCTTGACCAAGTCTTCCTTTTGCAAGATCGTGTTGATGGTGTTGTAGTCGGGCTTGCGAAGGCTTCGGAGAATCTTGCGGTTAATTTCCCCATCATCAACTTGATTGAGACCTAAGGCATTAATTTCATTGACAAAAGTATTTAATCATGAGTACATGTCATGAGCATTTTCATTTGGAAGTTGCTTAAAGTTACTTAGCTCATCGCCGAGAATATGGTATTTTTGATTGGCAACATCCTTTGTGCCCTCATGATTCTCGACAATTTGCTTCCATAGCTTATGAGCATTTTCATTAGCAAATACACGATTAAACACACTATCACATAGAGATGACAATAGAATTGATTTTGCAATGGCATCATATTGTCTCTCGGCCTTATTCTCATTTTTCTTGCCCTCTTCGGTGACACGCCAAACATCAAGCCCCCGGGCTTGAAGATGTGCTTGCATAAGCACTTTCCAACGTGGAAAACCCGTGCCATCGAAAAAAGGAGCCCTATCGGTACTCATCCCTTCCCCGGACAAATACTCACTCGACGGTTAAGTCGACGGTTCTCCTACGAGCTTTCTCACAAATTTACCAATAGAATTGGCCAATCCTCGTAAGAGGTGTGAGACCAGGCTCTCATACCAATTGTAAGGATCACCGAGGTGTCCGACCCTAGAGGGGGAGGGGGTGAATAGGGTCGCTAATCGCTTTTCTATCCTAGGGCTCAATCTAATTGCATAAGATAAACCTAACACGTCCTACACATGCTAGTTATGACTAAGGTTTATCTATGCTACCCTCTACTTACCCCAAAAGACTTGCAACCTATAGTCAATCCTAATCAAACTAACTAGGAAAGTAAAGGTAAGCAAGAAAGAGTAAATGCGGAAACGTAATGCGGTAAGTAAAGCGGTAAGGGAGAGGATATGCAAACTCCCGTGAAGACACCAAGACACACGATTTAACGTGGTTCGGTTAGGACACCAAAGTCCCTCCCTACGTCCACGGCCACTTGCTCACAAAGAACAAGTGTGATACCGAGTCTCTTCGCTTGATCACCGTCTTGCCACGCCTCCAAGGCTCCCGACAAGCAAAGGCTAAGTGACACCAAGTCACAAAGACGAGGTCACCGCCACCGTCTATCTCGAAGCGTCACCACGGCACCGTCTTCACTATCTTGGAGCTTTAACACCAAGTTGGGGCCTCCTTCCCCGCACAAAGTGTCGTTGCCACTCCACACCAAGTCGGAGGGTCACACGACGAGTACAAGTGTTTGCTTGCCGCAGCAAGACTTCTCTCAAGGGAGCTCTCGCAAGAACTAATCCCTAATCAAGCACTAAGCACTCTAACAAGTGTGCTTAAGCCTATATGATGTACAATGAAGCTCTATGGTGGTTGGAGATGATCTTTAGCTCTAGTATACTTCTTTGAACTCCAGCACACTCAAATGGTGCGGCCTTGGGGGTATATATAGGCAGCACAAGCAAATATAGCCGTTGGGGAAAAGCTGCCAGAAATGTGCTTAACACCGGTTAATCCGATGCTCCCCAAATTGCCATCGTCGGTTTAACCGGTGATACTAAACTGCCCACTGAAAACTAGCCGTTACGTGTACGGGCAATCAACCGACGCAATCGACCGGTGTATGTAATATTAGCGTCGGTTTAACCGGTGAGTGCAACTGTCCTCTGATCCTTGAAAAACAAACTCTCTGGACAACTGCACCGACGCCATTAACCGGTGCATCATCGGTTCATCCGATGTATGCATTTTTCTTGGTCTGCTTCTGCCATTGCACCGACGTATTCAAACTTCCTATCGTCGGTTCATCCGGTGCCAAACCCTAGCCCGCAGGCCATCTCTGTCATTGCACCGATGAGTACATTTTGCCTTATGTCGGTTTAACCGGTGATACTAAAACTCCCAGACGTGCTCAAGTCAATGCACCGACGTGTGTAATTTGCTTGGCGTCGGTTCAACCGGTGACTTGATTTCTTTTAGGTTTCAGGGCGCTGCCCTGAGACCTGCGAGGGGCGGCTCCCCCTCGACCCCCGTCCGCTAACCGGGTAGCGGAACCCCCGTAGGGGCGGCCCTTCGGGCCTAGCTTCGCCTCTCTTCTCTTTGTCATCACTTGAACCTAAAAGCCTGAGTATATTATCTAAGCAAACACATTAGTTCAAGTGTTGCGTGTGTCATCAATCGCCAAAACATTATATTGAAATATGGCATGAGAGGCCATTTTCGCTACAGTTGTCCAAGATGAAGGTGCCGAAAGAGTATCCAAGACCTACTCGAGCTGGCGAGTAGGGTGTCCTTTAACAAGGACTGGAGTCATCTTTAGGACAGGACTGTTAGGTACGTACCCCGTCGGGTTGCCCAAGACGTAAATATCGAAAAGATATCCAAAACTTACTCGAGCGAGGCGAGTAAGGTGTCCTTTTAATCGAGGACTGGAGTAATCCGTAAGACAGAACTGTTAGGTACGAACTCCGTTGGGTTGCCCAAGACGTAAATATCGAAGGGATATCCAAAACTTACTCGAGCGAGGCGAGTAAGGTGTCCTTTTAACCAAGGACTGGAGTAATCCGTAAGATAGAACTGTTAGGTACGAACCCCGTCGGGTTGCCCAAGATGTAAATGTCGAAGGGATATCCAAAGCCTACTCGAGTGAGGCGAGTAGGGTGTCCATAACACGGACAGGAGTAACTTTTAAGACAGAACTGTTAGGTACGAACCCCGTCGGGTTGCCCAAGACTAAATGTCAAAGAAGCACTCGGGTGTAAACCATGAAAACTACTCGATAAATGCTCTAATGCTGAGCGTGACTGTCGAGATGGGGTATTTTGCCCTGTGAGCGAGAGCCAAGTAGTCGATATAGGAGAAAATCAACTTTATTTGGATATGTCGAAATTACATAACTGTAAAGTGACAGACTCTGACTCTTAAGACCTACCCCTTTCTCGTTGGACGTGAGCAATGGTTTACATGACTGAATAAAACTTATTCGAAGAAGGAACTTAGTCGATATGATGGTCGACAAAATTCGAGGTAGAACTAGTCGATGCAGAGGTCGACTAGATTATTGGTAGGGTCTCCTTCAGGAGAGGTGCCCCAAGGGCCTTGCGGAGTGAATCAGACTGAAAGATCGTGTGAGAGCTCTTTGGGTGGATGAAGCACTTGTGTAGTAGTACTTTGTTGATCCTGTTTCCGCTCTGAGATGATTCTCCTTGATGCGGGGTGCGCGGTTTACCCTGAGGACGGGTACCGATGGTTGCCGGCTTGTGCTTTTTGAAGGATGCAGAAGCCTTTGGCGGGATGCGGTAGTTGGAAGATGGGCTATATGCCTCGACTTCCTCGTGTTCCTTTCTCCTTGAGATGATGATGTTGCACGCGTCGCGCCCAATGTTGATCACGCTGCGGAGGTCGCAGTTGGAGTAGTCGTAGTTGTCGCCTTGTTGCTCTTGTAGGGTGTTAGCGAGGTGCTGTCGCCTGAACGCCCTCTTCTGGTTGAGCTGGCGACAACATTCGTACAGATCTTCTGCTGGATGCTGCTCATCCAGTTGGATGGTGACGGTCACCGCTGGAGGAGGAGGAGCGGTAGATCTTCCTTGGCTTGGGCTTCAGTGATTGTGGCAGGAGTAGTTTCCATGTTGTCGGAAAGGTACTCGTCGAAATCATCAGAATTGCAGTCGTCGAGGTTGAGATGCTCCGTGGGATCGCCCTCAGGTTCTTCGGAGATACGAACAATGAGGATTTCACGACAAAGGTCTTGAAGTTTTTGATCTTGTTTACTTGAGGACGGGTCTAGAGGAGTGCTCTGCTGGTAAGGCAGATCCGCTAGTTTGGAACCGGAGGTGTTGGGATCTTGTGTCTTTCTTAGGTGCACTGTCCGTCCTTGCGGCGTTGCATATATAACCAAGTTAGGGAAGGAGTCCTGATCAGACTTGGAGTTCTTGGTTGAGCTGAACTCGACTTGCTTGCTGTACTGGATTAGATTATCCAGCTCATCCTCCGAGTTGGAAGAGTACTCGGATTCGGAATCGGTTAGTCCACCGATTTTGGAATATGTATGCTTTGGGTGAGCAAGAAGCGGGATGCCCATCTCTACACGGAGGGCGTTCTCGTTCATCCAATGTAGCCATGATTGGGTGGGAGTCATCCCTTCAGGTTCCTTAATCCAGGGTTTGTCAAAAATTGAGTTACTGGATTGTTCAGGAGCTTTGGCTTTTCCCTTTTTAAGTTTGGCCAGTTCCCAAAGGGCGTCAGCATGTTCGGGTGGATTGGCCATGGCGTTTACGAACAACTCGATATTGTCAGACCAATCTTCGAGATCATCGAATGGTTCAAAGTTCTCGAGACCGTTCATGAAGCGATCAAAATCCTGATCGAACGAGGACTCGACTGGTTTTGGAGTCCGAGTTTGAGCAAGTTTCGGTAAAGGGTTCTGAGGTATCCTGGAGATAGACGGTCCCATCCCAACAAGCCGGGGGTTTGTCTCACCAGCTCCCCCACAGATTCCTCCTCCCGATTTCTACTCCTTGTTCTGTAGGGTGCTTTCAGCTACCTTGACGCAGTCGGCAAGCTTTGAATTTACCCGATCGATCCCTGAGAGCATGTCACCCGATCTTTTCTGTGGTAGGTTTAGTGCTTTAGGGTTCTGTTGTGTCGTTGATGAGCCGAGAGCAGTTTCTGCAAGCTTGATACTACCCTCAATTGATCGTGAAACTTGATCCACTCCTGTGAGTAATTCAAAATTTTTGATCATAGGGCGTTTGATCGTCTTGAGATGATTCAAATATTTTCGAAGGGTTTTGGAAAAGTGAGGTTTTTCGGAGTCAGGGTTTGTGTCGAACTCGACTGAACCGAGTGTTCGGGTCGGAGTTGACACGTTTTCTGGATTATCCAAGTCAAGTTCGGATAGAACTCTTTCTTCGTCAAGATCCGCAGACTTGCGGGTGTCGGCGAGTTGGGAGCGGGTTTTTGGTTTAGGCGAATTAGGTGTGACGAGGTGGCTGGAGAAGCCTCCCGTTCCGTCAGCCGTGCAAGCCCAGGAACTGAAAACGAGGGTTGTGCCCTGTGGCACGTTGTTGGCGTCGCTTGATTCGGCCATCGATTTCGTTGGTGAACTCGCCGAATCCCCTACTTGGAGCGCCAGCTGTCGGTGTTTACCGCCAAGCCTGCTCAGGGATACCCTTAGCACTAGGGTTTGTAGGTGGGGATCGACTGCTCTAGAACTCGATGGTACAAGGAACACAAAGATTTAGACAGGTTCGGGCCGCGAGTTTGCGTAATACCCTACGTTCTGTGTGGTTTGTATTGCCTTAGGTGTTGATGATTGTTTGGAGGGGGTCCCTGCCCGCCCTTATATATCGGGGGACAGGGTTACATGGAAAGTCCTAACCGAGTACAGTTGGAGTCCTACTATAACACAATCGGGTAGTTTCCTTTGTACTGCAGCTAGTTCTACGCTTATTCGAGTAGTTACAAAAGAGGTAAGGTACATCCATGAGCTATCCCTTACTCTAGAACATTCTATGCCTATAAGTAGTCCCGCTACCCCGGGTCTGACACAAACTATTTGTAGGGGCGGTTAAAATGAGATTTTTAAGAATAGACACTAAGCCCGTTGCTGCTTTTTGCAGCTAAAAATAATATTTGTAGGGGCGGGTCATACCCTCACCCGCCCTTAAAAATCCATTTGTGGAGGCAGGTTATGTCCTCAACTGCCTTTGAAAATCCATTTGTAGGGGCGGGTCATGCCCTCAGCCGCTCTACAAATCAATTTATATGAGCGGATGAGAGCATGACCCGTCCCACAGATTGAATAACAAATTTAAAAAAATCGACGGTCGCTCGGCGAGCTGCCCGCGCAGCCGTACGGGCGCCGCTGCTCCAGCCCAGCGCCGCCGCAGTCGGTCTCGCGCATCGCCATGCCACTGTGCGTTGGGTGCAACAGCTCCAAGCTCTGCCGTCCTTGAACAGTGTGGTGGCCACCACGGCCGCCGCCTCCCGCCTTAAGGCGCCAATGTCGTCGCAGAAGAAGTCAGCCCCCGCGCCCCTCCTGCTCCCTCCTCGCCAGCCGCCGGGCACTGGTGCCCTCAACGGGTGCCGCTGTTGCTGCTATCCGTCAAACGCCGACACGCCCAGCGTTTCAGCATCGTGCTTCGTCCAAGAGGAAGGACCTCGTTGACTACACCCACACAAGAGCCAAAATGTAATCCACACCATCTTAGCTAGATAGATGCATGAATGTGGGTGGACCAAGAAACCAATGCAAGAAGAACCTGCAGTTGCGCTCATCCGGAGCAAGCGCCGTGGTCCCTGACGGCCAAGCCTCCACAGCTCCCTCCTGGACGCTGCGACGGCGCTCCGCACCTCTGCCCTAACCGCGATGGAGCAACCTCACACTTCTCAAGAGCAGTAGGAAGGAGATAAGATGAGAGAGGGTGAGGGAGAAACGTGGGAAGAGATAAGGAAGAGAGATGGGAAAGAGATAAGGGAGAGTGAGCGAGGGAAGACATAAGTGATAGAGACGGAGAAAGTGCGGATCGATGACGTTGATGTGATTTTTAGGGGTAGGTGGTGGCGTCACCCGCCTCTAAAAATAGATCTTTAGAGTCGTGTACGGGCATCACCCGCCCTTACAAATTATTTTTTATTTAGAAAATTTATTTAAATTAGAATATATAGCAAATATATTTAAAAAGTTAAATTTTTACCATAAGTCTATTGTAACATGTAGAATTAAAAAAGTATTCAAACCATATTCCAGCGTATATAATGGCTAAGAGTGTGAAACCGTAATGTATAATTCACTCGCTCCTCTATCTCATACAACTCAAGACCCACTTTGTGGTTTCCACACTCATAATTATTTTATACTATGAAACATGTTTTTAATATTTTTTCTAGTTCTAAATATCACAATAGGTTTATGGTAAAAAAATCAATTTTTTTATTATATTTTGCTATTTTTTGTACTAAACAAATTTTTAAAATAAATTTAAAAATTATTTGTAGGGACGGGTGAGGGGGTGTCCCGCCCCAAAAAATGGTACTTTTAGGGGCGGGTGACGCCACCACCTATAGATGGCCATGCGACCCGTGGCCCGTTGGCACGGCCCGTGGCACGGGATTTTGGCCCGGCCCAGCGACGACGTGACCGTGCCGGCCCGGCCCGAGACACCAGGCCGTGCCTGGGCCGCCGGCCTGGCCTGTGGCACGGCACGGCCAAAAGTCCAGCACGGTGGCGGCCCGATGGCTGGCCTGCAAAGGCACAGCCCACACAAGGTCAGAGGCCCCAACCCTATCCTCTCTGGCTCTCTCCCACACCGCTCGCGCCGCTCTCCTCCCACGTTGCTCGCGCCGCTCCTCCTTGGCCGCCTGCGCCGCTCTCCTTCCTTGCCCCCCCCCCCCCCCCCCCCCCCCCGCGCGCAGCTCCCTCTGTCATCCACCGCCCGCGCAGCTCCCTCCATCGACCGGCCGGCCGACCCCTGTCCCTGCTCCCACACCCGCCGACGCACCACCGCGAGGACAAGCTCGCATCTGGCGCCAACTCTAATGCCGCTGCAGCAGGAGCATAGGAGAACCGCTCGGGCGCGGGGCTCGACGCACGTGCGACCGGCGGAGCACCTCCAGGGCGAGAACGCAGGCGGCTACCTCTGCGCATCGAGGGCCGGCAGAGCACCTGCGTCGGCACGGCGGAACTCCATTTGAGTTTGAATTGAATTTGTTGCCTTGTTTCAAATTTTTATTAAAAAAACATTCTCCTTCTTCGTCTCTTTCCTTTCTATCTTTTTAGCCCAGCCCAACTCTCTCCCTTTCTCGCTTTTTCTTTTCTTCCCCTTCTTCTGGCCTGGCCAAGTTTCCTTCTTTCTTTTCTTACCCCACAGGCCCACCTCCTCTCTCCCAGCCCAGTTCGGCGCGCGCCACCGACAGTCGGGTCCTACCTGTCGGGGCCTTCTCCTTCCCGTGGCCAACCTGGATTCGGAGTCCAGCCGGCGAATGACGCGCCGCCCGTGCCGCCTTGGCGTGCCAAGGCATCCACTCGCCCACCATAAATAGTACCCCGTGACCCCCCTAGGGTTCCATCAAACTGCGCCGTTGTTATCTTCTCGCTAGCAAACCCTAGCGCGGCCGCCGCTAACTCAAGCTCGGACCACCGCCGTTTCGCCGCCCCTCTTTGACGTTTTCGTGCAGCCTGCCTCAGGGTAAGCAGCATCGCGCCCACTTTTTCCCCCTCTCCCGCTCTCTTTCGCCGGGAATCGATCGCCGGAGCTTCCGCTCCGCCTCTCGCCACCACGCGCCGATGTCCGGCCTCCAACCCGACCCCTCGGTCCCCTAGATGAACTCGACATGTCGCTCTCTTCCTCCTAGGCTTTTATCCGGTCGAAATCGAGCCTCGGAGCACCAAAAATGGCCCGAGTCAACAGGGCCCATACCGGTCAACTCCCATTCGTTTTGCAAAAGAGCCCCTCAGTTTTACCCAAATCAACCCGCAGTCTGCGTTAGTTCAAAATTATTTATGAAACAACCCGTTTTGTTCTGTTTTAACCCCTGTCTTTTTCTAAAAATCCATCTCGCCGTCCATGGAGCCACTTATTTGCAAGCCAACCCCTTACCAAAACCAACCAATGGCCTTTTAAGCTCGGCGAGCTACGGCGGGCGTCGGTGAGCGCGGTAGGCCGCGGCGGGCATGGCATCGGCGGGAGGCGGGGCGTGGAGGCCTGTGGCGCAAGGACCGGCGTGGCGTGGATGCGAGCTCGGCAAGCTGCGGCGTGCGGCGCGCACGACGGGCTCTGGTGAGCACGGACGCGGGCTGCGGGGAGCTCTGTGGGCTGCAGCTAGTGCGGATGTGCGTGGCGGCGAGCGCTGCGGAGTGTGGCGCGCGAGGACGCGGGCGCGGCGCTGGCGGGGCGCGGACACAACTCGGCTGCCGACATGGCGCAGCGGGCTGTGGGCATTTTTTAAATTTTTTTTTTGATTTATAGAGTGGGACTCCTAAAAATCAATTTTTACGGGCGGATCATGCCCTCACCCGAATCTGCCCTTATAAATCGATTTGTACGGATGGGTGAGAGCATGACCCGCATCTATAAATGGATGTTCAGGAGCAGGTATGTTACCCACCTCTGCAAATGTTATTTTTAGTTGTGGAAAGCAACAACGGGTCTAGTGTCCATTGCTAAAAATCTCATTTTGATCGTCCCTACAAATATTTTGTGTAGTAGTAGCCTTTGTCGCGGAGGTCGATGGTGGGATGCGAGCGTAGTAGGACTCGCCCACCGCGTGGCCGCAATTGAGCCTCTTGGGCATCTCGGTGACGTAGTAGGCACCCCAACGCTGAAATCCCAATCGACCGTAACTTTCTCCTCCAGCGGTCGATTGCATCCATGTGGGCGTGGCCCACACCGACGTGAGTTATCTCCTTTTCCCCTTCACTTTTTCTTCTCCATCTGCTCCATCTGATCTCCACGCTCCCGCCTGCTCCATGGCGGCCTCCCTCCCCTTCCTCTCTCCCGTTCCCCTTCCCTTCCTCTGCTCCATCTGGATCTCGGCACGGCGAGGCCGGCGGTGGGAGGCGCGGCGGGGCCGACGCTCACCCCCGGCGCCGGCGCGGGTCTGTGGTGAAGGCCGCCGCCCGCCCCAGCGTCGGCCGCGGGCGAGATCCATTTTTTTCTTTTTTTTTCTTTTTTGATGCAAATTTTTTATAAAACTGCCAAATTTTTTAGAATGTTTAAATTTGTTTTTCAATTTAATTTTCAAATATTTTTCTTGAAATTTTTTCCCGTCATTTTCTGCATCTTTTCAATTTTTTTTAAATTTTTTCAACCTTTTTAATTTTTTTCTTGAAAATTTTATATCTCTCCCAAATCCTTTTGTAATTTTTTCTGAATTTTTTTAACAGAAAACAATAAAAAATACTATAAATAAAAAAAATCACAGTCGGAAGATCGACCGTAGGAGGGCCTCCCTACGGTCGACCGTAAACTAGGGTGCCCCGGTAGGCGCAGTCCAGCCCAGCCACGAACGCCGGCTCGCCGCTGTCCTCGCACAGCTCCAGCGCCTTCTTCCTCTGCCGCCGCGTGCCGCCTCAGCCACCATCTACGGTTGCTGGATTGAACTCTACGTACGGATGCTACTTGAATTTCCACGACGAGAACACGTGTAGGCGCGACATTGGACTCCTGCTGCTGGTCAACGTGTCATCGTCCTTACCGTCGTCGGACTCGGACTCCTCGTCGGCCGGCCCAGCCCGAGTGCCGAGTCCGATCTGCAGGCTACCTTCTTCGATCGTGTTCGTACTTGATCGTGTTGATCCTGTTACCCGATGACTCGGCCATCCCCACGGATGAAGACAGCTACATAATCGTGAAGTTGAGGATGGGGTCTAGATTTTGAGAAGGGTTCACGGGTGTAGGAAAAAAACGGACCGAACCATGGTTGAACTGTGAACCGTCGGTGCTACTGTTACCGGCTCGATTAGCCTAGAAGATCGATCAGCAAAAAAACCGAACCTATGATGGAGCAACAAAAACCGTTCAAAAAAAAGATGGAACAACAAAATTAAATTAAAAAAACCTCAGCTCATGCATGACATAGGCACCTGGTGCGGTAGCGGAAGTATTCGGCCCAAAAAACATGCTCACTAACTAGCTAATGAAGGCCCAGCCCACTAACTACTAAACAAGTCAAGGCGAAAAAGCAACTCATAAAGGCCCAGCAGCCGATCAGCCCACACGCCCCCGCGCGTTTGAAAATGGTTGGTCGCGCCGCTTCGTTGTCGCGGCCGCCGACGCCGACTAGCTTTGCGAATGCAAATTTTCATACTTGGAATATTACTAAGGTAGAAACTCAAAGCATTACGAGTTTTACTACTCACCAGTCACCACTCTTGTACCAATTTCCACAAGTTACAGCAGTTTTATGCTTGAAGTTGGACATCGTTTGGAGGCCACATTTTAACCGTCCAGCCACGCCAAAGTTAGTTCACAGCTCTCCATGTTTTTTTAACTGTCGAGGTTACAACCAAATATTTCACAGTTTAACCACATTGCAATAGAAAGAAATATAAGTTCCACGCTAGCATCATAATAATTAGTTTTTAACCCTTGAACATGTCATGTGAGCAGCCTGGCGAATCAGCGTTACTTTCACCGATCGCAGCACAATGTGATTACCCACCACCACAGGTGACCAGACCTGGTGGCACTAACAAGCACCAGCACACAGATGGTTTGCTCTTGCTACCAGATCCCACCCTACAAGAGAACCAGACCTCTCCATAAAACATATCCGTGTTTTGGTAAGGCTAAGCTACCGAGCATATATACATCCAATTAATTGGCAGCCGAACTCTTGAGACAAAATAATTCTAATGCGGGTCTTGCTTGGGTTAAACTACTTCAGAGTTCTCTGCAACATTTGCAGATAGTAGTGGTCGTCGTTGTCCGTCAGGTGTCCCTGTACAGGAAGGAGTCAGGGACAGAGGCAGGGTCGAGCTCGTAGAAGCCCCGGAGCTTGCCGCCTTGCTCTTCTGTCAGGCAGATCGCGGGAATCTGGTGGGAGAACCTCAGCCTCTCCCTGGCAGGTACCTCCAGGATGCCTTTTTGCATGTCGTATCTGAACACGGATCGGTACCCGCTGACCAGGGTCAGGAAGATGAGCTGTGTGTTGGCTTCAGTGCGCTCGATGACCTTGCAGATCGCGAGATCACAAGCCCCAGCACTGGATGGAACCCAATCAGACGCCCAGTTCATGTAGACAGCCCAGATGTCACCTAATTCCGGGAGGATTGTGACCTCACACTTCCTGCTGGTATCTCTGGCGCATACTTGATGAGAGAAGGTTTCGTTTGTGTTGTATGTTGCTCTCCAGGTTCGAACCCTGAATGTGCCGCAGCTGATGGGTATGTCCTGCTCCAACCACTGCCTCTCCTGCTCATGTTCAGGGCAGGCCTCAAGCCAGACCAATGACACCCTGAAAGGTTCTTGCTCAACTTTTCTTACCCAGGCATAAAACTTGGGGAATTTATCAGCATCACTGAACAAGGCCCATATTTGTCCGCGTGCAAACTTCTCACAGGAGCGACCTTCTTCAAAGCTGTGGAAATCTGAATCAGGATATGTATATACGGTGGGGGAAATGTTGTTTTGCAGAGAGAAATCACCAAATTTATTGGCATCACCGGCAGTTTTCTTGGAGGTTGTATTTTGTTCAGGAGACATATCTTTATGATTATCTGTAGACATCGGGTGGCAACCATGTGCTTCAGAGTGATTCTCCTGAGCAATTTGCTCATCTCCAGGATCCGTTCTATGGCTTGTATTGTCAGTGGTCATATCAACAAATGTGCTGCTTTCTTTCTTGCCAGGAGACATGTAAGAGTCAAGAGTAACAGAAGAAAATGCCGCATCCAGGTCAGCAGGGAGACATGCATTGTCAAGTTCCAGAAATCCTCCTGGGACACCAACGTTTTCATTTCCTTTTGTCCGATAAAAGGGTATGCTATGAGAAAATCTGAGAAGCTCACTCGATGGTATCACAAACGAAGATTTATCCTTAGCTGTCGCAAATAAACTGACAAATCCCTTGATCCTGACCAGTGGGATAACAGTGGCACCATCACTGACTGACATATTTGATAGGATTTCCACAACCTCGTACTCATATGATCTATGGTTATCTGCATCAGAGCTCCATTCCATGCTCCAGCCCTTGTAAAGAGCCCACACCTCACCCTTATTAGGATATATGACATATGAATTCCTTTTTTTACCTTTCGTCCATGTAGCAATGTGAGAAAACATGGACCTGTCATGCGTTACATCACTTCCTTTCCCAAGGCAAAAGTTTCCACAGGCAGTAGGCAGTTCTTCACTGGTCCAATTCTCTTCAGCTTCATCCATCGCATCGTACTCCAGCCAAGTCAAATGCACTTTGAAGTTGGAGGCATCAAATTTCTTTATTCGAGCATAATACCTTGGCATGCCATCAAGATTATCATAAAAGGCCCATATCTGACCAACTGCAAACAGATTGATATCCCTGAACTGCTCAAAATTGAAGATATCTGGATCAGGAAAGGTTACCAACTCAGAATAGGAAGGTTTCTTTCGGTCCGCAGTTTCAGGAGCTTCATCCTTGATATTCTGTTGATCATTTATATCAGTTTCAGGAGCTGCTTCCTTGAAATTTCCCTGATCACCTGTATCCGTAGCTTTTTCCGTCTCTTGGATGCCAACATTGCTGGAGACATGAGGTGGATCTGATGGCCCAACATTACATGGCAAATCATTCTTCCTCTGCCTCTTTTTGGTATCTATGTTCAGGAAAATATTTCCATCAGCATCTTGCTTCCTCCTACCTGACCTTCGGGTACCAGAGGATCCTGCAGCACTAGGTACTGTAGATGCATCTTCTTTATCCAAGTTCCTTCTGTCAGTGATGTTTGGATCAACAGAATCTGGCATTGATCTTCTGCCAGCCACATTTATCCTTGGATTCCCATCTGTTTTTCCACCTACAGAAGAAAGTTTTGCAGAACAAGGCACATTCGTGGCATCTGGCTCCGCTGATGCACCTTCTCTAACCGACTTTTGTTTGTTGACAATGTTTGGATCAGCAGAATCTGGCATTGACCTTCCCTGTGTATTCCCATTTTCAGATAGGACAGAATATTTATCTTGTTTCAGTGTTGAATATTGAAATTGCCCCCTTGATATATCCGGTTGATTAGCCTTCTTATGACAACCTGGCTTGCTATACCCTTCCATGTGTTCATCATGTTGGTACTGGGACACATTCATCCTCAGGTTCACATCTGTGTCTCCACCAGCAGAAGGCTTCACAGGATGAGCGTTTTGACAGGGAACTCCACGCTGTTGATTTGGAAACATGCATGAAGGGTCTTGGGAACCATTTGGCTTCACATTGGTGTCTCTACCTGCACATGAAGGCTTCACAGGGTGACCTTGTTGACCATGACTATCATGCTGTTTAGGAAACATGTTTGCAGGAACATGGGAGCCATTGGGTACACTTGATGAAGTGGGTATGGGCTGCTCATACAGATTGTATGCAAAAAAATTCCTTCTGCAGCTCATACAGAGGACCATGGTGTTCAAGATGTTGATGAGGTACTGGAATCGCATCTGACAATGTGGGCATATGGTCCAAAATGCTTCGCCAGGTCCAGGCCTGCTCCGTTTATTTGATTCAGTCTTCTTTGATGACTGCTGTTTAGCTGGCTTTGGCACATTTCTAAATCCATTCTTCCTTTTCAGATCATACTGAGATCGTTTTGTGGGATCACATAGTACAGAATGAGCTTCAGCAACCAACTTGAAAGCTGCTTCAGCACCCACGAAACAATTTTTATCAGGATGGAGTGAAAATGCAAGCTTGCGGTACTGCTTTCTTATCAAGGCTTCATCCGCTCCTTCCTCCACTCGAAGGATTCCATAGAAATCTATCTCTCCGTTCACCCTTAACTCTGATGCGCAGTGCACACTGCAGATGGTTAACAGCTGAGATGCATTTTCAAGCTCTGGAAAAAGCTTTTGAGCTTTAAGTACAATCTTCTCTGCACCAACAAAATCTTTATTTTCCATCATCTTTACAGCAATTTCCCTGGCCCTTACGGCCTCTTCTCTATTGCATTCGATCATATTCTCTGTAAATTACAGCACAAAATTTTATCAGATATATGCTCTGGAGAAACGTCATTTATTAAGCAGAAGCTATTCGAAAGTGGAAGAACACCTTTGGAGCACTTTCTCAAACAATATTATCCCAAAACCATTAATGCATCAGACCCAGAAAATTTATAAGACAGAAAACAATGTAATTAAAAACATGCCTTTAGAACCATAGCATTAGGAACATCTAAAATACAACATTTTTTTTAATTCTATAAGAAAGTACTAGTGTCGAACTTAAAATGGAACAATAAAAAACTATGCATCTTCAAGGAGACATGCAGAATCATGTCAAAAATGCCATCTTCCCAACATAATTCACTTGAGTGTAGTGAGGAGTAAATAGTTGAATTAAAAAGCATGAGGAGTAAAATGAGATCAAGAATGAAAGAATACTCAGTGATTCTATCTATAACACAATCCAACCAATACTTTTCTTGCATATGCTGATATGCAAGAACTTTCATATATTAAACCCATATGATCTTGCCCATAATTGTGATTGATCATTTGGGTACAATTCCATTCTAGGTATAAGGTATTTAGCTGCACAATTATCTCATGAGGGAAGGACCAAAAAATCCAAACACTCATTCTAAATGAATAGCAAATCCACAAGTATGTATATGACTTATAAATCATTGCAGCATCTGAAATAGCACCAAGTCAACAAACAGAAGCGAACGTACAAACGTACTGAGACTGTATACAATATATTCAAATATCATTGTAAATAACATGCTTTGCAACGCAACCAATGACACATCATCACAAAGGCAATGATAGAATAACAGGAGATAGAGAAAAATAAAGATACATAAGTAAAACATGGACAGGATCAAAATCAACAAAATGAAAATTTACATAAGTATGGTATTTCTTACAGTGTCGCTTTAGAGTGGAGCACTATTCTTTATCCTCTACGCGTATCAACTTTCTTGGGAAAGTAGATATGTGGCTTCTGCAGTTGGCTGTCATCAAAGAATTGCACGAGATAGTAGGTGTCGATGGGCAAGATCTGTTAACATAGTTTGCATTATGCATGATTTAGTGACTAAAAAACATTTGCAGCAGATGAGTTAAGGCACTCAAAGTAGAAGCATAGTGACAACAAATACTTGGGTCTTTATTACCCTTATTTATTTTGCTGTTAAACTAGCCAATTCTAGAGAGTAGACACAATGAAGAAGCCACTGGGAAAAGGTTAACATGAGCTGCCAATCAACTGTAATGTAGTGTTCAAAGGGTCGAGGAGTTTGATGGGGGCCAAGCAATAGAATTAAACAGGAGGATGGAAAAATTATCTAGTTGATGCAAACGATATGCAGATAAACTGTACAGAATCATAACAAGTATGAAAAAGAAACAAGGACTCTGAATAGCTGGAAACAGACACTAGCAGCGATAAGGTGCATAACATACAGACTTCAATTTCACCAATACTCCCAGATATTTTAGGTGCCCCCCCCCCTCCCCCCTCTTTTTCTCTAAACAGACTAACTGTACAGAATCATAACAAGTATGAAAAAGTAACAAGGACCCTCAATAGCTGGAAACAAACACTAACAGCGATAGGGTGCATAACATACAGACTTCAATTTCACCAATCCTCCCAGATATTTTAGGTGTCCCGCCTTCTCCAAACAGTTATGTGCTACCCTCATTAACAGTATAGCTCTGTGGGAACAATGCTACAAAATATCATTGGTTTACTGAGCCCTGCAACCCTTACTAGTTACTGCATATTAGCCTCTTCTACTTTTATTACATAGAGTCATCCCTTTCCAATAAGGCAAACTTAGCACTTTCATTAAAAGCTAATATAGCTGACAAATGGCCCAAATCCAAACAGGCATGTAAACTGACTGAGACTAATAATTGTGTGTAATATACATCTTTTTTCATTAGCAAGCATGTCAAGAGGAAAGGAAACTATTATGAACAGGGGTTACCTGGTGTGCACATGAAACCCCACAGCAACACCATGCCATCCCTGTGAACTGTTTATGATTCATGGCTCCATTTTTTTCTCTGGAAGAAATAATTGTTATGCAGTGTCACCTGCACAATTGCACACAACATATTTCATGACTAAAACCATCCACAAACGTATATCAATAAGTTGGCAAGCAAGCCAAGCATTAAATCATGTGCTATGTTTTGTGCCCTCTATTGTCTCTGAAAAATTGGACCTTAAATTCTGCACACAGCATAACATTAAATGTATTCAAGCTATGTAATTTTCGGAACAGTGTACCATTTTTTTTAAGTAAGAAGATTGGACAAATAAACACGCACGCACAGAGGGTATCGCGGTATGAACAGAGGATGTAAAATTCATAATGAAACATAAATGATTTCTCCAGCCAATAGACTGTCACAAGTGTACTCGTGTTGTAAAAACAGCTCTACGAAGTGTAATATATAAGTAGCAATATTCACTACTACTTTTCAACAAGCATTCATTCAGTTAACTAACTCATAGTGATTCTAAAGCATAATCAGCCTGACTATAGGTCTAAACTCCAAACGGCAACCACAAGACAAAAAGTAGGAGGCCGGATCACGCTATGTGGCCTAGAAGACGTATTTCTGAACACTTACTATTTATGCATTTAATTTGATTGACACCCATTCAGAGTCTACATTCAATAGGCACACAAATATCTATTTATGTACCTCCAAGGTCCACAAGCTGATGACCCTAGAAACCAAATCAAAATATGTTCAGGCAAAGCAATAAACCACGCACAACTAAATCAGAAAATATAGGCATAAAACGCCAACATTGCCCCCAAATTTATATAAACCGTCAAACATCAAATGATATTTGGTAGTTTCTAATATACATTGAATAAAGCCATCAAAAGCTAACCATTCCCCCAAACCTACATGTACCAATTCCTCATACAGCTCATCTCGGCCCTGGTTGCCCTTCGTTTCTCTCTACCCCCTTTCTCTTCACCACGCGCTGCTCTGCCTTCGTACAGAATCACGAACTCTCCAGGCACGAGAGGTGCAGGTATTGTCTCGCGAATCGAAAACGAACCGAAGACTCTTCGCGTTCCCTGGCCCCAAACCCCAGGACCTTTCGCCGGGTCCCCCAGGCACCTCAAGCAAATGCTCGCGGCCGGACTCCATTCGCCTCAAAATGCTCGCCGCCGGACGGCGACCCTACGCGACGCACGAGGATACCCGGCCTTCCCCCGCGGCCCCGCGCCTCCCTCACCCTACACGGGGGTCGATTGAAGCGCTCCTCCCCACGAGCGCGAAATGCTGGTCGCGGAGTGAGGAGACGATGCGGTGGCAAACGAACTCCACCAGGCTTTGGATGAGACGGTGACATACCAGTAGCAGGCCGTCGAGGTCGGTCGATCGTACCGGCGCTCCGGCGTGCCGTCCCTCGCCGCAGGCTCGCAGCGGTGGGCGGCGGAGGGTGGAGGAGTGGCTCGGTGGAGGAGGTTTCGGGGAGGGGAATTTGCGGGGATTTTTGCTCTAGGGCTTTGTATATTCGGCTCTTGCAATTACAAATTTGGCCACCATAAGTGTAATGACTGTTTTGCCTCTAAAAAGTAATGAGCTGAGTAGGTGGTAAAAGGACGATTCTACCCTTGAATATTAATATATATATATAAGTTAGGTAGAGTCGAAGAATGCTCATTTTACCCTTAAAATTAAATATGTGTTGATGTGTTGTCTCAAACTATACGCAATGGTTGTTTTACACTTGAAAAAAAAAGAATGTATACATAGGGTGTGTAAAATTAGAGAATGATTATTTTACCATTAAAATAAAAATGATATGAATGACTACGCCTCAATTGGAATATGATATTTTTTAAATTATAAGACTACACAAACACAAATCATTGCAAGCAAGTTTGCACATTTTATGTGCCTGCAAATAAACTCTATTAGATGACAAATGTAGTTGTAAATAACATATGTGTGTATAAATTGTGGTCATGAAAATTTAAATCATGATGAATGCACGTAGGATGACTCGGGCCTGGTGCTAGTTAGAACCTGATTCGGTGCATGCACCCAGAGTATATATGGTTTACTGGCCACATTAAGCCAGATGCGGTAGTCCGGTAGAGAAGTTTTGTTGCATTGAATCCGGTTGCTAGGCCACAAAGGCACAAACACAACACACGCAGAGTCTTCTGCTCAGTGGCGGAGCCACCAGTATGGCGAGCCATGGCGGCCGCCATACCTGGCCGGCGACGACCCCCCCGGCGGCCAGAGGCACCTGCGCCATGGACACCAGGGAGGATGGAGCTTTTCTGTTCGTGAGTTCGTCCGTCCAAGAAGATAACGATTCAGTTTTTGGGCCTTTAACTAGTTGGGCCCGCTTCAGCAATTCAGCCCATCACAAGCCTGGAGATGAATCGCTGCCTCAAGACTGAACATCGGAGGCGACGGCCGACGGCGCGCCCCTCCCTCTTTTCCGCCTGCGCTCGTCACCAGTCCAGTCGCCAGATCCTGATCGCCTCGGTTCCTCCTCTCGCCCACACGCCCACATCTCCGTTAGCGCCGCCTGGTCGCCTGCACAGACGGCCGAGCAGGGCCAGCGGCCAGCGCCGCAGCGCGTTATGGAGCCAGATGGGGAGCCGACTAATCCTCAAGACCCTGATCCTGATGGTGCTGCAGTCACTGGTAACCGTCGGCGACACCCAATTTCAAATAGCAGCAGGATTGAGAAAAGATTAAAAGGTGAGAGTTGGATTATGGGATCGAACAATATATTAATTAAATCAATATATTAATTAAATCCTACTTGCATATGTTGCTGTACCATATTTGCAAAGTTGGTGGTTATGTTTTTTTATACAAATGAGTAGTGGTAGGTTCGCCACAGGTAGATTTTAATCCTGGCTCCGCCGCTGCTTCTGCTTGCACCCTTGCGCCAAGCCAACAAAGCCCATGAGAAAATGAAGGAAAAGCTTGTTGGGTGGAGCCAGACATTTTGCATACCAGTACAGGTCTGGAGTGTTGTATTTCTTACCAAACACGTATATGCTAGATCCCCTAATGCAAGTTAAGATATATTTTAGGTTATTGAATCGATCCAAAAATTAATAAAATGAACTAGAATGGTATTCTGCATAAATAATTTGGACGGAGAAAATAACTAGAGAGGCATGCCATCATAATTAATTAGTTGATCCTAAAAATATCATTAGATGCCCACTTGCATCCTTACCGAGCATGTTTCGACCGATGCAAGGAAACCAGTCACAAGTTCCCTAAAGTATCTTTAATGTAACCACTAAATATTTTTAAATAACACATTTATTTTTGTCCTAACTCAAACTTTTCTAACTTAACCATAGCATGAAATAATTTTATATATTTGTTTAATATTGTAGGTGTTAATATAGTCGAATGTCTTACACATTGCTTTTTTTAAAGAAAGGAAATTTTGGTAACAACCTAACCAATGAGTAATGGATTTTTGTACATAGTTTCCTCTTATCACGCTGTTATTGAGATTGGGAAAGGGAAGTTACAAATGTCAGTTTTATGCTGGTGTGCTAAACAAGATGTCTGTTTTGAGTTGATGAATGAAATTATGTTTATAGATTTGATTTTATGCACATAGCTTAGCGTATCAGTTACGTAAATGGCCAATAGGAGTAGATGAAACTAGAGCCCTCGGGATGGGAGTTTTAAATAGTTTCCAAGACATTGGCAACCATATTCAATGTGTTTCATCCTAATAAAACTATTACCATCTCTCTCCTTATAAACATTATAATATATTATTTAATTTGTTGATGTGGCACCTAAAAGACTTGACCGGGGGGAGAGACGCCCCTCTGATTTTCGTCAAGAAGCTTGTGTTGCGACTCAAACCCGGGCTGGCTTAGGGAACCGCTTCTCTGATGTGTTTGGCTGACCAGTTGCATTGTGAGAGTGTTGGCGCAGATGTGGCACCTTACTAAATGTAAATGAAACTCTCACAAAATTCGCACCGGGAAAGGCTTTAAACGCCCTGACCAAACTAACACTGGATATAACTTTTGATCAAGTTTAGACAATATTATGACATCATCAGTTTCCAAACATGTGAGAACATCGTGCGTTTCAAAACATTTGAGGGCTTTAACTTTTAAACACAATGTCTGACATCTGAAGTTTAGACAATATTAGTCTGAAGTATATGATATTGGTACTCCTTTTTCTAAATTAGGACAAAGCTAGAATAGAATATATCGAAATATCAACGGTGTCAAACATACAATTTGAAAGGGAGTATATCCAAACTGTTTTATGAATATAGGAGAATGATCCATGACATGGCTAGCAAGATAGGCCTCGCCGTGTAGGAGCCTTGGACCAAAGTGTCAAAGTTCGACGCACCTACCTTGTTCGGTTATATAGAATTTATTCCGAGCCCAAAATAATAAGTAACAAGAGACTCAGGATAGGTACAACAAATGATCAGAATTTATCATATTATGAATCTATTTTGTTGCAATTAGTTTTCAATCCAAAATAAATCATGATATCTTATTATCATAAGTCTCTTATTATACCTACTAGGCACCATGCCTGAGCTTCGTTGCGACTGGTCAACTAGCGTAGTACTCCCTCCATTCAGTTTTGATAGATATATTTTCATATGACACAATGACCAAGGGCACCACAAGTGTGCTTATCAATCTAATAAATGCCACAGACTTTTTTGTTGGTCATCCAATGTTTTAACTAGGAACTCCTTGTAACTAGTGCTATTTATTGCCAATACCCATGCTAATAGTAAATATAGCTATCATTTTTGAACATTTAAGTTTTTGAAATATAGCTATCAAAAGTGAATAGAGGGAGTATCAAATAGTGGCCCATGACAAACACATCACAATAATGATATTGAAATGCGCTATCCGGTGCTTTTGTTTGTACGAAGTCATGCATGCATTCAAATCGAGGAGTCTCATTTTGGAAGACCCAAATTCCTAAATTTCACAAAAATGACCATCAAAGAAACCAAAATTGGACAACTAATAATTTACATTAGATCGAGAAAATCAAAGGCTACATGCAATATTAATAAGCTAGTACACAGCATCCAGATCTCTGATCAATGCACATAGAAATCAGCATGTTGCCCTTAATCTCTGCATCTTTGTCACTAATAGACCCATCATACTTGTCAGCTAAGTTGTGAACATCATTTATAGAACAATGTGCAGTCCGTTCAACCGCAGATGATCTTTTTTGCTAACACATGCAACTCTCTTTTGATGGCAGCTTCAACTTTTTTGAGGTCACTCAATACATAAAAGTTTGGGTCCAAGATACCGAGACCATAAGTAAGGAAACCAATAGCATGGTACATGGCACTATTGGCAGTTTCAAATTGTTCAGATACCATTTTTCCTGGCACATTTGTTGCACACGACACTACTAGGAATAGATGCACATTTCGAGGGATTCAATTGAATATTTCCTAAATATACATTGATGTGGGTGCACACACATCAATGCCTATATATATAGACATATACTTCCTCCATCCCAAAATAAGTGTAGTTTTAGGAGTTGAGCACGTGAAAAAGGAGGGGCAAAAAGGTAGAGAGTGCACATGAAACGAGGAGGGTAGATGAGAGAGATAGAGAGAGAGAGTTGTATTGAAAAGCGAGAATTATACTTATTTTGGGACAAATTTTGAATTCTCAAACTACGCTTACTTTTACTTTGGGACGGAGAGAGTATATCTGCAGAAAATAAAATAGTAAAAGATAAATATATTCAATGATTGGTTGGGAATAAAAAAATGAAAATGCATAGGAAGAAACTGTGAGAATATGAAAATGCTATTAGAAAGACTAAATTATAACCAATAGCAAATAATTAGTCTAGTTGCCAGGAGATACGTTGTGCATGCAACTACCACATGCAGTCTCCCTATAAAGCACGGCCATCCATTATATCCTTTGGTTTTCTATACATACATATATACTGTGACTTTTCACTATAGTCATTTTGATAGTAGTATCTATAAATTATTGATTGTTGTAATACGTTGGTACAATATGGGCCTCATCAAGCTAATGGAACTTAGTATTATGAGCTATCCGACAATATATTTTCAAGTAGGTAGTACACCAAGCACTCAACGAAGGTAAAAGTGGAGCAGGGGCGGATTGAAACTAAAGGAATGCCATGCTTATATAGGCAGGAGATAAAATCTGGGATGCAATGACGAAACGTGACAATAAGAAAAGACAGGAACTAAGGAATCATATTGCAATGAATTAATGTGACATGACCAAACACCGAATAGAGATGAGCACCACGTGCCATTGCTATTTGGTCTAGGAAAGCTGGTACATTCATGTTTATCAACAGTTACATTTTATTGTGTCACATCACATATCATGTACTACTGGTGTGATTAACTAGGATGGTAGGTGCGTTAACGCTGCGCCGATGGGAAAGATGCGCATGACCTGTAGTTGTAGTGCCTAACGATTGTATCCGAGTGTAGCTTTTTTGCCCCCCTTTTAAGCATACAATACTTAACAATAGGCAGACTTAGCTTCTGAATCGCATGGAAGGTATGAATAGTAGTTTAATCATAAAGATGGCTTAATAGCCATTTATTCAGATTGGCGAAGGTTAAAAAAAGTTGTGTCGATTAAGTAGAGTCATAGGATTAGCAAAGCATAAGTGACTTCTTGGCATTGCACGATCACAAAATGTAGCATGTCGTGTAGGCAATCAAGAGATTTTAACATATTACCACATTCTTTGTGATAATAATACTATAGAAGCCTCACTTCAATACACAGTTCCTGCATAACTTAAATTACATCTTCCACCTTTTCAAAATCTACTCATATATATGAGAAAAGGTTTCAGTTCAAACCGAAAACAGCAATAGCTCACATATATGGCATAAGGTCCTGATGAATAAGGTATCACTTAATGTCTGCTCCATGCTGCTCTAGAAGGTGCACCTTCATCATGTTCTTCTAACTTTTGTCAGCAACTATCCTTTCTCAAAAAGGAAAATACATCTCATAAATTAAATACATTCACCTCCATATTAGAGGATGTCAATTTCACGGTCATCATAGGAGCATGCATGGTTTTCTGCACTCTGTACAGCGTTGTCATAGGTTGCAATTCTTAGTATTTGTTTGCTTGGCATTGTTTATTGCCGTTTGACAAACCACATAGATGAACTTTAATTTTTGTCACAAAACAAATTAAGTTACGTAAGTAGCTTATTTGGAAATACTAATGTCAGGGCGTTGTCCTCTCAAGGCGTAGGAGTGGGACACCGGAGGCCGGGGACGAGGATCCCGGCGGCGGCGCGGAGCGGACGCCGTCCTGACGGCCGGCGACCGTGCGGACGTAACTGCAGAGGAGCGTGGGGACGATGCAAGGGAAACAGAGGGAGATGCAGGGGGCGCCTGAGATCAAACTGATCTCTAAGCGTAACTGACATTAATCACACGTTCAGGCTATATAGCCAGATAGAAGTTACAAACCAAACACACATGTACTAGTTACAGATACAGACACGCACACTTGCAAAACTACGCTGCAATTTCAAATACTTGATGTTCTAGTGGAACTGCTTCAGCCACGACGTCGGCGTGCATAGACGTTGCCGGTCATAACATCGCTCCCCTCCTCTGGAAACAGCTCGTCCTCGAGCTGGAAGTCGGGGTAGGATTGCTTGAAGTCTGGAATAGCTTCCCACGTTGCTTCTGAGCTTGGAAAGCCTGACCATTGTATGAGGATATGCCAAATGCCTCGGCGCAGCTGTGACTTGAGAACCTTCTCTGGCTGTTGTAGCATACGGCCATGGTGGAGAGGTGGCAATGGCTGAGTAGTAGATGGAGGTGTTCCATGAAATGGCTTTAGGACTCCAACATGAAAGACATCATGGATGCGAGCTGCTGCAGGTAGGCGCAGGCGATAGGCAACGTCTCCAATGCGTTCACTGATTTGGAATGGTCCCGTGTAGCGAGGGCCAAGCTTTCCACGAGCTGTTGGCTCCAGTGAACGAGTGTGCCGATTGAGGATGCGCAACCATACCCACTCATTGACGCTGAATGTCAGTGGCCGTTGGTGAGCATCATAGTGTTTCTTGGCATGCTCTTGAGCTTGGAGAAGACGATCACGGACATCAGCGAGAAAGGTGTCCCTTTCCTATAGTAGTGTGTCAATTGTTGTTGTTCTGACTGCAGATGCCTTGTATGGAACTAGTTCAGGTGGAGGCCGGCCATAAACAACATGGAAGGGAGAAGTGCGTAGCGCTGAGTGATATGCTGTATTATAAACATATTCAGCCCATGGTAGCCAATCAAGCCACGCTCGAGGGCGATCACCAGTGATGCATCTTAGGTACATGGCAATTGTTTTGTTGACTGCTTCGGACTGTCCATCAGTCTAAGGATGGAAGGCTGTGCTCATCTTTAATTTGACGCCAGCTTGTTTGAATAGGTCTTGCCAAATGTGTCCTGTGAATACAGGGTCTCTGTCACTGACAATGGATTTAGGGAAACCATGTAAACGGACTATGTCAGTGAAGAAGGCACGTGCAACTGTTGCAGCAGTACATGGGTGACCCAATGCAATAAAATGGGCGAACTTGGAGAACCTGTCGACCACTGTCAGGATCACACTCTTGCCATTAACTTTGGGTAGGCCCTCAATGAAATCAATAGAAATGTCAGCCCATACTTGATCTGGTACCTCCAGGGGCTGCAATAGATCGGCTGGGTGAAGGGCTTCAGTCTTGTTTCGCTGGCATGTTGTGCATGATTGTACAAAATCACGGACTGTTGCCCTGTCACGATCGATAATGAAATCCTTTCTGAGGCGCTGAAAGGTCTTTTGTATGCCCTCATGAGCTGCTGTGTGCGCCAGTTCTAGTACTGTAGGTAAGCAAGCTGACTGTGGGTGAACATATACCCGTGATCCTTTGAGAATTAGGCCCTGATCAGAGTGCCAACTATCACCACGAAGTTCTGTAATATTATCTCTGGGAGTTTGGAGATGTGGGCTCTCATTTAATTCAGTGCGAAGTTCCTCAAATAACTGAAAAGAAGGGCTGGACAGCACGCATAGTTGCTGATCATGTTGCCTGGAGAGTGCATCAGCCACTATGTTGAGGTGCCCCGGTCTATATTCGACAGAGAAATCGAAGCCAAATAGCTTGCTGATCCACTGATGTTGAGGGACAGTTGATAGACGTTGGTCTAGCATAAATTTGAGTGCATAATGATCTGTCCTGATAATGAATTTGTGTCCCCACAAATATGGCCTCCAGTGGCGTACTGCTTGAACAAGTCCTATTAGTTCCCGTTAATATGCTGCTATTTTGAGGTGGCGAACTGCAAATGGTCTGCTATAAAATGCCAATGTCCCTTCATTTTGGTGAAGGACAGCACCGAAGCCCGACCCCGATGCATCACAGTCGACCACAAATGGTTTGGAGAAATTGGGAAAGTGGAGAACAGGTGCTGATGACAATGCATTCTTGAGATTTTGAAATGAGTTGGCTGCTGTGTCAGACCATATAAATCCATTCTTTTTTAGCAGGATTGTGAGAGGAGCAGCTATGATGCCATAATTTTTTATGAAGCGGCGATGTAAGGATCGATGGACCAAGAGGGGGGGTGAATTGGGCCTTTTTCAAATTTCTAAGACAAAATAAAACAACCTTAACCTATGCAATACTAGTAAGGCTCAATTCACCAATCGGCTAACTAAGCAAACTACACAAGCTATCAAATATACACCAAGATATGAAACTAAGCAAGGTAGAGCTAAGTTATGATCTCTAAGGTCAAGCACATGAATAATTGCATGAAAGTAAGTGCTTGAAAGTAAAGAGTGGGCAAGAGACAACCGGATTTTTTCCCGTGGTGTCGATGTGTTGGCACACACCCCTAATCTACGTTGTGACACTCACTAAGAGTCTTGTCACCTCCCATGTCACCGAGACGAGGGCGCTAACTAAGAGTCTCCGTTCACCATCCCGGCATGGTGGAGCTCAAGCCACATACAAACTTCTTCAGGCTCCCACAATCCTTGGCAAGCTCCGGAAGAAACACCTCAATCACCAAGATCGCCTAGGTGCTGCCAATCGCCAAGAGTAACAAGCTAGGGCCTTCACTTGAGCAAGAACCGATCACCAAGAACGGATGCACACAAGCTTCTCTCTACTCAAGTCCTTAGTCTTGCTTCTTGAATGATTGAATGAACAAGTGTGTGAAAGATGAAGCAAAAGGTGGCTCTCAACAATAGTATGAGTGTATGAATGTTGCCTGGTGTCAAGAGAGAGAAAAATGACCCATTAGAGGGGTATATATAGGCAGCTCACACGAATAGAGCTGTTGGAGAAAAGCTGTCAGAAAAGTACGCAACGCCGGTTAATCCGACGGTCCTCCAATTGTCATCGACGGTTTAACCGATGAATGTAAACAGCCCATTTGGAAAACTAGCCGTTACAACTCGGGCAGATTAACCGACGTATCATCGGTTTAACCGGTGAGTGTAGTTGTTCACTGATCAACTGAAAAACCAATTCTCTGGACAACTGCACCGACGTTAACTCAAATCCATCGTCGGTTTAACCGGTGAGTATAACTTCTGAAATCCCTAGAAAAACCAACTCACTGGACAATTGCAACGACGTTAATTTCAAACATTGTCGGTTTAACCGGTGAATGTAACCTTGAAACACCCTGAAAAACCAACATTCTAGACAACTGCACCGACGTTAATTTTCATATCGTCGGTTTAACCGATGTATATACTTTTCCAGACTCTGATAACTGCGTTTAACCGACGAATAGAAAAATGAAGTCGTCGGTTAAACCGGTGCATAGACTGTTTCTGATTTTGCCTTTACTGATTTGAGTCTTGAATGAAATCCAAATATCCTTGAGATATAAGTTGAAAATCACTTATTTGAACTTCTTTAGAACCTGAGTGACCATAGTGTGCATCCATTTTTGATTGACCATGTCCATGCTCAAGTTACTCAGCCTTAACCCCTCTTAATAGTGCAACCTCTACAAAACTATAAAACCTATACTAACATAAGTGTCCTTCTCAACCTTACGACACTTAGGACTAGAAAGATCCTTAGTCTTGATATATATTTGAGTTGAATACCGAGATCGCCTTTTTGAATAATGAAATTGAGGGGCCTCTTTAACATATGACCAAATGAGCAATAATGTTTCATTAAGCTGCACAAACTCATTAGTCACAATAATGGTTGTCATTAATCACCGAAACATACCTAGAGGGCCTAGATGCTTACAATCTCCCCCCTTTTTGGTGATTGATGACAACACAATCATAATAATAACGAGAGAGCGAGAAAGATAATACAGGAGAAACTCAAGCAAACTCGAAAGAGAACCAAGGAGCTCAACGGCTCAAACGGAATCCATAGATATGTCTCAAAGCACAGCATACTCAAGAGTCAAATGTACATATCCATGAACTAACATCAAATGAGATATAAAACATCAAAGTCCTATAACTATGAGCTCTCTCTAGCTCTACCCTCCCCCTGACTCCAACTCCCCCTAACTCTCTCCCCCTTTGGCATCAAAGCACCAAAAAGGCGAGCTACGGGTCCGGCTGTCGCGGCACGGCGAGGAAGCGGTCCGGGTCATCGTCGTCGTCGTCGTCATCGTCGAACAGAGAGTCCTCGGTGACGGACGGGAGCTGAGGGTCTGAGCTGACTGGAGGTGTAGCTGTCGTGGAGGCTCTCGTGCTGGCATTGCCTAGAAGAGGGTCCGTGGAAGTGGTATCCGGGTTGGCAGAAGAAGTGTCAACATCTGAAGTCGTGACTGCTGAAGCTGCCGGCTGCGGAACTATAGTCTTCTCTCCTCCCTCCCCCTGAAAGTGGTGCCTGTGGTACGATGGGGAGGGCGACTGACTAAACCGCTGACGGTGAGTCTTGAAAGAGCGTAGTCGCGGGTAGTGGCGAGAAGAGCGGACGACCGGCAGACCCAAGGAGTGCGGACATCGAGAATGTGGTCTCCGGTGTCGCCGAAGTAGCTGGGGCTACAGTAGGGGCTGGAGCTGGAGTGACTGCAAGCTGAGGTGCTCCAACACTCTGAAGTCCTGGCTGCTGCGGGGCGAGTCCGGTTTGAGTGTAAAGCTGTGTGATCATCCCGAACATCGCCATCATGCCCTGCTGCATCTGCTGGAACTGAGCGTTTGTCCTCTGTGAAACTCGATCAATGAGCCCGGCAAAATGCTCCTCGGCTGCAGCATGCTCTCGGGCAGCCTCCCTCTGAATGGCAGAAAGCTGAGCCTCATGGGCTCTCCTGGCCTCCTCCTGTGCTATCCGATCCTCTCTCCGCTGAGTGATAAGCTGCTGAAGGAGAGAGGCGAGCTCGGACGGCTGAGTCACCTGGGACTTTGAGACAATAGCAGCTGCTGGTGACGAAGGAGCTGGCTCTCTGGACCCTCCTGCCTCGTGGTCGTGACTGGCTGGTGCTGCAGGAAAGTACTCGTCATCCTCGGAGGAGTCTGACTCAAGCTCAGACCAGTGTATCTCATCATCTCCTCCTAGAAGTTGTGCCTCTGCTGCTAGAAGTGCCTCGTCCTCCTGTGCTACTCGGGCCTGCGCCTCAGGTGACAATCGTGCCATAGCAGCTCTGTCTGCCTGTCTGCCCCTCCTCCTGTCCTATGGTGCTGTGGGATGGTAGACCGGGAACCTGGGGGCCTCATCCTGACGGTAAACCGCACTGATGGGTGACTCAGCTGGCACAATCATAGAACAGATGTAACTGATCCAGTGAGAATAACGAAACTGGCGTACAACACCCATCCCGTCAGTGATCACATCCTCTATCTCAGCCAGAATAAAATCCACTGTATCAAATGGCTCGTGAGTGAGGATGTGTAGGAGCAGTAGCTGCTGCAGGCCAGTGAACCCCTCTGGGTAGCCACTCCTCGGAAACAGAGTCCTCCGGAGGGCCATGTGAACTGCGTATGCCTCTAGGGTCAGCAAGCTGGGGACTCTGGCATATGAGGCTGGAAACGGCTAGCGGAAGCACTGAGAGATCGCCTCGTGAGAAGGTGCAATCCCGCCAATCATCGCCATGCGCGTTGGATCTGCGTCTCCGTATACTCTCTCGTGCAGGGAGACATCGACCAAGTCAACTCCAAGGATCCCTGCAATGGTCGCCCTCGAAAAACCAAAGACCTGGCCTCCAAACATGAAGTGCACGGCTCTGCGCTCGGGAGCTATCCAGGCTGTGGCATAGAACACTCTGACCCAGTCCTCTATATATCTGTTCTGCTCCATCTGAAGTAGCCTGGGCAGACCTCTGAAGTGTGCCAAGTGCTCTCTGACATCTGCTCCCCCTGCGGCTGTCCTCAGAGAGACCCAGTCTAGCACTCTGTGTGAGAAGATCCTGTGCCCTCGCCTCTGGTAGGTCTCGTAGAAGCTGGCCTGAAGAAGTGTCCAGAACCTACGGTCGACCCTGCTGTCACGGGTCACGGGGAACCAGTCTTCCTCTGCTACACTCCACCTGAGCCTCTTGACCTTTGCCGCATTGGCCTTGGTCAAGTTCTAGAGCAGCACATCTGGCTCCAGACGCACAACAGTGTCCATACGGAACACTGTGCGCTCGGCCTCTAGGGCCTCGGCTCTGCGAGCTGCTGCTGCTGCTGTGGACCTGCGAGGCTCCTGTGCCTAGTGACCTCCTCGCGTCCTCGGTCCAGTGCGACGCTCGGTCGCTGGTGAAGAACCTGCTCCTGGGGACGTCTGCCGAGTGCAGCCAGAACGTCGTAAAGTCGGTGACCCCTGAGCACTCTCTCCATGGGTCTGCTCTGACTGTGCTGCCTCTGAATCTACATCTGAATCTGCAGCTGTCGGCTCCCCCTCAGACGAATCGCCCTCTGTCTGTTGTGTAGTGGCCCTGGTGGCCCTGACACCTCGGATCCTGCCCATACCTCGGCCTCTGCCTCTGCCCCTGACTGGCTGCTCCCTGATACTGAACGGACGAGCACGGCCTGATGCTCCTCGGCGGCCTTGGCCACCATCTCGGCCCTCTCGGCCTCCCTCTCTGCACGAGTCCGCTTTCGGACCGGTTTCTCGACCACGACCTCCTTCCCCTTCCTTTTCTCATGTCCCATCTCGGTCAAGCAAAACGTCGAACACTTTGAGCGCACTGAGTGAGGGTGTTGGCCACGGCGCGAAGTGAATGGCGTGCAAGCGCTGCTGCATGGGCGGCATGAGGTGTCCGCAGTGGCAGCTCAGAGCACGTGGGGGCGGCGCTGAGGCGCACGGCGTCGCGTGGCGGTGGCGGCGTGGAGCGGCGCGGGCGCAAACTGTGTGTGAGTGGTGCGCGGGCGGCGTAGATGGTGCGTGGTGGCGTGGATTACGCGCGGTGGTGGCGGCTCGGGTCGGCGGTGTGCAGGCGGCGTGGAACGACGACGGCGGCTGCGTGGGCGAGCGGCGGCGGTTGCGTAGGCGAGCGGCGGCGCGGAGACGGGCAATGACCGGGCAAAAAATTGAGGACGGTTTGCGCGGGCAAGAGACATATGACAGGTGGCCCCCACAATTTTTCTTAACGCCGGTTAATCCGATGCTTAGGTTTAGAACGCCGGTTGATTGCATCGGTTAAGTTCACCCGAGACTCCAGCAGAAATTCATCTGAACGCCGGTTGATCCGACGATATGCATTTGAACTCGCCGGTTGAACGCTTCTATCACCGGTTGATTGTTAGGTCAGATCAGTGTTATATTCACCGGTTGATCCGATGCTCTGACTTTTGCCTACACCGGTTGAACGACTATTTTTGACTGAGCTGAGACAAAACTTAGTAATGCCGGTTAAACCGATGGTGTTGTTCCATTAAGCGTCGGTTTAACCGGTGAACTCGAAAAACCTTCACTCAGCTCACTCTTCTATGCTAAGTCCAATAAACTTATAAAATTCAACTAAACTCAAGTTAATGGACTTGCATAGGCGACTTTACCCCTCAAAATACTTAGGATAGCACACTAGCTTAATAGTTTTTCTTTTCGAATACAAGAAAAAGCCGTAAGGCGAGACAAAGCGCCAAATAAAATGTATGAGCCTTGTCATAGGAATATTGAAGATAGAGAGCTTTAAACTCATCATGACATGACTCACTAGGCAATAACGCACCTAACACTTTGCTCTTTTCACTTTTCATGAATTAAGATCTTGCATATGAAACAAGTCTCATTTTCATCAAGTGATCTCCTTTGTGACCCTTACGCATGCAATGATGGTGCAAGCTAAAACCACATGCGAAAGAAGAGTAAATATAAAGTGCACATCTATATGACAAGAAAATGCATAACAAGAATTTAAGTTTTACTTGTCAAGTTTGAACCCACGAGAAGCTTCTTCATGATGAGCCTTTCTACAAGCCTTGAGGAAAACAAGTGGACCACCACCTCTAGCTAAACTCATGTTCATCACTATCTTACCATAGTTAGACAAGTGTCCTATATGTATGCATTTTTCTATATGACATGGCAACTTACATGGCGTTTGCCGCATCTAATACATTAAGCTCATTCCTTAGCCTAATAAAAGTACTATCGTCTAATGGTTTTATGAAAATATCCGCCAATTGCTCCTCGGATCTCACACCTTGAAGAGATATGTCTCCTTTAACTTCGTGATCACGCAAGAAGTGATGGCGAATATCAATGTGCTTTGTGCGAGAGTGTTGAACCGGATTTTTGGCAATTTTTACGGCACTTTTATTGTCACAAAGGAGTGGTATCCTATCTAGTTTCACACCAAAGTCCAAAAGGGTTTGCTTCATATATAGGATTTAGGCACAACATGCACCGGCCGCTATATATTCCGCTTCCGCGGTGGACAAAGCCACGAAATTTTGCTTCTTACTCGACCAAGAAACTAGAGAACACCCAAGCAAGTGGCAACCCCTGGAGGTACTCTTGCGATCCACATGGCTTCCGGCAAAATCCGAATCCGAGTATCCCAAGAGATCTAAGCTAGCGCCTTTGGGGTACCACAAGCCTATGCTTGGGGTGTGCTTGAGATACCGAAGGATCCTATTCACAGCCGAGAGGTGTGATTCCTTTGGGTTTGCTTGAAAGCGGGCACACAAGCACACACTAAACATTATATCGGGCCTAGATGCGGTAAGGTAAAGCAAAGACCCTATCATAGAACGATAGAGAGATTGATCAACCAGTTTACCATCCACATCTAAGTCGAGATGCCCATTGGTTGCCATGGGTGTCTTGATCGGCTTGCATTCATCCATCTTGAATTTCTTCAAGATATCTTTAGTATACTTTTCTTGATGGATGAATGTCCCTTCCTTTAATTGTTTGACTTGAAAACCAAGGAAGAAGGTCAATTCGCCGACCATGGACATCTCGAATTCCCTAGACATCATGGTAGCAAACTCATGGCTTAGTAAATCATTAGTTGAGCCAAAGATAATATCGTCAACATAAATTTGACAAATGAAAAGATCCCCGTTGATGTCTTTTGTGAACAATGTGGTGTCCACCCTCCCGATCTTGAAGTCTTGCATGATTAGGAAGTCATGAAATCTCTCATACCAAGCCCTTGGAGCTTGTTTAAGCCCATAGAGTGCCTTGTGCAACCTATAAACATGGTTAGGATTCCTCGGATCTTCAAACCCGGGAGGTTGCTCAACATAAACAAGTTCGTTAATAACGCCATTTAAGAATGCACTTTTCACATCCATTTGATATAACTTGATATTATGATGTGAAGAGTAAGCAAGAAGGATGCGGATAGCTTCAAGTCTTGCGACCGAAGCAAAAGTTTCACCAAAATCTAAACCTTCGACTTGAGAGAACCCTTTTGCCACAAGTCTTGCTTTATTGCGTATCACCACCCCATGTTCATCTTGCTTGTTTCGGAAGACCCACTTAGTGCCGATGATGTTCTTATTTTTCGGAGGAGCTTCGAGGACCCAAACATCATTGCGGGTGAAGTTGTTCAATTCTTCTTGCATGGCCATCACCCAATTCGAGTCCTCAAGCGCTTCCTCTATGCTAGTGGGTTCAATACAAAAAACAAACGAGTAATGTTCGCAAAATGAAGCATGCTTAGAGCGAGTTCTTACTCCCTTGGAAGGGCTACCAATGATTTGACCAATTGGATGATCCTTGGAGATGCGACCATACTTCACTAGCGGTTCATGCGTGGATGTTTGTTGAGGTGGATCATGGGTGACTTGTGCTTATGGTGGAACATTTTGCTCTTCTTGTTCTTGGACTTGGGGTGTTGGCGTTGGCACATTTTCTTGAGATTGTGGATCATCTTTTTCTTGATCTTCATCCACTTGGGGTGCCATGGAGGTGCTTGGTGTAGACGAGGAAGGTCCTCCCCCTTGATCATTGCCTTCATGCACCTCTTCCGGCTTGATATCCCCAATGGACATCTTCTTCAAAGCTTCATCAATCTCCTCATCACCTACATTGTCATAGCCAACAACCTCCTCTTGGGAGCCATTAGATTCATCAAACTCCACATCACATGTTTCTTCAACTAACCCGGAGGTTTGATTGAATACTCTATATGCTTTGGAGTTTGATGCATAACCAAGAAAGAATCATTCATCACATCTACTCTCAAACTTACCGAACCTTTTCTTCTTATAAATGAAGCATTTGCAATCAAAGACTCGAAAGTAGGATATATTTGGTTTCTTCCCGGTGATGAGCTCATATGGCGTTTTCTTGAGGAGTCGGTGGGGATACACTCGGTTGGATGCATGGCAAGCCGTATTGATTGCTTCCGCCCAAAACTTCTCGGACGTGCCATAATCATCCAACATTGCTCTTGCTAGAGTGATTAGTGTCTTGTTCTTTCTTTCCACCACTCCATTTTGTTGAGGCGTGTAGGTGGCGGAGAACTCATGCTTGATGCCTTCTTCATCGCACCATTTTTCAATTTTCATATTTTTGAACTCGGTGTTGTTGTCACTCCGGATCTTCACAATTGGGGAGTTGTACTCCCTTTGAGCTCTTTTTGCAAATGTCTTGAAGACTTCCAGAGTTTCACCCTTATCGCCTAGAAACATGACCCAAGTATAACGTGAAAAATCATCAACTATTACTAGGCAATAGAGGTTACCACCAATGCTCTTGTATGTAGTTGGACAAAAAAATCCATGTGTAGTAGCTCGAGCGGCTTGAAGGTAGACAACATCGTCTTGATGGGATGATGTGTTGCAACTTGCTTTCCGGCTTGACATGCTTTACATAATTTGTTTTTGTCAAAGGTGACATCCTTCAAGCCGGTGATCATCCCTCTCTTGTGGGCTTTCTTGAGGTTGCTCATGCCAATATGAGCAATTCTTCTATGCCAAAGCCACCCAAGAGACGACTTGGTGAAGAGGCATGTCATGGAGCTTGTTTGCTTTGAAGAGAAATCCACCAAGTAAATGTTGACATGCCTAAACCCCGTGAATACCAATGACTTGTCTTCTTCAAGGGTTATTACAACACCATTCTTTTCAAAGGTACACGTTAGTCCAATATCACATAATTGAGCAATTGAAATGAGATTAAAACTAAGTGCTTCTACAAACAAGACATTAGAAATAGATAAATCTTTTGAAATTGCTATTCTACCCAAACCTAAAACTTTTCCCCTTGAGTTATCACCATAGGTGACATGTTCATGATCGCCGGGGTCTTCAAGAGAGGTGAACATGCTATCATTGCCGGTCATGTGTTGAGAGCAACCGCTATCAAGTACCCAATGTTTTCCACCGGCTTTGTAGTTCACCTACACACATGAGAATTTCACTTTTGTGTTTTTGGAACCCAAACAAGCTTTGGGCCTTGCACATATGTGACAAGAGCTTTTGGGACCCAAATTTGCTCGGGGAGCTTCTTCTTTGACTCCTTAGTGATTTTGCCAATGAATTTGGCCTTCACCTTGCCCTTCACTTTACTCAAAAGAAAGTGGTTATTTTGAAACATTGATGAGTAATTCTTTGGTAAAGTGGGAAGAGGGCGTGATGGTAAGGTGCACTCCCTAGTGTGGTGCCATATGAACCAACTTCTTTGATGAAGCTATTCTTGATCTCCGGAGAAGGAGTAGTGCCTTGATTTGGCTTCGGAAATGAACCAAGACCTCTCTTGTCATAGTCACGAGCATTGTTGAAGAGAATTTCCTTGTGGATGTATTCTCCTCGTGAGAGCTTCTCCACACTACTCTTGAGGCTTGCCACTTGATCCATCAATTCCTTTTCCCTAGAAGGAGCAAGCTCGGGCACAATATTAGTAGCACTTGCATCAATGAGTAGGTCATCACATGAAGTAGAAGCATTGACTTTTTCAATAGTTTCATTGACAAAGTTCTCAAGACTCGGGTCAATTGCTTCATATGCAAATTCAAGTTCTTGATATTTGTGAGCCAACTCCCTATGCTCTTGTTTAAGTTTTTTGTGGCTCTCTTCAACTTGCTTAGCAGGTATAAGTGACTCATTGTGCTTCTTGAGCAAGTCATTGTACTTGCCAAGCAAATCAGAGTGGGCAAGCTCTAACTTGGTATGAGTGCTCTCAGGAAGCTTGACTTTGCCCTTTTCCCTCTTGATAACGGATGTATACTCATTAATGAGGTTAGTAAACTAATAAGGGTCAAGCTCATCATCACTATCATCTTCACTCTCACATACCTTAGAGTTACCTTTGGCCATGAGGCACATGGGAGGTGGAGGTAGCGATGGTCCTTCATTGGTGAGAGCAATGGTGACAATGTCTTCTTCATCACTTGAATCTTCACTTGATGAGACATCGGTCACCCATTCTTGTTTTTTCACCAAGAAGCTTCTTCTTCTTCCCAAGCTTTTTGTTCTTGTTTTTCTTTTCATCTTCATCATCGTCGCTTGAATCATGGCGATGCTTGCTCTTGTTGGTCTTCTTTCTCTTGTCCGGCTTGGGGCAATCGGGAGAGATGTGACCTTTTTCTCCACAATTGTAGCATGTTTTGTTCTTGGCATCTTCCCTTGGCCGGAACATTTTTCTTTTGGGGTCAAAGTTGTAACCCTTATTGTTTATCTTGTCGCTCAAGCGTGTGAACTTTCTCATCATGAGAGCAAGTTCTCCATCTTCTTCATCATCGGGTGAGCTTTCATGATGAACTTCTTCTTCATTGCTTGAGCTTTATTCTTGCTTGATCATCTTGAGCTTGCGGTGCTTGTTGGCCTTGGTTTTGAGAGCGATTGTTTTGCTTGTAGTTGGCTCTTCGGACATACTAAGGATACTCATTTCATGAGCGCGAATTTCGCCCACAAGCTCACCCACTTCCATCGTATCAAGATTCTCCTTTTGAAGCATAGCATTGATGATGTTGTATTTGGGCTTCGGAAAGAGCATGAGAATCTTGCGGTTGATGGAGCCATTGTCAATTTTAGATACTTCAAGAGCATTAATGTCCTTGACAATGACATTCAAGCGAGAATACATATCATTGCAATTTTCATGAGCTAGCATTTTAAAAGAATCATACTTAGCTCTAAACAAGTGATATTTTTGCTCACGAACTTTTGTGGAGCCTTCATGAATTTCAATGAGCTCTTTCCAAATATCACTTGCCAAGTCCATGACATTAACTCTAGCAAAGACTTCCTCACTAATAGCTTCGAAAATTGCATTTCTAGCCTTAGCATTCCACTTCAATTGTTCGGGAGTGGGATTTCTGGTGAACCCGGTCTTAGTCGCTAACCACACTTCGGGGGCAATCGCATCAAGATATGCGGCCATGCAAACTTTTCAATAAGCAAAGTTCTTGCCCTCGAAGTGAGGTGGCGAACCACCCATCTTAGCCATAGCTCTAGGCGGTGAAGCCTAATGATCCAAATGAGCAACGAGGCTCTAATACCAATTGTAAGGATCGATGGACCAAAAGGGGGGTGAATTGGGCCTTTTTCAAATTTCTAAGACAAAATAAAACAACCTTAACCTATGCAATACTAGTAAGGCTCAATTCACCAACCGGCTAACTAAGCAAACTACACAAGCTATCAAAGATACACCAAGACATGAAACTAAGCAAGGTAGAGCTAAGTTATGATCTCTAAGGTCAAGCACATGAATAATTGCATGAAAGTAAGTGCTTGAAAGTAAAGAGTGGGCAAGAGACAACCGGATTTTTTCCCGTGGTGTCGATGTGTTGACACACACCCCTAATCCACGTTGTGACACTCACTAAGAGTCTTGTCACCTCCCATGTCACCGAGACGAGGGCGCTTACTAAGAGTCTCCGTTCACCATCCCGGCGTGGTGGAGCTCAAGCCACGTACAAACTTCTTCGGGCTCCCACAATCCTTGGCAAGCTCCGGAAGAAACACCTCAATCACCAAGATCGCCTAGGTGCTGCCAATCACCAAGAGTAACAAGCTAGGGCCTTCACTTGATCAAGAACCGATCACCAAAAACGGATGCACACAAGCTTCTCTCTACTCAAGTCCTTAGTCTTGCTTCTTGAATGATTGAATGAACAAGTGTGTGCGAAAGATGAAGCAAAAGGTGGCTCTCAACAATAGTATGAGTGTATGAATGTTGACTGGTGTCAAGAGAGAGCAAAATGACACATTGGAGGGGTATATATAGGCAGCTCACACGAATAGAGCCGCTGGAGAAAAGCTGCCAGAAAAGTACGCAACGCCGGTTAATCCGACGGTCCTCCAATTGTCATCGACGGTTTAACCGATGAATGTAAACTGCCCATTTGGAAAACTAGCCGTTACAACTCGGGCAGATTAACCGACGTATCATCAGTTTAACCGGTGAGTGTAGTTGTCCACTGATCAACTGAAAAACCAATTCTCTGGACAACTGCACCGACGTTAACTCAAATCCATCGTCGGTTTAACCGGTGAGTATAACTTCTGAAATCTCTGGAAAAACCAACTCACTGGACAATTGCACCGACGTTAATTTCAAACATCGTCGGTTTAACCAGTGAATGTAACCTTGAAACACCCTGAAAAACCAACGTTCTGGACAATTGCACCGACGTTAATTTTCATATCGTCGGTTTAACTGATGTATATACTTGTCCAGACTCTGATAACTGCGTTTAACCGACGTATAGAAAAATGAAGTCGTCGGTTAAACCGGTGTATAGACTTTTTCTGATTTTGGCTTTTCTGATTTGAGTCTTGAATGAAATCCAAATATCCTTGAGATATAAGTTGAAAATCACTTATTTGAACTTCTTTAGAACCTGAGTGACCATAGTGTGCATCCATTTTTGATTGACCATGTCCATGCTCAAGTTACTCAGCCTTAACCCCTCTTAATAGTGCGACCTCTACAAAACTATAAAACCTATACTAACCTAAGTGTCCTTCTCAACCTTACGACACTTAGGACTAGAAAGATCCTTAGTCTTGATATATATTTGAGTTGAATACCGAGATCGCCTTTTTGAATAATGAAATTGAGGGGCCTCTTTAACATATGACCAAATGAGCAATAATGTTTCATTAAGCTGCACAAACTCATTAGTCACAATAATGATTGTCATTAATCACCGAAACATACCTAGAGGGCCTAGATGCTTATAGGTGATAGTATCCAGCAAGGCCTAGAAATCCTCTCAGTGCTCTTGCAGAAGTGGGTTGGGGCCAGGACTGAACTGCTTTAACCTTGTCAACATCCATTGCAACACCGTCTGCAGAAATTACATGGCCCAGGTAGTGGACAGATGAAGTAGCAAAGGAACACTTTGACCTTTCGACTTGTAATTTGTGCTCACGTAAGACAGAGAACACAGCCCGCAGGTGCATCAAATGTTCAGACCAAGAACTGCTATAGATTAATATGTCATCGAAGAAAACCAACACACACTTGCGGAGGAATTGGTGCAAAACTGAGTTCATAAGACTTTGAAAGGTGGCTGGTGCATTTGTTAGACCAAAGGGCATTACCAAGAATTCAAAATGGCCATGGTGAGTGTGAAACGCAGTCTTGGCAATATCATCAGGATGTACACGTACTTGATGGTACCCTGCTCGAAGATCTAACTTTGTAAAGAAGCGGGCTCCTTGTAATTCATCAATTAATTCTTCTACAATGGGTATGGGAAACTTATCCTTGACTGTTTTTTCATTCAGAGCTCTATAATCCACGCAAAAGCGCCATGTGCCATCTTGTTTCTTCACCAATAGTACAGGAGCCGAGAAGGGAGAATTGCTGGGCCGAATGATCCCCTGTTCAAGCATTGTGTTACACTGCTACTCTAATTCATCTTTTTGAAGATGTGGGTAGCGATAGGGTCTGACGGCCACTGGTGCAGTGTTTGGAAGAAGATGGATGCAGTGATCACATTCTCGGGCTGGTGGTAAACCAGTCGGCGGCTCAAAAACATCTGTGAAAGATTCCAGAAGCGGCTCAAGTAATGGATGTGCTGTGTCGCTGAGGGAATAAAGCCGATTCACAGGAGGCAATTCTCTTTGCGGGGATCCAATGCCTCTCCACAGCACTTTATGGCCACGATGCCAAAAGGACATGCACAGCTCATCAAAATCCCAAAGAATTGTACCCAAGTGCTTGAGGAATGCTATGCCAAGCACCATGTCGAAACAATCAAGGGGGATTGCGTAGCATTCCACGAAAAAGAAATCAGAGCCAATTCTGGTTGCTACATCACGAGCTAGGCCATGACATCTAACTCGGTCACCATTGGCCACTATGACACTAGCACCCATGCTGTCATGAAAATGAAGGCCAATTTGATGAGCAACGTCCTTGTTGATGAAATTGGAAGTGGAACCAGAATCAAGCAATGCTGTGAGCTCATGTTCTCCAATTTTGACACGAACGCGCATCGTGTCATTAGTTGTCAAGCCTGCAATTGCATGTAGTGAGATGAGCGGGGGCTGCTCTTCCTGGTGAGTCTCTTCTGCTGGCACACCAGTGTCATCATCTTCAAGGTCAGTCACCTCGCGGTAGAACAGCCGGGGGCACTTGTGGCCACGTGTGTATTGTTCATCGCAATTATAGCAAAGTCCTTGCTGCCGGCGCTCGGCCATCTCGGATGGTGTGAGACGGCGAAGCGGCCAGGGTGGGGCTGGAGAGGTGACTGAACCTGCCGCAGAAGTGGGCGTCGTGACTGCTGTTGGAGTAGAGGAAAGTGCAGTAGTGCGAGGTGGCAGTCTTGACGTGCGGCTGAAGGTAGATGGCGAGAGTGCAGACGAGCGGCGTTCGAACGCGCGTGCCAACACCATGGCGCGCTACAGATCTTGAGGAGCTTGCAACTTGACGTCAGTGCGGAGCGGCTGCAGTAGTCCCCCAGTGAAAAGCTGAACCTGTTGTTCCGCGGACAGAGGACCCGCGTGTGCCAATCGCATTTGGAACGACTCTTGGTAGTCAAAGACAGAACCACGGAATGGCAGACGTGCAAGCTCGGCGAGATGATTGGTGCCGAGAGGTGGTCCAAAGCGCTGCTGGCACAAATACTTGAACACCGGCCAGGAAATGGAACTGATGTCTCTGGCATCACGTTCTAGCATATAGAACCAATGTTGTGCGACGCCGGTCATATGAAATGTTGCCAGCCACACCTTGTCGGCCTCACGAGTTCGCTGAGCCCGGAAGAAGTGGTCACACCGATTGAGCCAGCCAATTGGGTCTTCTTTGCCATCAAATGTCGGAAACGACAGTTTGTGGTAGCGTGGAACGGTGACGCCATCTTCATGTTCATCATAGGTATCGTGTGGTGGTGGCTGGAAATTTGGGATTTGTGAAGGAGAGTGGGGAAATGGGATCTGGGTTATTGGCACGGAGTGGTGTGGAGGTTCAGTGTGGACGACCACAGACGGGGATGGCTGCTGGGGTGGAATCCCGCCGTAGCCCGGCATGCCGAGTGGTGGGGGCGCACCGGCGTGGACAATCCCGCGCATGGAGACTGACGGTTCGCCGGGGAACACTGGTGGCCGCCCTTCCACGGTGGCCAGACGAGTCGCAAACTGGCTCATCTGCCGCTGGAGACCGTAGATGGCGGTCGTTAGCGTGTGCAGGGCAGAGGAGCCATCGGTGGTCAGAGCAGTAGTGGTAGAAGGTTGTGGGTGTGGAGGCGGCAGGGTTAATGGAGGCTGGTGATGGTTGGTGGTGGGCGGGGCGGAAATCGGCGGTGGAGCGTTGGAAACGGAAGCGGCGGCGGCTGCAGAGGAAATCGCGGCGGAAGCGGCGGCGACTGTAGAGGAAATTGCGGCGAAGGTCCCAGACATCGTGGAGATGACTGATACCAGATTATCAGGGCGTTGTCCTCTCAAGGCGTAGGAGTGGGACACCGGAAGCCGGGGACGAGGATCCCGGCGGCGGCGCGGAGCGGACGCCATCCTGACGGCCGGCGACCGTGCGGACGTAACCGCAGAGGAGCGTGGGGAAGATGCAGGGGAAACAGAGGGAGATGCAGGGGGCGCCTGAGATCAAACTGATCTCTAAGCGATCTGACATTAATCACATGTTCAGGCTATATAGCCAGATAGAAGTTACAAACCAAACACACATGTACTAGTTACAAATACAGACACGCACACTTGCAAGACTACACTGCAATTTCAAATACTTGATGTTCTAGTGGAACTGCTTCAGCCACGACGTCGGCGTGCATAGACGTTGCCGGTCATAACAACTAACCACTCAAAGATTTTTCTTTTCATATTATTTTTCATAAAAAAATATTGTAGTTCTGGTAAACCTGCTCAAATGAACAGACAGATTGATCATGTTATGTCCACATTTCTGCAGGGGGCTGTCATGTGAAAAAACCAATTTACACAAAAAATTACATCACTAAGGTACTGTACAAAAGGATTTGTCATCGTACCCTGTGACATATCAGTCAGTGATGGCACCTTGGCTTTTGACCAGCTCTGTGCCCCATTCCACCAGTGAGCTGCATGGCCTGCTTCTACAGGCTTAAGTAGTTAGGTACACGCTTTCTGGATGCATATATAATTTTGAACACATATACATTGGCGGCTGAGGGCTTAAGAACAACCATAATATGCACGTACCAAATATCAGCGTGGAACATCATGAGTTATTTGGTGTAAACACATATAATACAACAAAAA